>NC_139226.1:10959942-11444942 GCF_055691185.1 Crinia signifera
GCGAGGGGATGCAGAATACATGTAAATTATTCCGTGGCCACTCGCTTTAAGTAGTGGCATGCAATGAAAAAATCGGGCGCCCAGATAATACATAAGTACCGAAAATACACTACTTTCACTTAATCACAATGTTCAAAGCTAAACTACAAGATTTTATATTATTATATTTATGGGTAATTGTGTATTTTGCAAGACACTGTAATGTAATAAACAAAGACTTACTGTATTTAAACTTGGAGATTTACCTGTAAGTAGTTTTTTCGATTCACCGTAAACATCATAGGATTATCTTTGATGTATATGGTGCACAGAGAAAGCCATTTGATCTCTTCAGAGTAGGACCCTCTTTCATCCTGTTTTACAGCCCTCTACTGGCATTTCAATTACATCTCTTCTACTTACCTACCATCTACACCTGCATCTCTACCAATGACAACCTGCTCCTGGTAGTACACAGACACGTCCTCTGCTTCCCTACAACCCAGCTGTATTGTACTGTGTGCCCTATGTACAGCGCTGCCCCTGGTAGTACACGGACACCTCCTCTGCTTATCTACAGCCCAGCTGTATTGTGTACTGGGCATTGTGCTGCTGTTACCTGTGCTGTTGTAGTGTCTCAGTCACTGTAATGTTCTGTGTCCCCTGTATTGTACTAATGTGTGCCCTATGTATGGCGCTGCCCCTGGTAGTACACGGACACATCCTCTGCTTCCCTACATCCCAGCTGTATTGTGTACTGAGCATTGTGCTGCTGTTACCTGTGCTGTTGTAGTGTCTCAGTCACTGTAATGTTCTGTGTCCCCTGTATTGTACTAATGTGTGCCCTATGTACAGCATTGCCCCTGGTAGTACACAGACACCTCCTCAGCTTCCCTACACCCTAGCTGTATTGTGTACTGACTGAGCATTGTGCTGTTGTTACCTGTGCTGTTGTAGTGTCTCAGTCACTGTAATGTTCTGTGTACACTGTATTGTACTAATGTGTGCCCTATGTACGGCGCTGCCCCTGGTAGTACACGGACACCTCCTCTTCTTCCCTACATCCTAGCTGTATTGTGTACTGAGCATTGTGCTGCTGTTACCTGTGCTGTTGTAGTGTCTCAGTCACTGTAATGTTCTGTGTTCCCTGTATTGTACTAATGAGTGCCCTATGTACAGCGTTGCCCCTGGTAGTACACAGACACCTCCTCAGCTTCTCTACATCCCAGCTGTATTGTGTACTGAGCATTGTGCTGTTGTTACCTGTGCTGTTGTAGTGTCTCAGTCACTGTAATGTTCTTGTACACTGTATTGTACTAATGTGTGCCCTATGTACGGTGCTGCCCCTGGTAGTACACGGACAATGCCTCTGCTTCCCTACATCTCAGCTGTATTGTGTACTGAGCATTGTTCTGCAGTTACCTGTGCTGTTGTAGTGTCTCAGTCACTGTAATGTTCTGTGTTCCCTGTATTGTACTAATGTGTGCCCTATGTACGGCGGTGCCCCTGGACAGTACACGGACACCGCCTCTGCTTCCCTATATCCCAGCTGTATTGTACTAATGTGTGCCCTATGTACAGCGGTGCCACTGGTAGTACACAGACACGCCCTCTGCTTCCCTACATCCAAGCTGTATTGTGTACTGAGCATTGTGCTGCTGTTACCTGTGCTGTTGTAGTGTCTCAGTCATTGTACTGTCCTGTGTCCCCTGTATTGTACTAACGTGTGCCCTATGTACAGCGCTGCCCCTGGTAGTACACGGACACGTCCTCTGCTTCCCTACATCCCAGCAGTATTGTGTACTGAGCATTGTGCTGCTGTTACCTGGGCTGTTGTAGTGTCTCAGTCACTGTAATGTTCTGTGTCCCCTGTATTGTACTAATGTGTGCCCTATGTACAGCGTTGCCCCTGGTAGTACACAGACACCTCCTCAGCTTCCCTACACCCCAGCTGTATTGTGTACTGAGCATTGTGCTGTTGTTACCTGTGCTGTTGTAGTGTCTCAGTCACTGTAATGTTCTGTGTACACTGTATTGTACTAATGTGTGCCCTATGTACGGCGCTGCCCCTGGTAGTACACGGACACCTCCTCTTCTTCCCTACATCCTAGCTGTATTGTGTACTGAGCATTGTGCTGCTGTTACCTGTGCTGTTGTAGTGTCTCAGTCACTGTAATGTTCTGTGTTCCCTGTATTGTACTAATGTGTGCCCTATGTACAGCGTTGCCCCTGGTAGTACACAGACACCTCCTCAGCTTCTCTACATCCCAGCTGTATTGTGTACTGAGCATTGTGCTGTTGTTACCTGTGCCGTTGTAGTGTCTCAGTCACTGTAATGTTCTGTGTACACTGTATTGTACTAATGTGTGCCCTATGTACGGCGCTGCCCCTGGTAGTACACGGACAATGCCTCTGCTTCCCTACATCCCAGCTGTATTGTGTACTGAGCATTGTGCTGCTGTTACCTGTGCTGTTGTAGTGTCTCAGTCACTGTAATGTTCTGTGTTCCCTGTATTGTACTAATGTGTGCCCTATGTACGGCGGTGCCGCTAGACAGTACACGGACACCGCCTCTGCTTCCCTACATCCCAGCTGTATTGTACTAATGTGTGCCCTATGTACAGCGCTGCCCCTGGTAGTACACAGACACGCCCTCTGCTTCCCTACATCCCAGCTGTATTGTACTAACGTGTGCCCTATGTACAGCGCCGCCCCTGGTAGTACACGGACACCTCCTCTGCTTCCCTACATCCAAGCTGTATTGTGTACTGAGCATTGTGCTGCTGTTACCTGTGCTGTTGTAGTGTCTCAGTCATTGTACTATCCTGTGTCCCCTGTAGTGTACTAACGTGTGCCCTATGTACAGCGCTGCCCCTGGTAGTACACAAACACGTCCTCTGCTTCCCTACATCCCAGCAGTATTGTGTACTGAGCATTGTGCTGCTGTTACCTGGGCTGTTGTAGTGTCTCAGTCACTGTAATGTTCTGTGTCTCCTGTATTGTACTAATGTGTGCCCTATGTACGGCGCTGCCCCTGGTAGTACTGCTGTTAGATGTCCTGTTGTAGTGTCTCAGTCACTGTAATGTTCTGTGTCCCCTGTATTGTACTAATGTGTGCCCTATGTATGCCGCTGCCACTGTTACTTACCGGACACCTCCTCTGCTTCCCTACATCCCAGCTGTATTGTGTACTGAGCATTGTGCTTCTATTACTTGTGCTGTCGTAGTGTCTCAGTCATTGTACTGTCCTGTGTCCCCTGTATTGTACTAATGTGTGCCCTATGTACAGCGCTGCCTCTGGTCGTACATAGACACCTCCTCTGCTTCCCTACATCCCAGCTGTATTGTGTACTGAGCATTGTGCTGCTGTTACCTGTGCTGTTGTAGTGTCTCAGTCATTGTACTGTCCTGTGTCCCCTGTATTGTACTAACGTGTGCCCTATGTACAGCGCTGCCCCTGGTAGTACACGGACACGTCCTCTGCTTCCCTACATCCCAGCAGTATTGTGTACTGAGCATTGTGCTGCTGTTACCTGGGCTGTTGTAGTGTCTTAGTCATTGTAATGTTCTGTGTATTGTACTAATGTGTGCCCTATGTACGGCACTGCCCCTGGTAGTACTGCTGTTAGATGTGCTGTTGTAGTGTCTCAGTCACTGTAATGTTCTGTGTTCCCTGTATTGTACTAATGTGTGCCCTATGTATGGCCTGCCCCTGGTAGTACACGGACACCTCCTCTGCTTCCCTACATCCCAGCTGTATTGTGTACTGAGCATTGTGCTGCTGTTACCTGTGCTGTTGTAGTGTCTCAGTCACTGTCATGTTCTGTATCCCCTGTATTGTACTAATGTGTGCCCTATGTACAGCGCTGCCCCTGGTAGTACACGGACACCTCCTCTGCTTCCCTACATCCCAGCTGTATTGTGTACTGAGCATTGTGCTGCTGTTACCTGTGCTGTTGTAGTGTCTCAGTCACTGTAATGTTCTGTGTCCCCTGTATTGTACTAATGTGTGCCCTATGTACGGCGCTGCCCCTGGTAGTACACGGACACCTCCTCTGCTTCCCTACATCCTAGCTGTATTGTGTACTGAGCATTGTGCTGCTGTTACCTGTGCTGTTGTAGTGTCTCAGTCACTGTAATGTTCTGTGTTCCCTGTATTGTACTAATGTGTGCCCTATGTATGGCGCTGCCCCTTGTAGTACACGGACACCTCCTCTGCTTCCCTACATCCCAGCTGTATTGTACTAATGTGTGCCCTATGTATGGCGCTGCGCCTGGTCGTACACGGACACCTCCTCTGCTTCCCTACATCCCAGCTGTATTGTGTACTGAGCCTTGTGCTGCTGTTACCTGTTCTGTTGTAGTGTCTCAGTCACTGTAATGTTCTGTGTCCCCTATATTGTACTAATGTGTGCCCTATGTACAGTGCTGCCCCTGGTAGTACACAGACACCTCCTCTGCTTCCCTACATCTCAGCTGTATTGTACTAACGTGTGCCCTATGTACAGCGCTGCCCCTGGTAGTACACAGACACCTCCTCTGCTTCCCTACATCCCAGCTGTATTGTGTACTGAGCATTGTGCTGCTGTTACCTGTGCTGTTGTAGTGTCTCAGTCACTGTAATGTTCTGTGTCCCCTGTATTGTACTAATGTGTGCCCTATGTGCAGCGCTGCCCCTGGTAGTACACGGACACCTCCTCTGCTTCCCTACATCCCAGCTGTATTGTGTACTGAGCCTTGTGCTGCTGTTACCTGTGCTGTTGTAGTGTCTCAGTCACTGTAATGTTCTGTGTTCCCTGTATTGTACTAATGTGTGCCCTATGTACAGCGCTGCCCCTGGTAGTACACAGACACCTCCTCTGCTTCCCTACATCCCAGCTGGATTGTGTACTGAGCATTGTGCTGCTACTTGTTACCTGTGCTGTTGTAGTGTCTCAGTCACTGTAATGTTTTGTGTACACTGTATTGTACTAATGTGTGCCCTATGTACGGCGCTGCCCCTGGTAGTACACGGACAATGCCTCTGCTTCCCTACATCCCAGCTGTATTGTGTACTGAGCATTGTGCTGCTGTTACCTGTGCTGTTGTAGTGTCTCAGTCACTGTAATGTTCTGTGTTCCCTGTATTGTACTAATGTGTGCCCTATGTACGGCGGTGCCGCTGGACAGTCCACGGACACCGCCTCTGCTTCCCTACATCCCAGCTGTATTGTACTAATGTGTGCCCTATGTACAGCGCTGCCCCTGGTAGTACACAGACACGCCCTCTGCTTCCCTACATCCAAGCTGTATTGTGTACTGAGCATTGTGCTGCTGTTACCTGTGCTGTTGTAGTGTCTCAGTCATTGTACTATCTTGTGTCCCCTGTAGTGTACTAACGTGTGCCCTATGTACAGCGCTGCCCCTGGTAGTACACAGACACGTCCTCTGCTTCCCTACATCCCAGCAGTATTGTGTACTGAGCATTGTGCTGCTGTTACCTGGGCTGTTGTAGTGTCTCAGTCACTGTAATGTTCTGTGTCCCCTGTATTGTACTACTGTGTGCCCTATGTACGGCGCTGCCCCTGGTAGTACTGCTGTTAGATGTGCTGTTGTAGTGTCTCAGTCACTGTAATGTTCTGTGTCCCCTGTATTGTACTAATGTGTGCCCTATGTATGCCGCTGCCACTGTTACTTACCGGACACCTCCTCTGCTTCCCTACATCCCAGCTGTATTGTGTACTGAGCATTGTGCTTCTATTACTTGTGCTGTTGTAGTGTCTCAGTCATTGTACTGTCCTGTGTCCCCTGTATTGTACTAATGTGTGCCCTATGTACAGCGCTGCCCCTGGTCGTACATAGACACCTCCTCTGCTTCCCTACATCCCAGCTGTATTGTGTACTGAGCATTGTGCTGCTGTTACCTGTGCTGTTGTAGTGTCTCAGTAATTGTACTGTCCTGTGTCCCCTGTATTGTACTAACGTGTGCCCTATGTACAGCGCTGCCCCTGGTAGTACACGGACACGTCCTCTGCTTCCCTACATCCCAGCAGTATTGTGTACTGAGCATTGTGCTGCTGTTACCTGGGCTGTTGTAGTGTCTTAGTCATTGTAATGTTCTGTGTATTGTACTAATGTGTGCCCTATGTACGGCACTGCCCCTGGTAGTACTGCTGTTAGATGTGCTGTTGTAGTGTCTCAGTCACTGTAATGTTCTGTGTTCCCTGTATTGTACTAATGTGTGCCCTATGTATGGCCTGCCCCTGGTAGTACACGGACACCTCCTCTGCTTCCCTACATCCCAGCTGTATTGTGTACTGAGCATTGTGCTGCTGTTACTTGTGCTGTTGTAGTGTCTCAGTCACTGTCTTGTTCTGTATCCCCTGTATTGTACTAATGTGTGCCCTATGTACAGCGCTGCCCCTGGTAGTACACGGACACCTCCTCTGCTTCCCTACATCCCAGCTGTATTGTGTACTGAGCATTGTGCTGCTGTTACCTGTGCTGTTGTAGTGTCTCAGTCATTAATGTTCTGTGTCCCCTGTATTGTACTGTGTGCCCTATGTACAGCGCTGCCCCTGGTAGTACACGGACACCTCCTCTGCTTCCCTACATCCCAGCTGTATTGTACTAACGTGTGCCCTATGTACAGCGCTGCCCCTGGTAGTACACGGACACCTCCTCTGCTTCCCTACATCCCAGCTGTATTGTGTACTGAGCATTGTGCTGCTGTTACCTGTGCTGTTGTAGTGTCTCAGTCACTGTAATGTTCTGTGTTCCCTGTATTCTACTAATGTGTCCCCTATGTACGGTGCTGCCCCTGGTAGGACACGGACACCTCCTCTGCTTCCCTACACCCCAGCTGTATTGTGTACTGAGCATTGTGCTGCTGTTATCTGTGCTGTTGTAGTGTCTCAGTCACTGTAATGTTCTGTGTCCCCTGTATTGTACTAATGTGTGCCCTATGTACAGTGCTGCCCCTGGTAGTACACAGACACGTCCTCTGCTTCCCTACATCCCAGCTGTATTGTACTAATGTGTGCCCTATGTACAGCGCTGCCCCTGGTAGTACACAGACACCTCCTCTGCTTCCCTACATCCCAGCTGTATTGTGTACTGAGCATTGTGCTGCTGTTACCTGTGCTGTTGTAGTGTCTCAGTCACTGTAATGTTCTGTGTCCCCTGTATTGTACTAATGTGTGCCCTATGTACGGCGCTGCCCCTGGTAGTACACGGACACCTCCTCTGCTTCCCTACATCCTAGCTGTATTGTGTACTGAGCATTGTGCTGCTGTTACCTGTGCTGTTGTAGTGTCTCAGTCACTGTAATGTTCTGTGTTCCCTGTATTGTACTAATGTGTGCCCTATGTATGGCGCTGCCCCTTGTAGTACACGGACACCTCCTCTGCTTCCCTACATCCCAGCTGTATTGTACTAATGTGTGCCCTATGTATGGCGCTGCGCCTGGTCGTACACGGACACCTCCTCTGCCTCCCTACATACCAGCTGTATTGTGTACTGAGCATTGTGCTGCTGTTACCTGTGCTGTTGTAGTGTCTCAGTCACTGTAATGTTCTGTGTCCCCTATATTGTACTAATGTGTGCCCTATGTACAGTGCTGCCCCTGGTAGTACACAGACACCTCCTCTGCTTCCCTACATCTCAGCTGTATTGTACTAACGTGTGCCCTATGTACAGCGCTGCCCCTGGTAGTACACGGACACCTCCTCTGCTTCCCTACATCCCAGCTGTATTGTGTACTGAGCCTTGTGCTGCTGTTACCTGTGCTGTTGTAGTGTCTCAGTCACTGTAATGTTCTGTGTTCCCTGTATTGTACTAATGTGTGCCCTATGTACAGCGCTGGCCCTGGTAGTACACAGACACCTCCTCTGCTTCCCTACATCCCAGCTGGATTGTGTACTGAGCATTGTGCTGCTACTTGTTACCTGTGCTGTTGTAGTGTCTCAGTCACTGTAATGTTCTGTGTCCCCTGTATTGTACTAATGTGTTCCCTGCAGTAATGTACAGCGCTGCCCCTGGTAGTACACAGACACCTCCTCTGCTTCCCTACATCCCAGCTGTATTGTGTACTGAGCCTTGTGCTGCTGTTACCTGTGCTGTTGTAGTGTCTCAGTCACTGTAATGTTCTGTGTCCCCTATATTGTACTAATGTGTGCCCTATGTACAGTGCTGCCCCTGGTAGTACACAGACACCTCCTCTGCTTCCCTACATCTCAGCTGTATTGTACTAACGTGTGCCCTATGTACAGCGCTGCCCCTGGTAGTACACGGACACCTCCTCTGCTTCCCTACATCCCAGCTGTATTGTGTACTGAGCCTTGTGCTGCTGTTACCTGTGCTGTTGTAGTGTCTCAGTCACTGTAATGTTCTGTGTTCCCTGTATTGTACTAATGTGTGCCCTATGTACAGCGCTGGCCCTGGTAGTACACAGACACCTCCTCTGCTTCCCTACATCCCAGCTGGATTGTGTACTGAGCATTGTGCTGCTACTTGTTACCTGTGCTGTTGTAGTATCTCAGTCACTGTAATGTTCTGTGTACACTGTATTGTACTAATGTGTGCCCTATGTACAGCGCTGCCCCTGGTAGTACACGGACACGTCCTCTGCTTCCCTACATCCCAGCTGTATTGTGTACTGAGCATTGTGCTGCTGTTACCTGTGTTGTTGTTGTGTCTCAGTCACTGTAATGTTCTGTGTACACTGTATTGTACTAATGTGTGCCCTATGTACAGCGCTGCCCCTGGTAGTACACAGACACCTCCTCTGCTTCCCTACATCCCAGCTGTATTGTGTACTGAGCATTGTGCTGCTGTTACCTGTGCTGTTGTAGTGTCTCAGTCACTGTAATGTTCTGTGTCCCCTGTATTGTACTAATGTGTGCCCTATGTATGGCGCTGCCCCTGGTAGTACACGGACACCTCCTCTGCTTCCCTACATCCCAGCTGTATTGTGTATTGAGCATTGTGCTGCTGTTACCTGTGCTGTAGTAGTGTCTCGGTCACTGTAATGTGCTGTGTCCCCTGTATTGTACTAATGTGTACACTACAGTATGTACGGCGGTGCCCCTGGTAGTACACGGACACCTCCTCTGCTTCCCCACATCCCAGCTGTATTGTGTACTGAGCATTGTGCTGCTACTTGTTTCCTGTGCTCCATTTCAGTTCTTCAGTTACTGTTATGTTAGTTCTGTGTACCCTGTATTGTTCTAATGTGTGCCCTATGTATGGCACTGCCAACCACTTGTGGCACTTTATAAATAAAATGTAATAATAAAATATTAAAACTATTAAAATAATGAAAAAGTTTTTGTTTTAAAAAATGTTTGGAGAGGCTCCTTAATGCCAGTGAGCGTTCTCCTGTTGCTGTGTCTGAAATCAGGTGCACAAATAGAGCTAGCTGGAAAACCTGACCTGGCAGGTGGACTGATTTCCCTGCTTATTGCACTGCCTCTGGTTCTGGGACTCCACTGGTTAATGATCAGGCCCATTGATTGCAGAAGGTATATGAGAGCTGAGCTCAGCCTGTTGGAGGGAGCATCTGGTTGTGCTTTGTGTAGGGTGAACGCAGACAGAGGTAGGTTACATCTCTGGGAGACTTGCTTTTGGAATGGATTGTGTTGTGTTGTTTGTTACTAGTTGAAGTTGGCTGTGCAAGATATAAAAATGTGTAAGATATAGGTTTAAATTGATATAACAAATGAGAGGGACACTGGGACATTTTGCTTATCTCTCACAGATGTTGGGACTGAAAGGGTTAATAACACTCTTCGTTCATCTGACCCAATGTACCTACCAATCGGCTCATACTGTAACTGTCACCCAAAGCGATGTTGATACATCGGATTGCTACACATCCCCCATACTAACCTATGTGGGATGCGATTGGTGCAGGAGGGATTCCTCCTGTGATCCCTCACGATACATTCAGGTGATAGTTACAGGTGTTTTCAGGGATTTATCCGCAAATACTGAATAACAAATGAGACTCTATATCCCTTACTGGTATAAGTGGTTACAGAACTCCCCAAGTGTAAACCCTAAAAATACAGGGAGGATGGTTCTATGTGTATACTGCAGTTACCTACCTCAGATTTCCAAAGATCAATTAGTTGTGGATATAGTTATGGTATATTCTGTACTTTTCGATATATATATATATATATATATATATATATATATATATATATATATATATATATATATATATATATATATATATATATATATATAAATTTTCTAGTATTGATGATGTTTGTAAATAACATAAATCACATTTGTCTCCCCATCACACTCCCTGCTCCAGCTACCCCACTCTATGCCCCCCCTGCTCCCCATCACAAACTCCCTGCTCCAGCTACCCCACTCTATGCCCCCCGCTCCCCATCACACACCCTGCTCCAGCTACCCCACTCTATGCCCCCCCCCCCTGCTCCCCATCACACACTCCCTGCTCCAGCTACCCCTCTCTATGCCCCCCCCCTGCTCCCCATCACACACTCCCTGCTCCAGCTACCCCACTCTATGCTCCCCATCACACACACCCTGCTCCAGCTACCCCACTCTATGCTCCCCATCACACACTCCCTGCTCCAGCTACCCCACTCTATGCCCCCCCCCCCTGCTCCCCATCACACACTCCCTGCTCCAGCTACCCCACTCTATGCCCCCCCCCCCCCTGCTCCCCATCACACACTCCCTGCTCCAGCTAATCCACTCTATGCCCCCCTGCTCCCCATCACACACTCCCTGCTCCAGCTACCCCACTCTATGCCCCCCCTGCTCCCCATCACACACTCCCTGCTCCAGCTACCCCACTCTATGCCCCCCCCCCGCTCCCCATCACACACCCTGCTCCAGCTACCCCACTCTATGCCCCCCCTGCTCCCCATCACAAACTCCCTGCTCCAGCTACCCCACTCTATGCCCCCCCCCCTGCTCCCCATCACACACTCCCTGCTCCAGCTACCCCACTCTATGCCCCCCCCCTGCTCCCCATCACACACTCCCTGCTCCAGCTACCCCACTCTATGCCCCCCCCCCCTGCTCCCCATCACACACCCTGCTCCTGCCACCCCACTTAATGCCCTCTGCTCCCCATCACACACCCTGCTCCAGCTACCCCACTCTATGCCCCCCCCCCTGCTCCCCATCACACACTCCCTGCTCCAGCTACCCCACTCTATGCCCCCCTGCTCCCCATCATACACTCCCTGCTCCAGCTACCCCACTCTATGCCCCCCTGCTCCCCATCACACACTCCCTGCTCCAGCTACCCCACTCTATGCCCCCCCTGCTCCCCATCACACACTCCCTGCTCCAGCTACCCCACTCTATGCCCCCCCCCCCGCTCCCCATCACACACCCTGCTCCAGCTACCCCTCTCTATGCCCCCCCCCCTGCTCCCCATCACACACTCCCTGCTCCAGCTACCCCTCTCTATGCCCCCCCCTGCTCCCCATCACACACTCCCTGCTCCAGCTACCCCACTCTATGCCCCCCTGCTCCCCATCACACACTCCCTGCTCCAGCTACCCCACTCTATGCCCCCCCCCTGCTCCCCATCACACACTCCCTGCTCCAGCTACCCCACTCTATGCCCCCCCCCCTGCTCCCCATCACACACTCCCTGCTCCAGCTACCCCTCTCTATGCCCCCCCCCTGCTCCCCATCACACACCCTGCTCCAGCTACCCCACTCTATGCCCCCCCCCCTGCTCCCCATCACTCACTCCCTGCTCCAGCTACCCCACTCTATGCCCCCCCCCCTGCTCCCCATCACACACTCCCTGCTCCAGCTACCCCACTCTATGCCCCCCCCCCCTGCTCCCCATCACACACTCCCTGCTCCAGCTGCCCCACTCTATGCCCCCCCTGCTCCCCATCACACACTCCCTGCTCCAGCTACCCCACTCTATGCCCCCCTGCTACCCGTCACACACTCCCTGCTCCAGCTACCCCTCTCTATGCCCCCCCCCTGCTCCCCATCACACACTCCCTGCTCCAGCTACCCCACTCTATGCCCCCCACCTGCTCCCCATCACACACTCCCTGCTCCAGCTACCCCACTCTATGCCCCCCCAGCTGCTCCCCGTCACACACTCCCTGCTCCAGCTACCCCACTCTATGCCCCCCTGCTCCCCATCACACACTCCCTGCTCCAGCTACCCCACTCTATGCCCCCCCCCTGCTCCCCATCACACACTCCCTGCTCCAGCTACCCCACTCTATGCCCCCCCCCCCCTGCTCCCCATCACACACTCCCTGCTCCAGCTACCCCACTCTATGCCCCCCCCCCTGCTCCCCATCACACATACCCTGCTCCAGCTGCCCCACTCTATGCCCCCCCCCTGCTCCCCATCACACACTCCCTGCTCCAGCTACCCCACTCTATGCCCCCCTGCTCCCCATCACACACTCCCTACTCCAGCTACCCCACTCTATGCCCCCCCCCCCCTGCTCCACATCACACACTCCCTTCTCCAGCTGCCCCACTCTATGCCCCCCCCCCCTGCTCCCCATCACACACTCCCTACTCCAGCCACCCCTCTCTATGCCCCCCCCCCCCTGCTCCACATCACACACTCCCTTCTCCAGCTGCCCCACTCTATGCCCCCCCCCCCTGCTCCCCATCACACACTCCCTGCTCCAGCTGCCCCACTCTATGCCCCCCCCCCCTGCTCCCCATCACACACTCCCTGCTCCAGCTACCCCACTCTATCCCCCCCTGCTCCCCATCACACACTCCCTGCTCCAGCTACCCCACTCTATGCCCCCCCCCTGCTCCCCATCACACACTTCCTGCTCCAGCTACCCCACTCTATGCCCCCCTGCTCCCCATCACACACCCTGCTCCTGCCACCCCACTTAATGCCCTCTGCTCCCCATCACACACCCTGCTCCAGCCACCCCACTCTATACCTCCTGCTCCCCATCACATCCCCTTATCTAGCCACCCCACTCTATGCCCCCTGCTCCCCATCACATCCCCTTATCCAGCCACCCCACTCTAGGCCCCCTGCTCCACTTCACACACCCCCTGCTGGGACTCAGGAGAGGAGGCTTCTTACTGCAGTGCCGGGAGCTGCCTGGGGACAGATGGACAGTCGGGACACGCAGCACCCGACAGCGCCGCTTACACACACTGACATGAGCCGGTGCTGCTGCGGAAGGTTGGAAGATGCCTTCCACAGCAGCACCGGCTCATGTCAGAGTCTGTAAGCGGCAAGAGCTGCATGCCCTTACAGGATGTCCCCAGGCATGTTAATTCCACTGATGAGCATTTAACCACCCTAGGCAATGAGCATGTTATCCCTTGGGACCTAACATTTTATCCCCACTGGGCAATGAGCTTGCTGTCCCCACTGGGCAACGAGCATGCTGGCACCCAGCAAGAAACCCCTGGCAAAGACCATGTAACCCCTGGCAAAGAGCATGTAGGTAAGTGGCACTTATGTGGCATAATATGTCATGGGCATTACGGCATGTGGTATATTATGTTATGGCACATGGCAGTGGCGTAATAATAGCACCACAGACCCCGCAGTGGTGGGGAGGCGCCAAGCAAGTGTGGGCGCCGGGGTCTGCGGGGCTATTGTTATGCTACCTCTACCTGCATTATCCTGCTGCGTCTGTATTCGGCTGGAAGTCGGGACTGCAGATCTACTAATCTGAGTCCCGGCGCTCCTTACGAGTGAAAGGTCCATCACAAAATTCTCCCCCCCCCCCCCCCCCAAACCTTAGAGCAGACAGTTTTTTTTTTTTTTTTTAAATGCTAGAGGAGGCAGCAGCGGTCTCCTCTAGCATCGTTACAAATGGTCTGCTGTAAGGGGGTGGCCATTTTGTGATGGACATTTGACATTTGACTCATAAGGAGCCAGGAGGAGCACCGGGACACAGATTAGTAGCTCTGCGGTCCCGACTCCTGGCCAAATACAGACGCAGTGGGGGAGGCTGGCTCAAATTTAGGGGGGGGGGGAGAAAAAATGGCGCTACGCCACTGGCGCATGGCAAAATGGGTAGTGTGGCATAATATGTAATGGGCATCATGGCATGTGGCCTAATGTCTAATGGGCATTACGGTGTATGGCATAATGTGTAGTAGCTATCCGTTCAGAAGTGATACTGTCTGCGCTTGGGGCATCAACAATACACCCACCATCCATCCTTGCTCCATGCAACTACTAGTGCTTGAGGGGGTGGGGTCCCCAGAAATATCAGTGTATGGGGCCCTAAGATTTCTGTTGCCAGCCCTGCCTATCACAGAAGTGTTATATGATCACTGTTACTTCTGCTCTGTAACTTTCTGATTGGTGTATTCTAGCAATGGAAAGGAAGATATAAAAATGTGTAAGATATAGGTTTAAATTGATATAACAAATGAGAGGGACACTGGGACATTTTGCTTATCTCTCACAGATGTTGGGACTGAAAGGGTTAATAACACTCTTCGTTCATCTGACCCAATGTACCTACCAATCGGCTCATACTGTAACTGTCACCCAAAGCGATGTTGATACATCGGATTGCTACACATCCCCCATACTAACCTATGTGGGATGCGATTGGTGCAGGAGGGATTCCTTTCTGTGATCCCTCACGATACATTCAGGTGATAGTTACAGGTGTTTTCAGGGATTTATCCGCAAATACTGAATAACAAATGAGACTCTATATCCCTTACTGGTATAAGTGGTTACAGAACTCCCCAAGTGTAAACCCTAAAAATACAGGGAGGATGGTTCTATGTGTATACTGCAGTTACCTACCTCAGATTTCCAAAGATCAATTAGTTGTGGATATAGTTATGGTATATTCTGTACTTTTCGATATATATATATATATTTTCTAGTATTGATGATGTTTGTAAATAACATAAATCACATTTGTCTCCCCATCACACTCCCTGCTCCAGCTACCCCACTCTATGCCCCCCCTGCTCCCCATCACAAACTCCCTGCTCCAGCTACCCCACTCTATGCCCCCCGCTCCCCATCACACACCCTGCTCCAGCTACCCCACTCTATGCCCCCCCCCCCTGCTCCCCATCACACACTCCCTGCTCCAGCTACCCCTCTCTATGCCCCCCCCCTGCTCCCCATCACACACTCCCTGCTCCAGCTACCCCACTCTATGCTCCCCATCACACACACCCTGCTCCAGCTACCCCACTCTATGCTCCCCATCACACACTCCCTGCTCCAGCTACCCCACTCTATGCCCCCCCCCCCTGCTCCCCATCACACACTCCCTGCTCCAGCTACCCCACTCTATGCCCCCCCCCCCCTGCTCCCCATCACACACTCCCTGCTCCAGCTAATCCACTCTATGCCCCCCTGCTCCCCATCACACACTCCCTGCTCCAGCTACCCCACTCTATGCCCCCCCTGCTCCCCATCACACACTCCCTGCTCCAGCTACCCCACTCTATGCCCCCCCCCCGCTCCCCATCACACACCCTGCTCCAGCTACCCCACTCTATGCCCCCCCTGCTCCCCATCACAAACTCCCTGCTCCAGCTACCCCACTCTATGCCCCCCCCCCTGCTCCCCATCACACACTCCCTGCTCCAGCTACCCCACTCTATGCCCCCCCCCTGCTCCCCATCACACACTCCCTGCTCCAGCTACCCCACTCTATGCCCCCCCCCCCTGCTCCCCATCACACACCCTGCTCCTGCCACCCCACTTAATGCCCTCTGCTCCCCATCACACACCCTGCTCCAGCTACCCCACTCTATGCCCCCCCCCCCTGCTCCCCATCACACACTCCCTGCTCCAGCTACCCCACTCTATGCCCCCCTGCTCCCCATCATACACTCCCTGCTCCAGCTACCCCACTCTATGCCCCCCTGCTCCCCATCACACACTCCCTGCTCCAGCTACCCCACTCTATGCCCCCCCTGCTCCCCATCACACACTCCCTGCTCCAGCTACCCCACTCTATGCCCCCCCCCCCCGCTCCCCATCACACACCCTGCTCCAGCTACCCCTCTCTATGCCCCCCCCCCTGCTCCCCATCACACACTCCCTGCTCCAGCTACCCCTCTCTATGCCCCCCCCTGCTCCCCATCACACACTCCCTGCTCCAGCTACCCCACTCTATGCCCCCCTGCTCCCCATCACACACTCCCTGCTCCAGCTACCCCACTCTATGCCCCCCCCCTGCTCCCCATCACACACTCCCTGCTCCAGCTACCCCACTCTATGCCCCCCCCCCTGCTCCCCATCACACACTCCCTGCTCCAGCTACCCCTCTCTATGCCCCCCCCCTGCTCCCCATCACACACCCTGCTCCAGCTACCCCACTCTATGCCCCCCCCCCTGCTCCCCATCACTCACTCCCTGCTCCAGCTACCCCACTCTATGCCCCCCCCCCTGCTCCCCATCACACACTCCCTGCTCCAGCTACCCCACTCTATGCCCCCCCCCCTGCTCCCCATCACACACTCCCTGCTCCAGCTGCCCCACTCTATGCCCCCCCTGCTCCCCATCACACACTCCCTGCTCCAGCTACCCCACTCTATGCCCCCCTGCTACCCGTCACACACTCCCTGCTCCAGCTACCCCTCTCTATGCCCCCCCCCTGCTCCCCATCAAACACTCCCTGCTCCAGCTACCCCACTCTATGCCCCCCTGCTACCCGTCACACACTCCCTGCTCCAGCTACCCCTCTCTATGCCCCCCCCCTGCTCCCCATCAAACACTCCCTGCTCCAGCTACCCCACTCTATGCCCCCCCCCTGCTCCCCATCACACACTCCCTGCTCCAGCTACCCCACTCTATGCCCCCCCAGCTGCTCCCCGTCACACACTCCCTGCTCCAGCTACCCCACTCTATGCCCCCCTGCTCCCCATCACACACTCCCTGCTCCAGCTACCCCACTCTATGCCCCCCTGCTCCCCATCACACACTCCCTGCTCCAGCTACCCCACTCTATGCCCCCCCCCCCCTGCTCCCCATCACACACTCCCTGCTCCAGCTACCCCACTCTATGCCCCCCCCCCTGCTCCCCATCACACATACCCTGCTCCAGCTGCCCCACTCTATGCCCCCTGCTCCACTTCACACACCCCCTGCTGGGACTCAGGAGAGGAGGCTTCTTACTGCAGTGCCGGGAGCTGCCTGGGGACAGATGGACAGTCGGGACACGCAGCACCCGACAGCGCCGCTTACACACACTGACATGAGCCGGTGCTGCTGCGGAAGGTTGGAAGATGCCTTCCACAGCAGCACCGGCTCATGTCAGAGTCTGTAAGCGGCAAGAGCTGCATGCCCTTACAGGATGTCCCCAGGCATGTTAATTCCACTGATGAGCATTTAACCACCCTAGGCAATGAGCATGTTATCCCTTGGGACCTAACATTTTATCCCCACTGGGCAATGAGCTTGCTGTCCCCACTGGGCAACGAGCATGCTGGCACCCAGCAAGAAACCCCTGGCAAAGACCATGTAACCCCTGGCAAAGAGCATGTAGGTAAGTGGCACTTATGTGGCATAATATGTCATGGGCATTACGGCATGTGGTATATTATGTTATGGCACATGGCAGTGGCGTAATAATAGCACCACAGACCCCGCAGTGGTGGGGAGGCGCCAAGCAAGTGTGGGCGCCGGGGTCTGCGGGGCTATTGTTATGCTACCTCTACCTGCATTATCCTGCTGCGTCTGTATTCGGCTGGAAGTCGGGACTGCAGATCTACTAATCTGAGTCCCGGCGCTCCTTACGAGTGAAAGGTCCATCACAAAATTCTCCCCCCCCCCCCCCCCCCAAACCTTAGAGCAGACAGTTTTTTTTTTTTTTTTTAAATGCTAGAGGAGGCAGCAGCGGTCTCCTCTAGCATCGTTACAAATGGTCTGCTGTAAGGGGGTGGCCATTTTGTGATGGACATTTGACATTTGACTCATAAGGAGCCAGGAGGAGCACCGGGACACAGATTAGTAGCTCTGCGGTCCCGACTCCTGGCCAAATACAGACGCAGTGGGGGAGGCTGGCTCAAATTTAGGGGGGGGGGGAGAAAAAATGGCGCTACGCCACTGGCGCATGGCAAAATGGGTAGTGTGGCATAATATGTAATGGGCATCATGGCATGTGGCCTAATGTCTAATGGGCATTACGGTGTATGGCATAATGTGTAGTAGCTATCCGTTCAGAAGTGATACTGTCTGCGCTTGGGGCATCAACAATACACCCACCATCCATCCTTGCTCCATGCAACTACTAGTGCTTGAGGGGGTGGGGTCCCCAGAAATATCAGTGTATGGGGCCCTAAGATTTCTGTTGCCAGCCCTGCCTATCACAGAAGTGTTATATGATCACTGTTACTTCTGCTCTGTAACTTTCTGATTGGTGTATTCTAGCAATGGAAAGGAATTTCTTCCAGTATGTCTGCGCCTTCCTGTGCCTGACAGGTAAGTGGATTTGGTTCTCATTTATTTGCTTTTGGAACACTTCACTATCAGCACAATGAATAGGTGGGGGGTTATTGCAGAAATAATCACGACTGCATAAGTGTTCCCTAACTAAAGATGTCAATGGGGCAGACCATAGTTACCTACATTTTCTGTCTCCTCTCCTGGAGGTGGGGACTCATCACCCGCCCAGTACAGAAAATACCACACTTAGCAGGTTTACCGTTTTAACCCCCACCCCCTCATGGTAGAAATGGCATCATTTTAGCCCCTCCTCTGAAGAGCCGTGTATTGAGGTATTTGAACAGCAAAGTGGGGGGATGCGGTGGGACCAAGGGAATGTGGGGGGGGGGGGGTGGTGGCATGGCATTCCGGGAGGTTAGGCAACAATGGGGCCGATTTTTTTTTTTCAAAAGGCTCTTTCACACCACAGTGACCTGGGTCAGACCTGTGATATTTATGCAGTGTGAAAGGGGTATTACACAGGGTCTGTGGCTGATTAAGACCAGGTGCATTGCAGGCTTGACAGGAGTCCTTACTCGGCCAGTGGCGAACTTGTATCTCCCATAGTGGACTGTTGCATTGAATTTTACATAAGGACTTCAACATTTGGGCCTGAAGGTCCATTGGGACCGAGCTAGAATAATTGCCCCAAACTTAACTTCATTTTGCTGTAGGTAAGGGTAATCCAATTTGAGTGCGCTACGTAACGACCTGCCTGGTAAGTGGTTCAGTTGAACTCTATGCCCTCCCAAATCAGTCAACATTTTGGAGCAGCTAATGTCTGGTTGCAGGTCATTATCAGCTTAAACCAGGCATGTCCAAACTGTGGCCCTCCAGCTGTTGTAAAACTACACATCCCAGCATGCCTTGCCATTTCCTGATGGCAAAACTGTGGCAAGGCATGATGGGACTTGTAGTTTCACAACAGCTGGAGGGCCATAGTTTCGACATACCTGGCTTAAACTTATCCTAAAGGGTATGGGTCATTAGATCAACATGCTTTGGGTCAACCACTGAAGCTTCACATGCCTAAGGTCGACAGGGTTGGAAGGTTGACACAAGCAACTGGAAATCGGCACTCAAAAAGGTCGACATGAGTTTTTCACGTTTTGTCAACATGGACTCCGTCGGTGTACTGCTTGGCCCGCTGTGCTCGCCATACTTTGGGTATGATTCTATTCTCCATCCGTGCCCTAGTGCCTTGATGACTAACCTTGACACTCCAGCTGTTGAACTAACATTCCAGCATGCTCTGCTTCAGTTTTGCTTATTGGCCATGCTAAATCTGGGATTTGTAGTTCTTGACACACCACCTGTTATTGGTTAGCCTTTAAAGCCCTAGTGCATGCTTTTCCAAACTGTGGCCCTCTAGCTGTTTTGAAACTACAAGTCCCACCATGCCTTGACACAGTTTTGCTGTTAGGGGATGCTAAAACTATGGCAATGCATGCTGGGATGTGTAGTTTCACAACAGCTGGAGGGCCATAGTTTGGAAATGCCTGACCTAGCGGATAGTAGGGCATAAAATACTGTCTGTCGGATAAAAAATAAAAAAAACATGGAAAAACTAATTTCGACCTTCCCATTGTCGACCTGAGCAATGTTGATCCAATGACCGCATCTCAATACTAAACACGATTTTGGATTGGCCATCTTTGGTATGACAAGCATGAACTTTAATGCAGTGTGTTCTGCAGTATATACTTTGGAGAGAAGTAGGTCTTACATGTGCATCTGTATGTAACTGAAAAGATAATGCCTTGGTTCATTTGTCCCATGGACACTGTATCGTATAAGTGCTACAGACCCATATGGCTGGACTTATTGGATTGGACAACTGCTGGTTTACAAGATCATGGTTTTTAGGATACCTTTTAATTATAGAAAGGGGAGATTAGTTGCTGGCTCAGTAATTGTATTACCTGTATTCAGAGAAATACTGGAAACATGACCTGTGGCGGTACTCCAAGATTGCAGTACAAAGCCACTTTAAACTTCAATCCTTCATTATTAAATGATTCTCAAACCTGAATGACCGTATTCTCTTGGATTCTCACCATGGTGGGCCTGTCTTGGTTAGTAAACCCCAGTTTTCGGTGCATTTAGAATGGCAAATAGCAGTGTCTAACTCACCTGAAGCAATGGAGGATTATGGCAGAAACCAAAAAGGTGTCAGTCATTTTATGAAGCGCAGTCCTGCTCAATAAATTAAATGTCCATACTGATTAAGTCTCAAAATGATGACATTTATTAAAAACATACATAAAATAATTAATATACAATATATATCAATTGTGCAGAATGATCAAACAGACAAGACCTACAATATACAATATATAGAAGATTGCGGCTTTTAAACAATATGATGCTGTATATTTATCATAGAGTTCTATTAGAGGCAATGGGTGTTCTATAATTACAGTCCTTCTTATGGGTTTCAAACCCTGTTGGATGATGCGCTTATTGGATAAATGAAATAAGGGTCAGTCTGTCCAAACTTTTACCAGATCTGTAATCCGGAAATATTTAGGTTGGAAGTGTTGCTCTTACTGAGACCACCCAATTGGGTATTTGTAATCCAAAGACGTGCTGTGTAGCTAGTAAATGCGGGACCAGCACAATGGGGCTCACTCAAAAACTTGTTTCTCCGCCTTAAATTCTGCTCGGCGGCTTCCTCAGTCTGACTTACCTGAAGCAAGTCTCCCTTCTATACTCTACCAGAAGTGGCTATAGGTGCCCAATGCAGCTGCAAACAAAATATGGAATTTGCTAAATGTGCATGAGAACCTTACAAGAGAACTCTGCATTGGTCATTGCTTCTTATCTTAAAAAAAAAAATATACAGTAGATACTGAATGTATTATGTCTAATCTAAACATGGTATTTGTCTTATGTGAGGTGTTGTCAAACCTTAACCTCCTATCTTTTAATCCTCTTCCACCCCTGCTGCACACAGGATCTCTATTCATGACCTCTCTGTCTGCACTACCTACTTTATCAGACTATTCACCAACAGAGTCTACAGTTCCGCCAAGCAGCTCTACCACTCCACCACCCGTTTCTATGCCAACAGCAGCTACAGGAACCCTGGGAAATTCTATAAACCCAGAAGGTCTGTCTTCAAGTACAACCAGTTGTATTGTAAAGATTACCAATAATTCCGTCCAGTTTGATGTTCTCAAATTGCAACTGTTTCCTGGAGACTGCAGCTTGCTCTTGGCACAGCTATGCAATATTAGTACATCTACAGTAATCTATTCTGTAAGCGTCAGGAACCAAGGATATGACCATGAAACAAGTCTCATATTGGAAAGCTACGAGAGTTTCTTTGTGATGCATATGACTGGTGAAGAGAACGCTGTATGGGTAAGACAAAATGTCAGACTTTACAATTATTTGAGGTAGAACCTTTTACAGTTCTTGTGGCATTTTAGAGATCTAGCATTTTGTATTGCAATCCATGTTTGCATTAGGTCTCTAGATTAATATCCTAGATCTTAATTTTTTTTATCTAGTTTAATTAAAATAAAAGGCAAGTCTGGGCACTATCTGAAAGAACGGCCATGAGAACTCTATGACATGGTGGTTAACTTGTTGGCATCTATTAAACTACTTGAAAGGACATTGATGTTGTACGTTGGAATACTGTGCTCTTGGATCAGAGATTCACAAACCTGGTCCTCAAGGCATCCTAAAGGTCTAGGGCAGTGGTAGCCAACCCTATCCCTTGAGAGCTACCAACAGTTCACATTTTCCAGTCAACCTAGCTGCTGCACTCATTAATCACTGACGCATTTTAAGATACACAGATGGAGCTAATTAGCTCACTTGTGATTCTGTGAGGAGACCTGCAAAACATGCACTGTTGGTAGCTCTTGAGGACTAGGGTTGGCTACCCCAGGTCTAGGGTCTAGGTTTTTAGTATATCTATGCTTGGCCGCAGTTGACTTAATTAGTACCTCGAACAATTTGATTTAATCAGCTGTGCTGATCCATGTATAAACTTAAAACCTGGAGCCCTATGGTGCCTTAAAGTACCACATTTAGGAACTGCTGTCCTAGAATTCAAATGCTATGAGCATGTAAAGCAGGCATTCCCAACCACGGTCCTCAAGGCACACCAACAGTGCAGGTTTTAGTGATATCCAGGCTTTAGCACAGATGGTTTAATACGAATCCCTCAGATACTAATTAAGTCACCTGTGCTCAAGCCTGGATATCTACAAAACCTGCACTGTTGGTGTGCCCTGAGGTCCGTGTTTGGGAATGCCTGATGTAAAGTATTACTTGACCATAGTATCTGCTATTGTGGTATTTGCTCATTCTGCTTTGAGTCGACCATATATATTTTTTTTAAATCTATAGATCTATCTTTATGCTTTAGCTTTCCTGTCATTCTTATGAACTATTGAGAGCAGGTAAGGTCATTGTGGTGGAGTGTACAGACTTGGTAATGTAAACAGGCAGACGGCACTTCTAATGATTGGATGGGTCTTGTTTGAGGGCTGCAATATATAAACCTCACTTTCATGTGATAGAAACTTCTTGGTGTGAAGTGGAAATAATTTTTATAGACACTTGTGCAGTTTGGGCCTTTTCCCATCCAATGACGAGGCACAGAGCCAAGGAATCAGATGAACCATGTTCTTAACCTCCCGGTTCGATGCATGGTCCTGTACACATTGGATTAGAATGGAAGATTATCAGTACTGCACCAAGGATCCATTAGATCCTATAGTAGGGGATGGGTTAATGCGATCCCATTGCCCTCTCAATGGGGGGATTGGCTGCAACATCTCGCCTCAGAAGACTCAGTAGTGGATGGGGGGGCTTTATAAGACCTTGAAGAGCAAGATGTATCTGGTGCAATGCAAAATAACTCACGGTCTTGGTTAATGAGGCCAAGAAAAAGCTGGCTGTATTATAATAGTATTTATTAATAACTAATTTGATGTCTTCCCTTCTCAGGTCAATGGGTTGCTGACAGACCTTCCTGCCTACCTGCTTCCTCAATCACTCAAAGTGAGCGGTAATGGCTCTCACTTGGTACTGGAGGCAGACTTTGGTCTGGTTATACAGTGGGATCAAGATGGCCTTCTAGAAATGTTGCTTCCTATTGCTTACCAAAGTCACCTTTGTGGAGGATTGTGTGCAACTGAGAATGAAACCATAAGAGATGTGGGGGCTTCCTATGAACTATACGAGCCCCCACACCAATGTCTTCTAGCAGCAACTGGTAATATGGTCTGTAGCATGGCTAAAACGAAAAGGTTCAACAGCTGCAGCCTGTTCTTGGGTGACGATAGCCCATTTGAGGCCTGTCACAGTAAAGTCAACCCCGATGATTACTTTGCCTCATGCCAGAGTTTTCTGTGTGGCAGCATAGAAGATGCCAGTCTGATCTGCAAAGATCTTGAATATTATGCGGTTCGGTGCCAATCACTTGGCGTGTCCATAAAGCCTTGGCGAAATGCAACCTTCTGCCGTAAGTTAAATGACATGGTCCTTTCTCAAGATATCTTGCAGTAGGTAATATTAGACTTAATGGCTAAAGATTAAATTTCAAAGTGTATCCCAGAGGTTCACAAATGTGGTCCTCAAGGCACCAAACAGTCCAGGATTTGGGTATATCCATGCTTGGCCACAAGTGACTGCTGACTGGTTTTTCCCAGACTCTCATTGCAGTTTAATGGAATAAAGTTACGGTAATATGGTCTCATAGGGTGTATTATTTGATTTGGCCAGATCCAAAAATGATAGAGGGTAAAGTGGCAGCTAACAAAACGATCTGGCCTCTCCACCCTCCTGTTGGAAGTAATTGAACTCTAATTGAGTCTAGTTGTGTTTTTTTTTTTTTTTTTTTTTTTTTTTTTTTTTTGTTCTGGGTGGATGCTTTCCGGGCTTTTCTTTTTGTTTGGGGATAGGTGAGTGAGGACACATCGCAAGGCATGTTGCTTGTAGTTTATTCTTCTCTGATTTATTTCCAGCATTCCCGTGTCCTTCAGGAGGGGAGTACGAACTTTGCCTAGAACCTTGTAGTGACTGTACAGCAGACAACTGTTCTGGGGCTTGTATGGAAGGCTGTCGCTGCATGGATGGACAAATGTGGAATGGAAGCGACTGTGTCTCTAGGGAGATGTGCAAGAATTATGGACAGGAAAGCCAGGTACGTAGCCTCCACGCCTTGGTTTGCACTATGACATGGTTGAGTGTGGTATATTGGTAAACCATATCTAGGTTGACCCTGGAAAAGGTAGACCTCAGTTCTCTTTTTGGTGTCACTGACATCTGAGCATGTTGATCCCCAATTAGTACACGGTTTCCTCTCATGGACTGCTAAGCTATTGAACAGGTGGCTCACATTCACAATCCATGTCCATGTGGATGGTATAGTGTGAAAGGTCAAAATAGACCATGCCAAAAAATCTCATATTGACCATAGCCATGTTGACCTTTTTTGCATGTGATGATATTTTTGACCATGGAAATTATATAGCTTTGACCTAGACCCTTGATGGTTAACCTTGACACTCTAACTGTTGAATTACACATCCCAACATACTCTGCATCAGATTTAGCATGTCCATATAGCAAAACTGAAGCAGAGCATGCTGCGATGTGTAGTTCAACAGTTGGAGTGTCAAGGATGGCCATCAACGACCTAGACCCTGTCAATCAGCATACTGTTCCAGCTTGAGCACCTTTCCCATAATGTAATCCTGGTTTCTATCTTCAAACACAGACAAGCACCCCTGTCCCAATCAGGCCAAAATACCTCAGCTGTGACCCGAACGAGGAATCCCAGCAAAATTGCTGCCTCTGTACTGTGGGTGGTTCAAACATCACAGCATTTGACTTTTCAAGTGGTGAGGCAGAAAGTGGTGCGTATGACCTACTGAGGAATTGTGACCAGTCTATGCCAGAGTGGCTGAGGATTGTCCTTCACCTAAATCCACCTCTGTCAGCCAGACTCCTCGTATTCTATGAGCAAAGCTTTATCACCATAAATTCTGTCCTTGATGTTTTGGTGAGTGGGTATATCTTCTTTTTTTTTTTTTTTTTTTTTTTTTTGGGGGGGGGGGGGGGGCAGTAAATAATTCAGATGATGGACATTTTCTACTTAAAAACAGTATGTATGTGGACAGTGATTGCTGAATTACTCCTTATAGGAGTATGAGCCTTTTTCTTCTCTAATATATTATTTATTCAGTTTATTATATAGCGCACAGATTCCGCAGCGCTGTACAGAGTAGTTGAACAGTCACATCAGTCCCTGCCCCAGTGGAGCTTAAAATCTATATTCTGTACCACATGTACATGAATACTAATTCATTCTAGGGTTAATTTTTGTTAGGAGCCAATTAACCTACCAGTACATTTTTAGAATTTGGGCGGAAACCTGATTACCTGGAGGCAGGGGCCTATCCAGGAGAAAACGACAGGGGGGGGGGGCACCATGATAGGGGAGGGGGGAAGAGGGGTGTTAGTGGTGCCTGTTCAGAAAGCAGAGAGGGAGATGAGGAGAGCAGAGGGAGGATGGGAATGGGATTACAAAGAGGCCCTGGCATTTAAAGTACATAGGCAATCCTTGGGTTCAAAAGTGAGGGAAGTAGTTGTGCGCGTGCTCTGTGAAAGGGGGCGTGGCCACTCAAAATGAAGAGTGTCATTGAGTGTAGTGTACCACTTCTACATATTATGCAACAAAATAGTAGACCCCATTATACTTGCTCCTTACACATGATGCCAAAAGGAATAAGCCAAAATTTACATAATGCCACATGGGTTGAGCCAAAATTCACATGCCAAAAATGTATACTGTAATGCCAGTTACATGTTAAGTCTATTACAAATTATGCTCCATAAGTGCTGCTTACCTACATGCTTGTTGCCAGGAGTTCCATGTTCGTTGCCGTGTGGGATTACATGGTCATTGCCATGTGGGAATTACAGAGACTCTGCATGAGCTTAGACATGAACTGGGTTCCCTGGTCAAATAACATTTCCTTTGGGAACCCCGCCCTGGAGAAAATGGATATGAGCGCATCCGCCACTTTGTCTGCGCAGATTGAGGAGAGCGCTACAGCTTCTGTGTATCCACAGTGAGGATATATTGTTTCCCTGAGCTGCTGGGTATAGCTAGGGGCCCCACAGGATCTACACTAACCCGTTCAAATGGTTCTGAGAAAAGTGGTAAAGAAGTCCTGGTTAGTCTCCCTGGGGCACTTGGATCCATGTTTCTCTGCATAGTAAACGTTCAGTACTGTCCTTGCCTAATTTATTGGTGGCTTGCACTTAAATGTTGGCTAAGGTGCCTGCATGGCTCTTGATTGGTTACACCATACCCTATTCTTAAGGTTGCTAATAGCACAACCAAGATGTTAAAGTTGGGCGATAATATGGCTTCCTCAAGCTGTAGCAAACTGCTTAACTCTATGCTCATCAACAATCACATTTCTGACGCTTGCCGTATTCAGTGCTGCTGGGAGAACCTTTTCTTCCCACTTCCTAACTCTATACATGGATGATCTAGTGATATTTTCTGAAATGCCTAGTTTTGTTGGCTTTTATCTTGATCTAAAATATTATATGTTGTGGATAGTTATTCATCTTTTTACCTTTTTAATTTATTTTGTACTCTTCCACCAGGTAAATGGTTTCATGGTAGATCTACCTCTTACTTTGGCTCCAGACCTGTTCATTTCCAGATGGATGGATGTAGTGTCCATTGGCCAGCCAGGAAAGATAGACCTTACATTCAGCTCCTTCGGAGAACTTACCATTGAGGTGGCTAAGTGTTTCTCTGTAGAATATTGTGGCGCCTGTGCTTCCAGGAACATCTCAGCTTACACTCTGTACCCATGGAGAGCAGAAGACTTGTCCAACTGGTAACTGGGTCACTTGTTGCTGCGACACTACATGGTATTTTATGCTTTGCAATGATTTAATTTACCATTATGCTACTAATGTGACCTAGTGTTGGTGTTTGTGCACCACATCTGTGGTTTCCTAAAGAATAAAATACTTTATGCAAATTACTGTGTTTATTACACTCTGAATAAAATACCACATTTCACACAACTTTGCAATTTGGGTTTCCAAATGCAGTCCACAAGTTCCTCCTCTTCTGGGGAACATTGGAGCAAATGCTCTGGGGAAGAAATTGGTTACACCATTTTTTCTTTTTGTACACTAAATACTGTAGAATACAGTGACTAACACTATAGATGGTCTATTGTATTGGCTTTCAAACGTGAACAGTTTCCGAACAACTTATTTTTTTTTTTTTCAATGTTCTGTAACATACACACAAAGATAAAAGACCAACCTGTACATTCTAAGCACATTTTCTCCCGCCTCATGATAAGGTTCTGGTCTCTTCGTCCTGGTAGATGCTCTCTGGTCCAGTGCACAGTCTAAGGATCCATACCCACAGCAAATTAGGAAGAAGTTATGCTGCTTTCCCACTGCCAAGCCGTTTAAAGAACCGGTATTTTTAAACTGTATTTAAAATGGTATTAGCTTTCACATTGCAGTAGGTTACCGTTTAAGTACCATTCACATCAAAGTGAAACCTTTTAATCCCCTTGTGTCCTCTGGTACCTGTCCTGCCCTGTTACCTTGTTCCCCTGGTATCTGGCAGCAATCCATCCGGGCAGTGCAGTAGGCAGCGGCATGCCAGGGCTCCTAGTCGGCAGGTCCCCCACTGATGCAGGAGCATGATTCAGGAGGAGGCTGCAGCTCGTGCACACACAGTGGGGGCGCTGGGGATCCGGGCAGGTCTGTGCTCAGGAGGAGGTAGGTCCATTAGGAGATTGTCATTTCATCGGCGGGGGTCCATGCCGCGAATAGGAAATAGCGGGCCTGGAAATTACATATGTGCATATCTAATGAGCCACTAATTAAATATGCACATTTAATGAACGGCTCTGCTATTTCCCATTCGCGGCAGGGACCCCCGCCTATGAAATTACAGTCTTCTAATGGACCTTTCTCCGCTTCCACCTCCTGAGTACGGACTGTGCTGCCCGGATCCCCAGTGTCCCCGCTGTCTGTGCACAAGCTGCAGCCTTCTCCTGCATGAAGCTTTCATGCATCAGTCTTGGACCTGCGACTAGGAGCCTTGGAATGCCCGCTGCCTACCATGCTGCCCGGATGGATCGCTGCCAGGTACTGGGGGGGGGGGGGGGGCGGTACCAGCTGCAAAGTACCAGGGGAGGGTGGGGGGCCAGGACAGGTACCAGGGGAGGAGGAAGACTAGTGTGGGATCCTAAATACCGTTTCAGAGCCATAAACTTGCCATCGGTAATCCTTATGCCCCGACACTTTAATAACTTAATCTAAACTTATCTAACTTATACTAAAAGAAAGACAGACACAAGTGCTGGCGTTTCAATATGAATGTCAAATTTATTATTGACAACTATTTATATATATTGATCTATAAAAGAGGGTGGTGGCCCTAAAGAACGGTCATAGAGAAAAGAAGGGTAAGCTGACATCACACCATTCACACAGCGTTGGTGTTCAACTCTCCCACGCAACCCACCCGTGCGGATGGTGCAGCCCATCCCCTGTCCAAGGGACATGGGCTCGTAGCGTATCATTGAGGGGAGAGCGCACCCCACTAACCTCATATCAGCATTTGAACAAGGACCGTTCTTTACCGCCGCCAAGAAAAGATAGAAAAATAGGGAGGGAGGGTGGGGAAATTCGGACCAGAGAGGCAGATCACCTGACCCTCTGGCTATTCCTAACTGCAGTAACTCCTCCCCTGCTCCCTAATTGGCTATTTGCTGCAGCATCATAGCCCCCTTAACAACACAACTTAAAGTGCAGGCATCTCGGATTCCTTCAGCAGTTTATGGCACCTCTAGCTTAATCAGCCCTCGGTTCTCTTTCTCACTGCATAGAAAATAGCTCTGAAACGTGTAGGACTCTGCTCTTTAAACGTGTTGAAATACCGGTTATCTTTAACCGGTTAATCAACTCTGGCACTTTCCCACTGCAGCCTTAAATGTTTAGAAATGGAAAAAGAAACGGCAATTTACCGTTTAAGACCTGCAGTGAGAAAGGGGCATTACAGTAGTTGTATATCTTGACACCATAACATTTGGCAGATAAATAGATCATGGTAGCACATTGCAGATTTCAGGTAAATACACTGACTCTAGATGCATTATAAACACAAATCTTTTAGAGAGTCTAAAAGGTAACTGTGGTACCATTGCCGTGACAGAGTAGAGAGACCTGTCTCTCAGTTTACTGTTAAAGCACAAACCACAATATTTTAGAAATACAATCCAAGCATGTAAAGTCATAGGGCAGTATTCAATGTACATTATCGCGGTGCGCAGCGAATCCTGTTTAAGATTTGCTGCACAGTCGCCGTGTTCCGGAGCCTCGCTGTCCCCCTGCTATCCCCCTATTCAACGTCGCAGGGGCTCGCTGCCCCTGACGGCGAATCTTAACCCCTGCATCGTCCTGCAGGGAGCTGGGGGATAGCGGTATGCTCGTAAGTCTCCCTGCATGCCCCAGAACGTATGTGGAGGGGAGGAGGGCTCCTATGGCATCACCACGGGCAGCAAAGTTTTCCAGCGCTGCTTGGAGCAACAGTTCGCTGGCTCTCCCTGTGACATCATCGCTGTCAGCATCCTTATCTGCACAGCTGGGTCCATCAGTTACTGCCACTGCTGCAACCAATGCTACTGTAGTAATGGTTTACATTACATTACATCTTCCATCTGCCACCGTAAATTGATTAGCCCCCTCCCGTACACCCATTAGGCAATGATTTTAGAGACGACTCGTAATAAATTAATAATAATCACAAAATTAAACAATCAGATTACATTAATTAATCAAAATCACACAATCAAGCCAGATAGGGGTCTTGTTGGATGTTAAACTGATCGAAACAGTTACACACTTGCAGACAAACTCTGTGCTGCACGAAATGCCCACTGCTCCTTGGCTGCACATGGTAAACAGTGCATGATCAAGCCAGATAGGGGTCTTTTTTGGGCCTAATTTTTTAAACTGCCATCCTGTCTGCCGCTGCAGTGCCACTCTTACATGAGCCACGTGTTTGTGCCGCACACTTGTGTGGCTTAGCATAGTTATCCAGCTACCTCGGTGCAACCTTTTGCCCTAAAAACAATATTGTGAGGTGTGAGGTGTTCAGAATAGACTGGAAATTAGTGGAAATGAATCTTATTGAGGTTAATATAGCATAGGAGCAAATTCTGCGATTTTAGCAGTTTTTATGCTTTTTTAACAAAAAAATCAGAACCCAAAACCCAAAAAAATCCAAACCCAAAACCCTTAGGAGGTGTTTTGCCAAAACCCATTAGAACCCAAAACCTCAAGGTAATCAGAACCCAAAACCCGAAAGGTGGCCGGTGTACATCCCTACCAGAAATACACTTATTTTTGACATTTACTATCCTGAAAATACGGCAATTCGTAGTCGTATTGATAGCACATCAATATGAATACGAATTTCCGTATTTTCGGGATAGTAAATGTCAAAAATAAGTGTATTTCTGGATACAAATACACCTATTTTTTTTACAAATTTCCTTTAGTGAATATCCCCCTACATGTCACCCTTTCCACGAGTTGACCTTTTGCTTGGGAGGCCTTTTTGTCACTGTCAACCATGTGCATGTCGACATTTGTAATTGTTGACCTTGTGCATGTCGACTTTTCAATGTTGTCCTATTGACTGACTATCTTGACACTGTTGACCCTTTATTCCGGAACCTTCTACACTGCGCCTCTCTTAAGCTCCGTACACACAGGGGAGATATATTGCTCAGTGTCCCCTTTTCATCAGAGACCAGAGATGGTCGCTGATGAAAAGGAGCCTCAGCCGGCGGTGCCGCAGAGGTAATCAGCTGGTCGCAGGAGCAAGATCCTGCGACCAGCGATTAGAATGGGGCTGAAAACGGGAGTGCGCACCCGGTGATTTATGGCCAGGGCACACTCCCATCACTGGCAATATGGTCGCCAGCGACCATATTCCCTGCGATTTCAGCCCCTATCGCCCCCGTGTGTACACAGCATTAGGCATTCCTGCCTACCTGACTCTCTCCAGACACAATGCTCTGCTCCTGCACTTCCCTGGTAATGTATGATTGTCATCACCTGTGGTGGAACACTTTCTTATCAATTAAATAGTTCAAAACAGATGAAGGTATTCATACATTAAGAGGGAAGTCCAGGAGCAGAGCATGGTGTCCCTCCTGAAGAGGGTCAAGTTGGGATGTTGCTGTGAACAATCAAGGAAAGGGACGAATCGGCCTACAGACAAGAAGTGGACCGATTGGCCCGGTGGTGCAGCAGCAACCATCTAGAGCTCAATCCACTCTAAACTCTTGAGATGGTAGTGGAATTTAGGAAGAAGGCTGTTGGTGTTCCGCCGCTAACAATTGCTGACAGTGTGGTGTCGCTAGTGAACTCCTTCAAGTTCCTAGGAACCACAATCTCCCGGGACCTTAAATGGGGGGCTCAACACTGATACTATTGTTGGAAAAGCGCCAAGAGGCTATTCTTCCTTAGGCAACTGAAGAAGATCAACATCCCACAGAAGCTTCTGCTCCTCTTCTACTCCACGATTGTGGAGTCTGTACTGTGTTCCTCAATACTGAATAGAAAAGCAAAGTATGAGCGCTAGGGACTGACTGTTGTGTGCCGTGTACAAATGGCTGCCCTTTGGTAGAGGGATGCCGCCCTCAATGGAAGCAAGAAAAGGAGAAAAATACACTAGGCGCCATATGTACACACAGAAAAAACACAATTTAATAACAACTTAATAACAACTTAGGATTTATTATTAAGTTGTTATTAAATTGTGTTTTTTCTGTGTGTACATACGGCGCCTAGAGGTTTTTTCTCCTCTCCTCAATACTGGTCTGGCACGGCTCCGCCACCGAGAGAGACAAACGCAACCTCCAAAAGGTAGTCAGAGCTGCAGAGAAGATAATCGGGACGGACCATCCCTCTGTCCAGGACCTGTACCTGTCCAGAGCAAAACAGCGGGCAACAAAGATAGTCAAGGACCAACTACATCCTGGCCATGGCTTGTTTAGTCTACCATCAGGCAGACGCTACAGGGCTATTCCCACCAGACGCCTAAAAGGTTTCTTCTCTCAAGCGGTTCACCTGTTGACACGAGAACTCATGAACACCTCACTGTCACCCTTTGCACACAATCTAACTAGAGATGTGCAGACTGGGATTCCAGAGATCCGAGCCCCCACGAACGTCATCATTCCGAGCCCGGTTCCGAGCAGTGCTCAGAGATTCCCGCCTGACTCGGGTCCGTCCGCGTGGTCAGAACGTCATCTCCCGGCGCCGGATTTCGCGAGGCTTTAAAAATGGCTGCTGCACCCGCCATCTTCACTCCAGTCTAGTAGTGGGTTGGGAGAGGGTGTGTTGGTGCTGTTGCTGGGGCTTAAACTTGAGCTTGAGCTTGACCTTGAACGCAATATTTTTTATTCGCTGGGGCTGTCTCTCAGTGCTGCTGTGTAGTCTAACTGTGTACTACTGTCTCCTCTGTGCGGTCTACCTCTGGTGTGCTGTGCTGTGCTGTAATTATTTTATTCGCTGGGGCTGTCTCCCTCAGTGCTGCTGTGTACTCTGTTCTCCTCTCTACTTAGGGTGGGCTCTCCCTAGCAAGGAGGACAGTCTAACTGTGTACCTGTAGTACTACTGTCTCCTCTGTGCTGGGGCCTACCTCTGGTGCTGTGCTGTAATATTATATATTATATAAATAATTACTTATATTATATATATAGTCCACTGGTGCTGCCTGCACTGAATCTGCCAGTATTATTTAGTTACTCAGTCCACTGTTGCCACGGGCAGTGCTACCGCCTACCTAGTGTACCTACATAGTACATACTAGGCTGCTATATCTAATTTAATAAAAAAATAATACTTGTGCTGCGTGGGACTGTAAAAAATAATTCCATGCTGCTGGTGCACTGCCAAGCAGTACCTAATAATAAAATTAGATGTAACAAGGGCCGCATAGGCCCGAGTGTAATTAAGAGCCTGTGAATTTGCAGAGATAAATAAAGCTGTAGACAGTAGGATAAGGCCGAAAGCAAATAGTGAGTGGCAGTTAGGTCTGCCCTATCAGGTAGCTGGGGGGCGGCAGCTTAGAGAGGGGTACTTATAGGCAGGCAGACAGGAAAGGACTTCCTCTTTGAGTCTGGATTCGTCTGGGACACTCGTTGGGACACGCGCAGGGACACAGAGCTAAGTTTTCACTTGTTTTTCTCTTGGCCAAATTCACCTTCCCTACTATATTATGTCAGGGCGTCCTAAGCGCACCGCTCCCCCCCCCCCCCGTTGGCTGGCCGACGCCGCCCGCCCCCTGGTCACTGTGGCCGGGCGCGGCGGCGGTAAAACGGCGGCTGCGGCCCAGTACACGGCGTGCACGGAGCCCCAGCCTGGCTCTGGGCGCCCTCTGTCCCTTCCGCGACAGCGCAGAATTGTTCACCCTCCTGCAGTCAGTCCCAGCAGCAGCGGCGCGTCCGTCGCGGGGGTCACGTGTTCCCCGGCGGCTGCCCGCTTTGATCCCCAGGCCGCGTCTAGCGCGGCTGAGGGGAGCAGCGGCGCACCACCACAAGGGGGGATGCCAAGCACCTTGGCTGAGGTGCTGGCTGATCCAGGGCACAGGCTCGCCCGGTTTAAGGGCGGCGGAGCATGCTACCCAGACTCAACAAGAGATGGAGCAAGGGGGTATGAATACCCCTCTGCCAGCGTTAAGCACCACAGTATATGCTCTGCCTTATGCAGGCAGCCGGGGGTCCTCACCACCACCCGCACCCAGTGTGAGCCCCATGCAAATGATTACAGGGGGCCCGGCCAGGCTGCCAGCAATCCTCAGGGGTCCACCCATAGTCACCCTGCAGGCCTCCCTGGCACACCCAGCAGATCCCCTGCTCCCGGGCAGTTTCGCCCCGCCTCCAGTGTCCTTTACTGGGGGGCACCCTGCTTTAACTCGCAGCAGCGGGGAGGGCAATGTGCCTGCCCCGGCACATTTGTTTCCAGGGCAGCAAGCAGCGTGGCACCAGGGCTTGGCTCAAGCCCAGGCACCACAAGGTATATTCGCGGCCCCAGCACCCCTGCAGCAAGGGGCACAGGGGGTTGGTCCCACGGCTTTTCATTCAGGTTTCCAGCAGTTCCAACAGCCCCCCGCTACACACCACCAACAACCGGCCTTACATAGCAGCCAGCAGGGGGCGCCGGAGCCGTGCCGAGCCGCTCATTACATATTCATATATTCACTGCACCCGATGTTACGATCGGGTATAGTGAATATACGCGGCCCCCTGCTGGCACCCCCGGGGGGCAGCCTGTGCTGCCTGGCACCCGGGGAGCCCACCTGCCCCCCACAAACGTTCAGGGACAGGCAGAGAGACTTCCATCTCTCTGCCTGGCACCCTCCTCAGGCTCCCTGCGGCATTCGCCGCAGGAGCTCATATTTGCCTGTCAGGGGCAGCGAGCCCCTGACACGTTGAATACCGGAGCCCGCTGGCTCCGGAACGTGGCGAATGTGCAGCGAATCCTAAAAAGGATTCGCTGCACCTCGCAGGTATTCACATTGAATACCGCCCATTGTGTGAATCATCATCTTATCACTCCACCGCTAGCAGTGGGGATGAGGAGCAGTCCGGGCGCCCGCGCAAACTTGCTAAATTGGTTGCGCGCGCAGTAGCGAAGAGGGTTAGAGGCACAAAGCGCAAGCAGAAGGAAGCACACGCTGCCGTCCCAGACACGGCTGGCGACAAGGTGCACTGTTCAAACACGGCCATTTCCCGGGGTCTTCGTAGAGGTGTTAAGGAAAGGATTAAGAAGGGCAAGTTTGTGGATCTTTTTACACTAACGGCAGACATGAAAAAAGATTTTGATAAGGCTAAGAAGTCCTCAGCCAATGGGGAGCTCGCCTTCAAGAGCTTCCATAATTGGCTCAGGGGTTTCCTCATCTTTTCCTCGTGCTACCTTAGCACCAGGCCCGAGGAACATCTGAATGTTCTCCGTTACCTGTTTCTGGTGAACGAGACATTCATTAACTATAGAAACGGGGCCTGGCGAGACTACGATGAGAAGTTCCACCGGGCACATGAGGGGTCCACAAACATGCCTATGGGTTGCAAACACGTGGAGATATGGCTAGAGGTGATAGGAAAGGGCCAACCATCCACGGAGACATCTGGCAGGAAGCCCTTTCTCGGGGGGAAGCCCGGGGCAAAGTCTTCGGGCAAAGGTAGATGTTTCGCTTTCAATGACGGCAAGTGCGATAGGGGCGCAAAGTGCCGCTACAGGCATGAGTGCCGTTGGTGCGGGGCCGGGCACTCAGGGAAATCTTGTAAGTCCGGGAGGGCACAGGAGCAAGGTGACGCAGGGCCTAGCAACAAATAAGGCACCCTCCCCCATAGTGCTGGCCGAGTTAGCTCGCCGCCTAGCCTCTTACCATCACAGGGAGGCGGCACAGTTTTTATATAACGGTTTTAAGTTTGGTTTTCACTTACCTATTCCAGAGGCAGTTTTGGTAATATCCCACAAGAACCTCAAATCGGCGAGGGATTTCCCTGGGGTGGTGAGACAGAAGGTGTATGCCGAGATAGAACTGGGAAGGATGGCAGGCCCGTTTGCCGCCGAACCCTTACCCCGCATATGTTTTTCCCCGTTGGGCGTGGTTCCCAAGAAGACGCCGGGGAAGTATAGGTTAATACAGCACCTGTCTCACCCCCCCGGGAGGTCCATCAACGATGCCATTCCGGAATCCCAGTGTAGCGTACAATACCAGCTCTTCGACGAAGTACTGGATATTGTAAAGGGTTTTGGACAGGGGGCACTCATGGCGAAATTGGACATAGAGTCCGCTTTCCGCCTGCTCCCTTTGCACCCCGACTCTTTCCGTTTCATGGGTTTCAGGCTGGAGGGGGGCATCTTTATAGACAAATGCCTGCCGATGGGGTGTTCAGTCTCCTGCTCCTACTTCGAGAAATTCAGCACCTTCCTGCATTGGTGCATACAGGAAGGCACGGGCTGCAGTGGTGTAGCTCATTATTTAGATGATTTTCTCTTTGTGAGTCCAGGAGGGGACGACACTTGTCGACGCATCCTAGAAGGGGCCAAGGACATGCTGACGGCTTTAGGGGTCCCCATAGCCGCTGACAAGACAGAGGGACCGACCAGGGTGTTGTCATATTTAGGTATTGAAATAGACTCCGAGGGTGGATGCTGCAGGTTGCCGGAGGATAAGGTAGCGAAGTTGCAGGCGCTTATTGAGGAGTGCCGGCAGAAAGAGAGGGTCCGGCTTCGGCTGATTCAGCCTCTGCTCGGATCTTTCAATTTCGCTTGCCGCATCATTCCGATGGGTAGGTTTTTTTTGCAGAAAGCTGGAAAGGGCCACAGCGGGGGTAAGAGACCCTCACCATACAGTTAGGCTCGGGCGGGAGATAAAGGGAGACCTAGAGGTCTGGTCGAGTTTCCTTGAGCATTTCAACCGTGAGCTGCTGTGGCCGGTAGACCCAGCCTCCAGTGTAGAGCTGCAGCTCTACACGGACGCTGCGGGCTCCACAGGATTTGGGGCCTACTTACAAGGTGAATGGTGCTGCGCACCATGGCCACAGTCCTGGATTGACAGTGGTTTCACGGTCAATCTATTACTGCTGGAACTTTTTCCCATCATCGTGGCGGCTGAGTTGTGGGCCAGCCAGTTGGCGGACAGGAACATAGTGTTCTGGTGCGACAACCTAGGGATGGTCCATGCGATTAACAACCAGCGGGCCACCTCACCGGAGGCGTTGCGCTTGCTGAGACACCTGGTCTTACACTGTCTGCAACACAATATTCACTTTAGAGCCCGACATGTCCCGGGAGTCGACAACAGCATAGCAGACGCACTCTCGAGGTTCCAGTTCGAGAGATTTCGCGAGCTGGCACCAGAGGCTGCTATCACAGGGCTCAGCTGTCCCCCTCTTGTATGGCAGGTCATAGAGTCGGCATGAAGTCCCTGGCCCTGCTATCTTTGGCCCCTTCCACACGTAAAGCTTACGGGGCGGCTTGGAGGGACTGGTCAGCTTTTCTGGTTTCACCGGAGGCCAGCGGTAAGTCGGTCGAGGACCGGTTACTAGCCTTCGTCTGGGAGCATCATAAAAAAGGTAGATCAAAGTCGGCTATGGCGGCGGCTTTGGCAGGGATAGCTTTCCATTCCAAATTGCTTGATGAACCCGACCCCACTAGGTCTTTCATACTGGCTAAAGCATTAAAGGGGTGGGCTAGGGCGCAGCCGGGGGTTCCAGACTCCCGTCGCCCAATTGACGAGCGCATGCTTGAGGACCTCATGCAGTGTTTAAATACGATAGCTGAGAATGTTTTTGAGGCAGCGCTGTTCAAGGTAGCATTTTCTCTTGCATTTTTTGGTGCCTTTCGGGTAAGCAAGTTATTGGCCGCTAACAAGCATGCGCTTTCAGGGCTCCTCAAAGAGAATGTAGTTTTTCGCGAGGGGCGGATACTATGCAAGATAGGGAAATCCAAGACAGACCAAGCGGGTAAGGGCGCCTGGATAACATTACGAGCACACAGCACTAAGGCTGTATGTCCTGTATCTTTGGCTGAGGAGTATGTCTCGGGCGGAGGTGTGTCGCGGCTTTGGGTCTCCCCGAGCGGGAGTATGGAACGCATTCGTTCCGAATTGGAGCAGCGACTTGCGCGGCTGCTGCAGGGCTTCCGCCCTCCTCCGTGCAAGCGGTGGGGAGGTGGAAGTCTTCCGCCTATAAAAAATATGTAAGGTTAGATAAGTTGTAATTAGCGCCTGTTGCGCTGGCCCGAAAACATATTGTTTACAATCGGTTTTGGAACGGGTAGCGTTCTGGAATCGACGGTGTGAAGGGAATTTTTTTAACTTTTTCCTCTGCAGGGGACTTAGGGCCTTATTTTGGTTCATTCTTTCTGACAAAATCCTTCTTAGATGGGCAAAACCATGTGCACTGCAGGTGGGGCAGATGTAACATGTGCAGAGAGAATTAGATTTGGGTGGGGTTTTACTTCAAAGTGAGATCTATATTGCAGTGTAAAAATATGCAGTCAGTATTTTCCCTGCACAGAAACAAAATGACTCACCCAAATCTAATTCTCTCTGCACATGTTACATCTGCCCCCCTGCAGTGCACATGGTTTTGTCCATCTAAGAAGGATTTTGTCAGAAAGAATGAACCAAAATAAGGCCCTTAATCACAATTGGCTTCCCCCCACAGTCCACCAGAGGTTTTTTAAGATTATTCCCCTTCACTCGGGTCTATAGTCAATGCATTTTGGTTGTGTTTTACAGTATAATGTTATATGCTAACCTTTGGTTTTCTCTTTTTCAGCCCCTCCCCCTTCCTTAATGACTCTGGGCAGGGTTAGTGGGGCACTCCTATATATATTGGGCTGCTAGGCACCCTTTGGCGGACACGGCCCCGGAGCTGTCTCGGGCCCGGGAGATGCAGTGGTTCGGCATTAGGGGTTTTCAGTGGGATGGCCTGTGGGACCTACTGGTCACCAAAGCCCGAAAATGGGGCAGACCCGACGTGTTAGTCATACACCTGGGAGGCAATGATTTGGTCAAGCGGACCGGCATTGCTTTGGCAATCCAAATTGAGACAGACCTGTCGAGGATACAGGCGCGTTGGCCCGGTGTGTTTTTGGTGTGGCCCGACATAGTTCCCCGCTTCACATGGCGCGGGTGTCGGAGCGTAGAGGCCATAGAGAAGGCCAGAAAGAAGGTGAACCACGCCGTATCTAGATACATAGTGGCGAGGGGAGGTAAGGCAGTCAGGCATCCCACTATTGTAAAGGAGAACCCCAGTTTGTATAGGCCTGACGGGGTACATTTATCGGACCCCGGCATGGCAATTTTCCTGCAGGATATTCTTTCATGTTTGGTGTAGTTAGGGCGTAGTTTAGTTGTTTTGGGGTGGCGGGCCTTGTCGCACAGGTTGACCCGGCTGGGTAGTGGTGCCAAGGCAGTGGCGGTTGAGCGCTCTCGACCAGCACTCAGGTGTGGTGTCAAGTGGTCTCCGTGGGGTAAGGCCCGCCCCTCTGCCAAGAAGGTAGGCGAGTCCCGACTCAACGCGGTGGGGCGCTGGACACTTCCTGGAAGTGCCCGCGTCTGGCCCTAGGAGGGGCGTGGCATGCCGCTGCGGAGCGGGCTGTACACACAGTTGTTGAGTGATGTCAGCGAGTGGGGCGACCTGGTCGCCGCCATGAGTGACATCCGCGTGAGGGTGCTGGTCTCAAGTGCTTCTTCTTGCCATCCCTAAACAATTAGGGTCATACCATCTTTACAATAAATATTCTAGATGACCTTTAAACTTACGCAGTTGGTGTCCGTGTCTTATTTATAGTTTAAGGCAGTGATTTTCAACCTTTTTCAGGTCGCGGCACACCTGACAAGACTTTAAAATTGCCAAGGCACACCAACAATTTTTAATCAAATATAAGACAAGTAATAACAAATATTGACATATATTTAATATATGTTGAGATCTGTTATTATTGCCTTTAAAATTAGTAGAAACAAATAGGTTTTACTTACATAAAATATCAGTGGGAAACATATGCCCCCACTATGCCAGATAACACATATGTCCCCAATATGCCAGATAACACATATGCCCCCACTCTGCCAGATAACACATATGCCCCACTATACCAGATATCACATATGCCCCCAATATGCCAGATATCACATATGCCCCCAATATGCCAGATATCACATATGCCCCCAATATGCCAGATATCACATATGCCCCCACTATGCCGGATAACATATATGCCCCCAATATGCCGGATAACATATATGCCCCCAATATGCCAGATAACACATATGCCCCCACTATGCCAGATATCACATATGCCCCCAATATGCCAGATAACACATATGCCCCCAATATGCCAGATAACACATATGCCCCCAATATGCCAGATAACACATATGCCCCCACTATGCCAGATAACACATATGCCCCCACTATGCCAGATAATACATATGCCCCCTCTCAGTACAGCTGAGCCCCTCAGCCCTGCACTGTGAATCATATTAATTGGTTACATATCATATGATGGAGCTGGAGGCAACACTGGGCAAATGGCATGTGCCAGCTGTCTGGCTGGGCATAGGGGCAGTAGTTACCTGGCTGATGATGGTGGTTGCTGTTGAGGCTCCGCTGAGGTGGTTGTGGCAGGCAGGGAGGGTGGGCCGCGGCTGGCCGCTCCTGGGGGTAAGGCGGCAGCAGAGGGGATGAGTGCCCGTGTCGGACCACCAGCCAGGTGATGATAAAGCCTGGCTGGCAGCAAAGGAGAGGAGCGGGACGCCTGGGCTCTGGCTGCTGCTAGGAAGCTCCGGGGATGCCGCAGGCCTGACAGGCGTGGCCCGCAGCTCTGACAGGCGCTGTCTCAGGCTGCCTGGCTGAAATGGCGCCGAGGAGAAAGGACCCTGGTGAGTCGCCGTGACACGCTGTCACGCGGCACACCTGAGGACTGGCCGCGGCACACTGGTTGAAAAACTCTGGTTTAAGGTGTCAGTGTGAGTTATTTCCTGGCTTAAGTGTTAGATAAAGGTATAAGATAAAGCAGCATAATTCTCTAGGCGCCTTAGATGTAACAAGGGCCGCATAGGCCCGAGTGTAATTAAGAGCCTGTGAATTTGTAGAGATAAATAAAGCTGTAGACAGTAGGATAAGGCCGAAAGCAAATAGTGAGTGGCAGTTAGGTCTGCCCTATCAGGTAGCTGGGGGGCGGCAGCTTAGAGAGGGGTACTTATAGGCAGGCAGACAGGAAAGGACTTCCTCTTTGAGTCTGGATTCCCACCCTCCCTTCCCCTTTTACGTGCTACCTGGCTTTCGAGCCTTCACCAAATTTGATTTTAGATTCTATTACAATCGGCGGTTGAGCGCTCTCGACCAGCACTCAGGTGTGGTGTCAGGGCCGGTGCAAGCCCCCCGCCCGCCCCAGGCAAACCCCCCCCCGCGCCACCCGCAAACGGCAGGGGGGGGGGTGCGGGCGATACTGCGGCGGGCGCCCGCACCCCCCAGAGCGCTGTACCTGCTGAACTGATATGCAGCTTCAGGCTCGCGCGGGGGGGCAGCGTCTCCATCTTCACTGAAATCCCTCAGCAGACAGCGGGCGGCGTGCGCGGGGGGGCAGCGTTTCCATCCTCTCTCAAATCCTCCAGCAGACAGCGGGCGGCGTGCGCGGGGGGCAGCCTCGCCGGGCGGGATGGAATGTTATGCTTTCTGGTACCTCGGCGGCTCAGTACCGCCCTCCAGTGGCCGGCGCCCTAGGCAAATGCCTAGTCCTGCCTAGTGGTGGCGCCGGCCCTGTGTGGTGTCAGGTGGTCTCTGTGGGGTATGGCCCGCCCCTCTGCCAAGAAGGTAGGCGAGTCCCGACTCAACGCGGTGGGGCTCTGGACACTTCCTGGAAGTGCCCGCATCTGGCCCTAGGAGGGGCATGGCATGCCGCTGCGGAGCGGGCTGTACACACAGTTGTTGAGTGATGTCAGCGAGTGGTCGCCGCCATGAGTGACATCCGCGTGAGGGTGCTGGTCTCAAGTGCTTCTTCTTGCCATCCCTAAACAATTAGGGTCATACCATCTTTACAATAAATATTCTAGATGACCTTTAAACTTACGCAGTTGGTGTCCGTGTCTTATTTATAGTTTAAGGTGTCAGTGTGAGTTATTTCTAGGCTTATGTGTTAGATAAAGGTATAAGATAAAGCAGCATAATTCTCTAGGCGCCTTAATTATTATAAATTCTGCTGGTGCACAATACTAGTATTGCTGCTGTATCTACCTGTCTTGTGCCTAGTACTGTCTTATCTACCTGTCTGGTGCCTAGTACTGCCGTATCTACCTGTCTGGTGCCTAGTACTGCCTTATCTACCTGTCTGGTGCCTATTACTGCCATATCTACCTGTCTGGTGCCTAGTACTGCCGTATCTACCTGTCTGGTGCCTAGTACTGTCTTATCTACCTGTCTGGTGCCTAGTACTGCCTTATCTACCTGTCTGGTGCCTAGTACTGCCTTATCTACCTGTCTGGTGCCTATTACTGCCATATCTACCTGTCTGGTGCCTAGTACTGCCGTATCTACCCGTCTGGTGCCTAGTACTGCTGTATCTACCTGTCTGGTGCCTAGTACTGCCGTATCTACCTGTCTGGTGCCTAGTACTGCTGTATCTACCTGTCTGGTGCCTAGTACTGCCTTATCTACCTGTCTGGTGCCTAGTACTGCCTTATCTACCTGTCTGGTGCCTATTACTGCCATATCTACCTGTCTGGTGCCTAGTACTGCCGTATCTACCCGTCTGGTGCCTATTACTGCCGTATCTACCTGTCTGGTCTGGGGCCCACTCAGTGGCGTAACTATAGTCCCGCAGCCCCCGCGGTGGCGGGGAGGCGCTGAGAGGGTGTGGGTGCCGGGGGGGCTGCGGGACTATTGTTACTCACTGCCTTCGTTCTGCGGCCGGTGCTTCTATCTGTGCCGGGTCCAGTCCCGGCTCTACCGGCTACTGCTGCTGCGCTGATAATACAAAAAAGTGACACTCGGAAAATGGCTGCCCCATACTGCTGTATGAGGGCAGCCATTTTCCGAGTGTCCGAGCGCTGCAGCAGTAGCAGGAGGGCTGTGCGATGCCTGCTGAGGGCTCCCCTATGCTGCCTGTCTATTGGGAGTCTGTGTGTGCAGCGCGGGGACCGGGCTCTGACTTCTCCTTACTGCCAGGAAGTGTGAGGAGCACGCTGCTGGCATGCGGAGGGCTGGAGACCCCGGGCTGTCTGTCACCCGGCTCGAATCATACACTAACAGCAAGGGGAGAAGAAGCTGGGACTGCATGCTGCTGCACTGTGAGTACACGCTCCTCCGTCCTCTTATTACTGCTTCTTTAGTAGCTGGCAGGGGGGGGGGGGCACCCCTCTGCATTTTCGGCAGGGGGGCGCAGAATTAATAGTTATGCCAATGGGCCCACTGCCTAATACTGCCGTATCTACCCGTCTGGTCTGGCGCTCACTGCCTAATACTGCCGTATCTACCGCTGCAGTGCCACTCTTACATGAGCCATGTGTTTGTGCCGTACACTTGTGTGGCTTAGCATAGTTATTTAGGTACCTCGGTGCAACCTTTTGCCCTAGAAACAATATTGTGAGGTGTGAGGCGTTCAGAATAGACTGGAAATGAGTGGAAATGAATGTTATTAAGGTTAATATAGCGTAGGAGCAAAAAAAGCAAAATTCTGCGATTTGAGCAGTTTTTACGCTTCTTTAACAAAAAAATCAGAACCCAAAACCCCAAAAATCCAAACACAAAACACTTAGGAGGTGTTTTGCCAAAACCCATTAGAACCCAAAACCTCAAGGTAATCAGAACCCAAAACCCGAAAAGTGGCGGGTGCACATCCCTAAATCTAACACGGTGCACCACAGCCGATGCTTGATATATGTACAGATATATCGGTGCATCGCGCTGTGTGTACGAGCAATCTGCCGACCGGCCATACAGCCATGCTGGGAGCCACCCTTGATTGACAGGTCAGTGAGTGGGCACATGCAAATGCACCCGCCCATTTGTGATGTCATTGCGGATGGATCGGGCAACGTGTTTGGAGAATATGCTGCCCAATCCCTCTGTGGATATATCTGCAGATCAACTGATAGATCTACTAGTGTGTACCCAGCTTTAGTAGATGAACCCTTCATAATCAGGGGTAATATATTTCTTTAACTGTACTTCCAATACTAGGTGGGGTTGTTGTGCAGGTTACAGACATTTCTGATGCACTTTTTGATATTAGAAAATATGGAACTTGTGTAATATCTGGGCGCCCGGTTTTTTCATTGTATTGCATCGCATCGCATGCAATATAGTGGCATACAATTCATGCGATGCGGTTTTTCATTGTAAAGACCCGATTTTTAATTGTATAGTCACCCATGGGTGATTTCATAACCCCACTATCCAACTATGCATGGAGCTGATTTTATATAGTGTGGCGAGCGCAGCGAGCCACCGAGCCCGAAGCGTGGAGAGCCCAGCGAGCCCCGCGAGGGGACTCAAAATACATGTAAAGTAATCTGCGTCCGCTCGCCTTAAGTAGTGGCATGCAATGAAAAAATCGGGCACCCAGATAATACATAAGTACCGAAAATACACTACTTTCACTTAATCACAATGTTCAAAGCTAAACTACAAGATTTTATATTATTATATTCAGTGGTCGAAGTGGGGCGGTATACGGGGGTATGCATACCCCCACTTTAATCTTTAAAAAGTTTTTTTTCCCCCTCAGGATGCTCTCTGATCACTCAGCAGCACATATTGTGCTTTTGTAATACCCCTGTACAGTGCAGTCTGGCAGGGGACTTTGATGGACAGGGGGGTGTCCGAAGGTGCGCACTATATTCACTCTTTTCCATACCCCCACTTCAAAATTTCCACTTCGACCACTGATTATATTTAAATATTATTATATTTATGGGTAATTGTGTATTTTGCAAGACACTGTAATGTAATAAACAAAGACTTACTGTATTTAAACTTGGAGATTTACCTGTAAGTAGTTTTTTCGATTCACCGTAAACATCATAGGATTATCTTTGATGTATATGGTTCACAGAGAAAGCCATTTGATCTCTCAGAGTAGGACCCTCTTCCATCCTGTTCTTACAGCCCTCTACTGGCATTTCAATTACATCTCTCCTACTTACCTACCATCTACACCTGCATCTCTACCAATGACAATCTGCTCCTGGTAGTACACAGACACGTCCTCTGCTTCCCTACATCCCAGCTGTATTGTACTAATGTGTGCCCTATGTACAGCGCTGCCCCTGGTAGTACACAGACACCTCCTCTGCTTCCCTACAGCCCAGCTGTATTGTGTACTGAGCATTGTGCTGCTGTTACCTGTGCTGTTGTAATGTCTCAGTCACTGTAATGTTCTGTGTCCCCTGTATTGTACTAATGTGTGCCCTATGTATGGCGCTGCCCCTGGTAGTACACGGACACCTCCTCTGCTTCCCTACATCCCAGCTGTATTGTATACTGAGCATTGTGCTGCTGTTACCTGTGCTGTTGTAGTGTCTCAGTCACTGTAATGTTCTGTGTCCCCTGTATTGTACTAATGTGTGCCCTATGTATGGCGCTGCCCCTGGTAGTACACGGACACGTCCTCTGCTTCCCTACATCCCAGCTGTATTGTGTACTGAGCATTGTGCTGCTGTTACCTGTGCTGTTGTAGTGTCTCAGTCACTGTAATGTTCTGTGTCCCCTGTATTGTACTAATGTGTGCCCTATGTACAGCGTTGCCCCTGGTAGTACACAGACACCTCCTCAGCTTCCCTACACCCCAGCTGTATTGTGTACTGAGCATTGTGCTGCTGTTACCTGTGCTGTTGTAGTGTCTCAGTCACTGTAATGTTCTGTGTTCCCTGTATTGTACTAATGTATGCCCTACGTACGGCGCTGCCCCTTGTAGTACACGGACACCTCCTCTGCCTCCCTACATCCCAGCTGTATTGTGTACTGAACATTGTGCTGCTGTAACCTGTGCTGTTGTAGTGTCTCAGTCACTGTAATGTTCTGTGTCCCCTGTATTGTACTAATGTGTGCCCTGCAGTATGTACAGCGCTGCCCCTGGTAGTACACAGACACCTCCTCTGCTTCCCTACATCCCAGCTGTATTGTGTACTGAGCATTGTGCTGCTGTTACCTGTGCTGTTGTAGTGTCTCAGTCACTGTAATGTTCTGTGTCCCCTGTATTGTACTAATGTGTGCCCTGCAGTATGTACAGCGCTGCCCCTGGTAGTACACAGACACCTCCTCTGCTTCCCTACATCCCAGCTGTATTGTGTACTGAGCATTGTGCTGCTGTTACCTGTGCTGTTGTAGTGTCTCAGTCACTGTAATGTTCTGTGTCCCCTGTATTGTACTAATGTGTGCCCTGCAGTATGTACAGCGCTGCCCCTGGTAGTACACAGACACCTCCTCTGCTTCCCTACATCCCAGCTGTATTGGGTACTTGTGAGTTATCTGGGCGCCCGATTTCTAAATCGGGTCGGATCGGGCACATCGCATCGCATCGCATGCGACCATCGGATGCGATGCGATGCGATGCAATGCGATGACCCGATTTTTCCATAGGAATCAATGTTAAAATGGACTGAGTCCATTTTAACATGGAATTCAATGGGAAAAAGGGGTTCTTTTCATACCCCTACTATCCAAGTGGGCATGGAGTTGGATATAAACCTGTGGCGAGCGTAGCGAGCCACCGAGCCCGAAGCGTGGCGAGCGTAGCGAGCCCCGCGAGGGGACACGGAATACCGTCCCCTCGCGGGGCTCGCGGGGCTCGCCACGCTTCGGGCTCGGTGGCTCGCTACGCTCGCCACAGGTTTATATCCAACTCCATGCCCACTTGGATAGTAGGGGTATGAAAAGGACCCCTTTTTCCATAGGAATCATTTTAACAATGATTCCTATGGAAAAATCGGGTCATCGCATCCGATGGTCGCATGCGATGCGATGCGATGCGATATCGCATCGCATCGCATCTGATTGTATGCCTTAACTTAAGGCATACAATCAAAAAATCGGGCGCCCAGATAACTCACAAGTACCCTGTATTGTGTACTGAGCCTTGTGCTGCTATTACCTGTGCTGTTGTAGTGTCTCAGTCACTGTAATTTTCTGTGTCCCCTGTATTGTACTAATGTGTGCCCTGCAGTATGTACAGCGCTGCCCCTGGTAGTACACAGACACCTCCTCTGCTTCCCTACATCCCAGCTGTATTGTGTACTGAGCATTGCATACCTCCCAACTGTCACGATTTTAGAGGGACAGTCCCGATTTTCGGGTCCTGTCCTGCTGTCCCACCCGCGGCAGGCATTGTCCCGCTGCGGGGGGTGGCAGTTGGGAGACCCCCCAATCTAGTAGAATAGACGCTGTGCGCATGCGCACAGCGTCTATTCTCGTATGAAAATGAGGCCGTGGCTAATTAGCATAAGCCGCGCCCTCATTTACATACGCCCGCCCCCTTTCCGGGCGCTCGCGCGGCTTTGCCGCGCGAGTGTCCCTATTTGTTAAGGTCAAAAGTTGGGAGGTATGCATTGTGCTGCTGTTACCTGTGCTATTGTAGTGTCTCAGTCACTGTAATGTTCTGTGTCCCCTGTATTGTACTAATGTGTGCCCTGCAGTATGTACAGCGCTGCCCCTGGTAGTACACAGACACCTCCTCTGCTTCCCTACATCCCAGCTGTATTGTGTACTGAGCCTTGTGCTGCTGTTACCTGTGCTGTTGTAGTGTCTCAGTCACTGTAATGTTCTGTGTCCCCAGTAGCGCACGCAGGTGGGGTTTCTGAGTACCCAGAAACCCCCCCAGGAGTCTAAGGGCACTAGACTGAAAGCTGAGGGTCCCCTCTTTCCATAGGTACAAGAATTTAAAAAATCGGCCCTTGGGAACCGGAGATATCTGACTTCAAAGCAGTGGTCCCCATCCAAGCCTGTTGATTGCTTTTCCCAGTCAGATATTTCAGGTTCTGTCTGACTTAGAGTTTTTCTGAGGGTATATTCCAAAAGCTGGGACTCTCCCCCTTTGATGGACACTAGGAGCTTGTCTCTACTCTGCCTAGAACCAGAGATATCAGCCTTCCAGCAGCTGGTTACTGCTCCAGCTCCACATCCCTGGTATGTAGTTTTATATACTCGTTGGCAGATTGCTCTGCCTCCTGAACTCTGATCCCCTAGTCCCCAACACCATTTGGTAGGTGGGATCCTCTAGTTTTTAATTCCATTAAAATCTAAGAAATCTATTTCTGGGAACTGCAAGCTGTCCTCCCACCAGAAAATTATGAATAATAAGCCCACTCCACTATATATATTAATTATTATTTATATACATTTGGTCTATCTAGAATACTTTAACTGACCCGGCTTTGCTCCGCCCCTCTGGAAACCCCCCTCTGAAAATCCTGCGTTTGCCACTGGTCCCCTATATTGTACTAATGTGTGCCCTATGTACAGTGCTGCCCCTGGTAGTACACAGACACCTCCTCTGCTTCCCTACATCTCAGCTGTATTGTACTAATGTGTGCCCTATGTACGGTGCTGCCCCTGGTAGTACACGGACACCTCCTCTGCTTCCCTACATCCCAGCTGTACTGTGTACTTAGCATTGTGCTGCTGTTACCTGTGCTGTTGTAGTGTCTCAGTCACTGTAATGTTCTGTGTCCTCTGTATTGTACTAATGTGTGCCCTATGTACGGCGCTGCCCCTGGTAGTACACGGACACCCCCTCTGCTTCCCTACATCCCAGCTGTATTGTGTACTGAGCCTTGTGCTGCTGTTACCTGTGCTGTTGTAGTGTCTCAGTCACTGTAATGTTCTGTGTTCCCTGTATTGTACTAATGTGTGCCCTATGTACAGCGCTGCCCCTGGTAGTACACAGACACCTCCTCTGCTTCCCTACATCCCAGCTGTATTGTACTAACGTGTGCCCTATGTACAGCGCTGCCCCTGGTAGTACACGGACACCTCCTCTGCTTCTCTACATCTCACCTGTATTGTACTAATGTGTGCCCTATGTACGGCGCTGCCCCTGGTAGTACCCGGACACCTCCTCTGCTTCCCTACATCCCAGCTGTATTGTGTACTGAGCCTTGTGCTGCTGTTACCTGTGCTGTTGTAGTGTCTCAGTCACTGTAATGTTCTGTGTTCCCTGTACTGTACTAATGTGTGCCCTATGTACAGCGCTGCCCCTGGTAGTACACAGACACCTCCTCTGCTTCCCTACATCCCAGCTGTATTGTACTAATGTGTGCCCTATGTACAGCGCTGCCCCTGGTAGTACACAGACACCTCCTCTGCTTCCCTACATCCCAGCTGTATTGTGTACTGAGCCTTGTGCTGCTGTTACCTGTGCTGTTGTAGTGTCTCAGTCACTGTAATGTTCTGTGTCCCCTGTATTGTACTAATGTGTGTCCTATGTACAGCGCTGCCCCTGGTAGTACACAGACACCTCCTCTGCTTCCCTACATCCCAGCTGTACTGTGTACTGAGCATTGTGCTGCTGTTACCTGTGCTGTTGTAGTGTCTCAGTCACTGTAATGTTCTGTGTCCCCTGTATTGTACTAATGTGTGCCCTATGTATAGTGCTGCCGCTGGTAGTACACAGACACCTCCTCTGCTTCCCTACATCCCAGCTGTATTGTGTACTGAGCATTGTGCTGCTGTTACCTGTGCTGTTGTAGTGTCTCAGTCACTGTAATGTTCTGTGTCCCCTGTATTGTACTAATGTGTGCCCTATGTACAGCGCTGCCCCTGGTAGTACACAGACACTTCCTCTGCTTCCCTACATCCCAGCTGTATTGTGTACTGAGCATTGTGCTGCTGTTACCTGTGCTGTTGTAGTGTCTCAGTCACTGTAATGTTCTGTGTCCCCTGTATTGTACTAATGTGTGCCCTATGTACAGCGCTGCCCCTGGTAGTACACGGACACCTCCTCTGCTTCCCTTCATCCCAGCTGTATTGTACTAATGTGTGCCCTATGTACGGCGCTGCCCCTGGTGGTACACGGACACCTCCTCTGCTTCCCTACATCCCAGCTGTATTGTGTACTGAGCATTGTGCTGCTGTTACCTGTGCTGTTGTAGTGTCTCAGTCACTGTAATGTTCTGTGTCCCCTGTATTGTACTAGTGTGTGCCCTATGTACAGCGCTGCCCCTGGTAATACACGGATACCTCCTCTGCTTCCCTACATCCCAGCTGTATTGTGTACTGAGCATTGTGCTGCTGTTACCTGTGCTGTTGTAGTGTCTCAGTCGCTGTAATGTTCTGTGTTCCCTGTATTGTACTAATGTGTGCCCTATGTACAGCGCTGCCCCTGGTGGTACACGGACACCTCCTCTGCTTCCCTACATCCCAGCTGTATTGTGTACTGAGCATTGTGCTGCTGTTACCTGTGCTGTTGTAGTGTCTCAGTCACTGTAATGTTCTGTGTCCCCTGTATTGTACTAATGTGTGCCCTATGTACAGCGCTGCCCCTGGTAGTACACAGACACTTCCTCTGCTTCCCTACATCCCAGCTGTATTGTGTACTGATCATTGTGCTGCTGTTACCTGTGCTGTTGTAGTGTCTCAGTCACTGTAATGTTCTGTGTTCCCTGTATTGTACTAATGTGTGCCCTATGTACAGCGCTGCCCCTGGTAGTACATGGACACCTCCTCTGCTTCCCTACATTCTAGCTGTATTGTGTACTGAGCATTGTGCTGCTGTTACCTGCGCTGTTGTAGTGTCTCAGTCACTGTAATGTTCTGTGTCCCCTGTATTGTACTGATGTGTGCCCTATGTACAGCGCTGCCCCTGGTAGTACACGGACATCTCCTCTGCTTCCCTACATCCCAGCTGTATTGTGTACTGAGCATTGTGCTGCTGTTACCTGAGCTGTTGTAGTGTCTCAGTCACTGTAATGTTCTGTGTCCCCTGTATTGTAATAATGTGTGCCCTATGTACAGCGCTGCCCCTGGTAGTACATGGACACCTCCTCTGCTTCCCTACATCCCAGCTGTATTGTGTACTGAGCATTGTGCTGCTGTTACCTGCACTCTTGTAGTGTCTCAGTCACTGTAATGTTCTGTATCCCCTGTATTGTACTAATGTGTGCCCTATGTACAGCGCTGCCCCTGGTAGTACACAGACACCTCCTCTGCTTCCCTACATCCCAGCTGTATTGTGTACTGATCATTGTGCTGCTGTTACCTGTGCTGTTGTAGTGTCTCAGTCACTGTAATGTTCTGTGTCCCCTGTATTGTACTAATGTGTGCCCTATGTACAGCGCTGTCCCTGGTAGTACACGGACACCTCCTCTGCTTCCCTACATCCCAGCTGTATTGTGTACTGGGCATTGTGCTGCTACTTGTTACCTGTGCTGTTGTAGTGTCTCAGTCACTGTAATGTTCTGTGTACACTGTATTGTACTAATGTGTGCCCTATGTACAGCGCTGCCCCTGGTAGTACACGGACACCTCCTCTGCTTCCCTACATCTCAGCTGTATTGTATACTGAGCATTGTGCTGCTGTTACCTGTGCGGTTGTAGTGTCTCAGTCACTGTAATGTTCTGTGTCCTCTGTATTGTACTAATGTGTGCCCTATGTACGGCGCTGCCCCTGGTAGTACACGGACACCTCCTCTGCTTCCATACATCCCAGCTGTATTGTGTACTGAGCATTGTGCTGCTACTTGTTTCCTGTGCTCCATTTCAGTTCTTCAGTTACTGTTATGTTAGTTCTGTGTACCCTGTATTGTTCTAATGTGTGCCCTATGTACAGCGCTGCCCCTGGTAGTACATGGACACCTCCTCTGCTTCCCTACATCCCAGCTGTATTGTGTACTGAGCATTGTGCTGCTGTTACCTGTGCTGTTGTAGTGTCTCAGTCACTGTAATGTTCTGTGTCCCCTTTATTGTACTAATGTGTGCCCTATGTATGGCGCTGCCCCTGGTAGTACACGGACACCTCCTCTGCTTCCCTACATCCCAGCTGTATTGTGTACTGAGCACTGTGCTGCTGTAACCTGTGCTGTTGTAGTGTCTCAGTCACTGTAATGTTCTGTGTACACTGTATTGTACTAATGTGTGCCCTATGTACAGCGCTGCCCCTGGTAGTACACGGACACGTCCTCTGCTTCCCTACATCCCAGCTGTATTGTGTACTGAGCACTGTGCTGCTGTAACCTGTGCTGTTGTAGTGTCTCAGTCACTGTAATGTTCTGTGTCCCCTGTATTGTACTAATGTGTGCCCTATGTACAGCGCTGCCCTTGGTAGTACACGGACACCTCCTCTGCTTCCCTACATCCCAGCTGTATTGTGTACTGAGCATTGTGCTGCTGTTACCTGTGCTGTTGTAGTGTCTCAGTCACTGTAATGTTCTGTGTCCCCTGTATTGTAATAATGTGTGCCCTATGTACAGCGCTGCCCCTGGTAGTACACAGACACCTCCTCTGCTTCCCTACATCCCAGCTGCATTGTGTACTGAGCATTGTGCTGCTGTTACCTGTGCTGTTGTAGTGTCTCAGTCACTGTAATGTTCTGTGTTCCCTGTATTGTACTAATGTGTGCCCTATGTACTGCGCTGCCCCTGGTAGTACACAGACACCTCCTCTGCTTCCCTACATCCCAGCTGTATTGTGTACTGAGCATTGTGCTGCTACATGTTTCCTGTGCTCCATTTCAGTTCTTCAGTTACTGTTATGTTAGTTCTGTGTACCCTGTATTGTTCTAATGTGTGCCCTATGTATGGCCTGCCAACCACTTGTGGCACTTTATGAATAAAATGTAATAATAAAATATTAAAACTACTAGCTGACCCGCCCGGCGTTGCCCGGGAAAACCTTTGGGTTTCTTTATTTCCAAAATTGCTGAAAAATGTCATCTTACAGTAGGCTGTGCCAAAGACCTAAGATTGTAATTTGTTATAGATTCCACCATAATGTTAGAATGTGTTTGCATTGATACTCAATGACGGCAATGAAATCAGGTGTGGTGTTGTTGTTTGAAACACAACGCTCCTGAGTTGATAACTTGTATGTGTTGATGAATTCTACATCCACTCCTGAGATTTAGCACCTACTGTATGACATATCCTCCAACATCTGAGGGTCAGAAATCGGTACAAAATCAGAAAGGGACGTGGCCACACCTCCATTTCTATACTTTCAATGCTACAGTTTCTAGGGTGTGTAATTACAGGCACTGAGTGCGTGGAGACCGGGGTGGGCGTTACTTACCCCGCCATAATTAATAAAAAATTCACTGCTCCCTGCCACTGCCACTCCCCTCACCGAACCTGCCTGCAGCAGTCTCTGAGGTCTGGGGATCTGTAAAGCACATGCACCGGGCATCTCTACCAAACAGTGGGGCAGCCCCTGAGTGTGGGAGCAGGTCGGCGGGCCTGGCCACATGATGTCATGACGTGACGCACACTATCCACACCACTGTAATGCACCACTGGGAATGGGTGCAATGGGCCAAATTCTTCCCTACACCCGCCGGGCCAATCCACTGATCCAGCCATCACAATCATCAATGGGTGCATTGATAAGGTTTGGAGTGTAAGAAGTTGAATTGCCATGTTACAAAGTGTATAATTTACTCAATAAATCGTGAAAAAAAATGTAAGTGTACATAGAAGTACAATCAAGAAATGAAAGTAGGATTAAATAATAAGTTCTGATTCAAACTGATAATTGTTTGGATGGGGTGGGTTGTGAAACAAATCTATAGGTGGGGGTATGGATATTGTGGTGTTTGTGTTGGTGTTTGTTACACCTACAGGGGGCCCTCAATTGATGGGATTTTCACTACAGTGTCACAGTCACAGTGGGGCAGATGTATTAAGCCTGGCGAAGAGATAAACTGGAGATAAAGTGGAAGGAGATAACGCACCAGCCAATCAACTTTCAACTGTCATATTTCAAACACTGCTGATTGGGTGGTGCATTATCTCCTTCCACTTTTTCTCCAGTTTATCTCTTCGCCAGGCTTAATACAGTACATCTGCCCCAGTGTCACCATAGGGGGATTTCCAATTGAGGTCCAGGTGGTCTTTTAGGGACCCTTTACAATCCTGTAGGTCTCTTCTCCTTGAGCTTACGGTCTCCCTTAATGATAGTCAATCACTGAGGGAGACCGTAGGCTCCAGGAGAAGAGACCAACGGGATTGTAAAGGGGTCCCTAAAAGACCCCCTGAACCCCAATTGGAAATCCCCCTACGGTGACACTGTAGTGAACATTTCTCATCAACTGGGGACCCCCTGTAGGTGTACCAAACACCAATTATGCCCACAATATCCATACCCCCTCCACCTATAGATTTGTTTCGCAACCCACCGCCATCCAAACAATTATCAGTTTGAATCAGAATTTATTTTGGTACTTCTGGACTTTCACGGCGCCAGCATGGCGCCGCGCGTCAGAGTCCCCTTGCGGGGCTTGCTTCGCTCGCCCACGCTGCGGGCTCGGTGGCTCGCTACGCTTGCCACGCTAATTAAAATCAACTCCATGCCAACATGGATAGTGGAGATATGAACTATCCATGTTGGCATGGCGTTAACTCCGTTTTTTTAACTTAATTAGTGGCGAGCGTAACCCGGAAGTACGCGTGGCGCCGTGAAAGTAAAGAAGTACCTTTATTTTTTAATCCTACTTTCATTTCTTGATTGTACTTCTATGTACACATATTTTTTTTCACGATTTATTGAGTAAATTGTACACGTGACAAATCTTCATCTCAGTCTTATTCTTCAACTTCTTACACTCATAACATTCAAACAAATGCATGCAGCGCTCATGCCCATCGACCAAACATTATCTATGAACAAAAAGAGTCTGGGAAACCCTTAAGGCAGAGCAGTGCCTGATATCCAACTGACTAACAGGGTGAGTGCAGTGTACCCACTTTGTATTGATCAGCGGGTGCATTGGCCAGGACAAAGATTTCTCAGTGCAACTGGCCGGGGAGCGCAGTGACAGGCTGGAGGACTGAAGAGACGGATATGGGGAACATAGTAGAAAAGGTACATTAGGTACAGTTTTTGTTTGCCGGTACAGACTGTTAAATAAACTGTGGATGTGGTTGTGTGTGTTGTATTGTATGTATCTGTCCAATGCGTAAGTGCGTGAGGTGTGCTACGTATATACAGTATGTGTGTGTTGTGTCTTTGTGTATCTGTGCAATGTTTAAGTGTGTGTTCTGTGTGTGTGTTGTACTGTTTTTTGGGTGTATGTGGTGAATGTGGGTATGTGTTGTGCTGTTAGAGGTATGTTATGTGTGTGTGTGTTGTGTGTATCTGCCCTATGTGTAAGTGCGTAAGGTGTGCTACTGTATGTATAAATCTGTGTGTGTGTGTGTGTGTAGTGTGCTGTGTGTATCTGTGCAATGTTTAAGTGGGTGTGTTGTGTATTGTACTGTTTTTGGGTGTGTGTTGTAGTGAATGTGGGTGTGTGTTGTACTGTGAGTGTTGTGTGTATCTGCCGAATTTGTAAGTTTGTGAGGTGTGCTACGTATATATGTGTGTGTAGTGTGCTGTGCGTATCCTGGCAATGTATAAGTGTGTGTGTTCTGTGTGTTTGTTGTACTGTTTTTGGGGTGTGTGTTGTAGTGAGTATGGATTTGTATTGTACTGCATGTGGTGTGTTGTGTGTGTGTATCTGTCCAATGTGTAGGTGTGTGAGGTGCTCTACGTATAAATGTGTGTGATGTGTGCTATGTGTGTGTATGTGGTATACTGTGTGTACGTGTGTGTGTGTGTTATGTGTGGTCTATGTATATCCTCAATTATTTCCTAATTGTTTAAAGCCTTCACCATAATGTTAGAATGTGTCATTCAGACTCACTGACAGCAATTAAATCAGGTGTGGTGTTGTTCCTTCGCAACAGTTTCCCAAATCGTCGATCTTTTCCCCCAGATCATCAATGAAGGAAAATTAAAACTTGGTGTTTTTTAAATTTCTAAGTGAAATTTCCCAAAAACGGCTTCGAGGTGCACACCACCGGGTCCAGAGGTATCTTGTTGCCGAATTTGGTGTCTCTGAGTGCCACGGTGTGTCCGCAATGCGACAGACACGCACACACACACACACACGCACACAGACTCTTCAACTTATTATATAGATTAAAATAATGAAAAAAGTTTTTGTTTTAAAAAATGTTTGGAGAGGCTCCTTAATGCCAGCGAGCGTTCTCCTGTTGCTGTGTCTGAAATCAGGTGCACAAATAGAGCTAGCTGGAAAACCTGACCTGGCAGGTGGACTGATTTCCCTGCTTATTGCACTGCCTGTGGTTCTGGGACTCCACTGGTTAATGATCAGGCCCACTGATTGCAGAAGGTATATGAGAGCTGAGCTCAGCCTGCTGGAGGGAGCATCTGGTTGTGCTTTGTGTAGGGTGAACGCAGGCGGAGGTAGGGTACATCTCTGGGAGACTTGCTTTTGGAATGGTTTGTGTTGTGTTGTGTTGTTTGTTCCTAGTTGAAGTTGGCTGTGCAAGATATAAAAATGTGTAAGATAATGGGGACAGTGTATTCAGCCCTGGAAGGTGATAAAATGGAGAGTGATAAAAGACCAGCAAATCCGCTCCGATCTGTCATTTTCAAATGCTGCCTGTAACATGGCAGTTAGAAGCTGATTGGCTGGATCTTTTATCTCTCTCCACTTTATTCCTTTGAGTGCCAAGCGAATATGTGTGAAAATTGACAAGCAAAAATGTTATTCGTCATAATGACCTGTAATGTTACCTTTATATAGGAAACAATCCTCTTTTTATATATATTTCTTTTTAGGTTTACATTTATATAACAAATGAGAGGGACACTGGGACATTTTGCTTATCTCTCACAGATGTTGGGACTCAAAGGGTTAATAACACTCTTCGTTCATCTGACCCAATGTATCTACCAATCGGCTCATACTGTAACTCTCACCCAAAGCGATGTTGATACATCGGATTGCTACACATCCCCCATACTAACCTATGTGGGATGCAATCGGTGCAGAAGGGATTCCTCCTGTGATCCCTCATGATACATTCAGGTGATAGTTACAGGTGTTTTCGGGGATTTATCCGCAAATACTGAATAACAAATGAGACTCTATATCCCTTACCGGTATAAGTGGTTACAGAACTCCCCAAGTGTAAACCCTAAAAATACAGGGAAGATGGTTCTATGTGAATACTGCAGTTACCTGCCTCAGATTCACAAAGATAAATTAGTTGTGGATATAGTTATGGTATATTTTGTACTTTTCGCACGGTATAAATATATATATTTTCTAGTATTGATGATGTTTGTAAATAAAATAAACCACATTTGTCTCCTGATCACACACTCCCTGCTCCAGCTACCCCACTCTATGCCCCCCCCCCCCCCTACTCCCCATCACACACTCCCTGCTCCAGCTACCCCACTCTATGCCCCCCCCCCCTACTCCCCATCACACACTCCCTGCTCCAGCTACCCCACTCTATGCCCCCCCCCGCTCCCCATCACACACTCCCTGCTCCAGCTACCCCACTCTATGCCCCCTGCTCCCCATCACACTCCCTGCTCCAGCTACCCCACTCTATGCTCCCCCCCCCCGTCTCCCCATCACACACTCCCTGCTCCAGCTAGCCCCCCACCCTGCTCCCCATCACACACTCCCTGCTCCAGCTACCCCACTCTATGCCCCCACCCTGCTCCCCATCACACACTCCCTGCTCCAGCTACCCCACTCTATGCCCCCCCTGCTCCCCATCACACACTCCCTGCTCCAGCTACCCCTCTCTATGCCCCCCCCCCCTGCTCCCCATCACACACTCCCTGCTCCAGCTACCCCACTCTATCCCCCCCCCCTGCTCCCCATCACACACTCCCTGCTCCAGCTACCCCACTCTATGCCCCCCCCCCTGCTCCCCATCACACGCTCCCTGCTCCAGCTACCCCACTCAATGCTCCCCATCACACACTCCCTGCTCCAGCTACCCCACTCTATCCCCCCCCCTGCTCCCCATCACACACTCCCTGCTCCAGCTACCCCACTCTATGCCCCCCTGCTACCCATCACACACTCCCTGCTCCAGCTACCCCTCTCTATGCCCCCCCCTGCTCCCCATCACACACTCCCTGCTCCAGCTACCCCACTCTATGCCCCCCCCTGCTCCCCATCACACACTCCCTGCTCCAGCTACCCCACTCTATGCCCCCCCCTGCTCCCCATCACACACTCCCTGCTCCAGCTACCCCACTCTATCCCCCCCCCCTGCTCCCCATCACACACTCCCTGCTCCAGCTACCCCACTCTATCCCCCCCCCCCCTGGTCCCCATCACACACCCTGCTCCAGCTACCCATCTCTATGCCCCCCCCCCTGCTCCCCATCACACACTCCCTGCTCCAGCTACCCCTCTCTATGCCCCCCCCCCCCTGCTCCCCATCGCACACTCCCTGCTCCAGCTACCCCACTCTATGCCCCCCTGCTACCCATCACACACTCCCTGCTCCAGCACTCTATGCCCCCCCCGCTCCCCATTACACACTCCCTGCTCCAGCTACCCCACTCTATGCCCCCCCCCCTGCTCCCCATCACACACTCCCTGCTCCAGCTACCCCACTCTATGCCCCTCCCCCTGCTCCCCATCACACACTCCCTGCTCCAGCTACCCCTCTCTATGCCCCCCCCCTGCTCCCCATCACACACTCCCTGCTCCAGCTACCCCACTCTATGCCCCCCCTGCTCCCCATCACACACTCCCTGCTCCAGCTACCCCACTCTATGCCCCCCCCCCCTGCTCCCCATCACACACTCCCTGCTCCAGCTACCCCTCTCTATGCCCCCCCTGCTCCCCATCACACACTCCCTGCTCCAGCTATCCCACTCTATGCCCCCCCCCTGCTCCCCATCACACACTCCCTGCTCCAGCTACCCCACTCTATGCCCTCCCCATCACACACTCGCTGCTCCAGCTACCCCACTCTATGCCCCCCCTCCCCATCACACACTCGCTGCTCCAGCTACCCCACTCTATGCCCCCCCTCCCCATCACACACTCGCTGCTCCAGCTACCCCACTATATGCCCCCCCCTGCTCCCCATCACACACTCCCTGCTCCAGCTACCCCACTCTATGCCCCCCCCTGCTCCCCATCACACACTCCCTGCTCCAGCTACCCCACTCTATGCCCTCCCCATCACACACTCGCTGCTCCAGCTACCCCACTCTATGCCCCCCCTCCCCATCACACACTCCCTGCTCCAGCTACCCCACTCTATGCCCCCCCCCCCGCTCCCCATCACACACTCCCTGCTCCAGCTACCCCACTCTATGCCCCCCCCGCTTCCCATCACACACTCCCAGCTCCAGCTACCCCACTCTATGCCCCCCGCTCCCCATCACACACTCGCTGCTCCAGCTACCCCACTCTATGCCCCCCCGCTTCCCATCACACACTCCCTGCTCCAGCTACCCCACTCTATGCCCCCCCTGCTCCCCATCACACACTCCCTGCTCCAGCTACCCCACTCTATCCCCCCCCCCTGCTCCCCATCACACACTCCCTGCTCCAGCTACCCCACTCTATGCCCCCCCACCCTGCTCCCCATCACACACTCCCTGCTCCAGCTACCCCACTCTATGCCCCCCCCGCTCCCCATCACACACTCCCTGCTCCAGCTACCCCACTCTATGCCCCCCCCCTGCTCCCCATCACACACTCCCTGCTCCAGCTACCCCACTCTTCCCCCCCCCCTGCTCCCCATCACACACTCCCTGCTCCAGCTACCCCACTCTATCCCCCCCCCCCCTGCTCCCCATCACACACTCCCTGCTCCAGCTACCCCACTCTATCCCCCCCCCCCCTGGTCCCCATCACACACCCTGCTCCAGCTACCCATCTCTATGCCCCCCCCCCCTGCTCCCCATCACACACTCCCTGCTCCAGCTGCCCCACTCTATGCCCCCCCACCTGCTCCCCATCACACACTCCCTGCTCCAGCTACCCCACTCTATGCCCCCCCCCTGCTCCCCATCACACACTCCCTGCTCCAGCTACCCCACTCTATGCCACCCCCCCTGCTCCCCATCACACACTCCCTGCTCCAGCTACCCCACTCTATGCCCCCCCTGCTCCCCATCACACACTCCCTGCTCCAGCTACCTCACTCTATGCCCCCCCCCCTGCTCCCCATCACACACTCCCTGCTCCAGCACTCTATGCCCCCCCCGCTCCCCATTACACACTCCCTGCTCCAGCTACCCCACTCTATGCCCCCCCCTGCTCCCCATCACACACTCCCTGCTCCAGCTACCCCACTCTATGCCCCTCCCCCTGCTCCCCATCACACACTCCCTGCTCCAGCTACCCCTCTCTATGCCCCCCCCCCTGCTCCCCATCACACACTCCCTGCTCCAGCTACCCCACTATGCCCCCCCTGCTCCCCATCACACACTCCCTGCTCCAGCTACCCCACTCTATGCCCCCCCCCCTGCTCCCCATCACACACTCCCTGCTCCAGCTACCCCACTCTATGCCCACCCTGCTCCCCATCACACACTCCCTGCTCCAGCTATCCCACTCTATGCCCCCCCCTGCTCCCCATCACACACTCCCTGCTCCAGCTACCCCACTCTATGCCCTCCCCATCACACACTCGCTGCTCCAGCTACCCCACTCTATGCCCCCCCTCCCCATCACACACTCGCTGCTCCAGCTACCCCACTCTATGCCCCCCCCGCTTCCCATCACACACTCCCAGCTCCAGCTACCCCACTCTATGCCCCCCGCTCCCCATCACACACTCCCTGCTCCAGCTACCACACTCTATGCCCCCCCTCCCCATCACACACTCCCTGCTCCAGCTACCCCTCTCTATGCCCCCCCCCCCTGCTCCCCATCACACACTCCCTGCTCCAGCTACCCCACTCTATGCCCCCCCCCCGCTTCCCATCACACACTCCCTGCTCCAGCTACCCCACTCTATGCCCCCCCCGCTCCCCATCACACACTCCCTGCTCCAGCTACCCCACTCTATGCCCCCCCTGCTCCCCATCACACACTCCCTGCTCCAGCTACCCCACTCTATCCCCCCCCTGCTCCCCATCACACACTCCCTGCTCCAGCTACCCCACTCTATGCCCCCCCCCTGCTCCCCATCACACACTCCCTGCTCCCCATCACACACTCCCTGCTCCAGCTACCCCACTCTATGCCCCCCCACCCTGCTCCCCATCACACACTCCCTGCTCCAGCTACCCCACTCTATGCCCCCCCCGCTCCCCATCACACACTCCCTGCTCCAGCTACCCCACTCTATGCCCCCCCCCTGCTCCCCATCACACACTCCCTGCTCCAGCTACCCCACTCTATGCCCCCCCTGCTCCCCATCACACACTCCCTGCTCCAGCTACCCCACTCTATGCCCCCCACCCTGCTCCCCATCACACACTCCCTGCTCCAGCTACCCCACTCTATCCCCCCCCCCCCTGGTCCCCATCACACACCCTGCTCCAGCTACCCATCTCTATGCCCCCCCCCCCCCTGCTCCCCATCACACACTCCCTGCTCCAGCTACCCCTCTCTATGCCCCCCCCCCCTGCTCCCCATCACACACTCCCTGCTCCAGCACTCTATGCCCCCCCCCCCGCTCCCCATTACACACTCCCTGCTCCAGCTACCCCACTCTATGCCCCCCCCTGCTCCCCATCACACACTCCCTGCTCCAGCTACCCCACTCTATGCCCCTCCCCCTGCTCCCCATCACACACTCCCTGCTCCAGCTACCCCTCTCTATGCCCCCCCCCCCTGCTCCCCATCACACACTCCCTGCTCCAGCACTCTATGCCCCCCCCGCTCCCCATTACACACTCCCTGCTCCAGCTACCCCACTCTATGCCCCCCCCTGCTCCCCATCACACACTCCCTGCTCCAGCTACCCCACTCTATGCCCCTCCCCCTGCTCCCCATCACACACTCCCTGCTCCAGCTACCCCTCTCTATGCCCCCCCCCCTGCTCCCCATCACACACTCCCTGCTCCAGCTACCCCACTATGCCCCCAATGCTCCCCATCACACACTCCCTGCTCCAGCTACCCCACTCTATGCCCCCCCCCCTGCTCCCCATCACACACTCCCTGCTCCAGCTACCCCACTCTATGCCCCCCCTGCTCCCCATCACACACTCCCTGCTCCAGCTATCCCACTCTATGCCCCCCCCTGCTCCCCATCACACACTCCCTGCTCCAGCTACCCCACTCTATGCCCTCCCCATCACACACTCGCTGCTCCAGCTACCCCACTCTATGCCCCCCCTCCCCATCACACACTCGCTGCTCCAGCTACCCCACTCTATGCCCCCCCCGCTTCCCATCACACACTCCCAGCTCCAGCTACCCCACTCTATGCCCCCCGCTCCCCATCACACACTCCCAGCTCCAGCTACCCCACTCTATGCCCCCCGCTCCCCATCACACACTCCCTGCTCCAGCTACCACACTCTATGCCCCCCCTCCCCATCACACACTCGCTGCTCCAGCTACCCCACTCTATGCCCCCCCCCGCTTCCCATCACACACTCCCTGCTCCAGCTACCCCACTCTATGCCCCCCCCGCTCCCCATCACACACTCCCTGCTCCAGCTACCCCACTCTATGCCCCCCCTGCTCCCCATCACACACTCCCTGCTCCAGCTACCCCACTCTATCCCCCCCCTGCTCCCCATCACACACTCCCTGCTCCAGCTACCCCACTCTATGCCCCCCCCCTGCTCCCCATCACACACTCCCTGCTCCCCATCACACACTCCCTGCTCCAGCTACCCCACTCTATGCCCCCCCACCCTGCTCCCCATCACACACTCCCTGCTCCAGCTACCCCACTCTATGCCCCCCCCGCTCCCCATCACACACTCCCTGCTCCAGCTACCCCACTCTATGCCCCCCCCCTGCTCCCCATCACACACTCCCTGCTCCAGCTACCCCACTCTATGCCCCCCCTGCTCCCCATCACACACTCCCTGCTCCAGCTACCCCACTCTATGCCCCCCACCCTGCTCCCCATCACACACTTCCTGCTCCAGCTACCCCACTCTATGCCTCCCCCCTGCTCCCCATCACACACTCCCTGCTCCAGCTAGCCCCCCACCCTGCTCCCCATCACACACTCCCTGATCCAGCTACCCCACTCTATGCCCCCCACCCTGCTCCCCATCACACACTCCCTGCTCCAGCTACCCCACTCTATGCCCCCACCCTGCTCCCCATCACACACTCCCTGCTCCAGCTACCCCACTCTATGCCCCCCACCCTGCTCCCCATCACACACTCCCTGCTCCAGCTACCCTACTCTATGCCCCCCCCTGCTCCCCATCACACACTCCCTGCTCCAGCTACCCCACTCTGTGCCCCCCCGCTCCCCATCACACACTCCCTGCTCCAGCTACCCCACTCTATGCTCCCCATCGCACACCTCCTGCTACCCCACCTTATGCCCCCCCCTGCTCCCCATCACACACCCCCTGTCTCAGCCACCCCACTCTATGCCCCCTACTCCAGCCACCCCACTCTATGCTCCCTGCTCCCCATCACACACCCTGCTCCTGCCACCCCACTTAATGCCCCCTGGTCCCCATCACACACCCTGCTCCAGCCACCCCAGTCTATACCTCCTGCTCCCCATCATACACCCCCTGCGCCCCTTCACATCCCCTTATCCAGCCACCCCACTCTATGCCCCCTGCTCCCCTTCACACACCCCCTGCTGGGACTCAGGAGAGGAGGCTTCTTACTGCAGTGCCGGGAGCTGCCTGGGGACGGATGGACAGTCGGGACACGCAGCACCCGACAGCGCCGCTTACACACACTGACATGAGCCTGTGCTGCTGCGGAAGGTTGGAAGATGCCTTCCACAGCAGCACCGGCTCATGTCAGTGTCTGTAAGCGTCAGGAGCTGCATGCCCTTACAGGCTGTCCCCAGGCATGTAAATTCCACTGATGAGCATTTAACCACACTAGGCAATGAGCAGGTTATCCCTTGGGACCAATCATTTTATCCCCACTGGGCAACGAGCATGCTGTCCCCACTGGGCAATGAGCATGCTGGCACCCAGCAAGAAACCCCTGGCAAAGACCATGTAACCCCTGGCAAAGAGCATGTAGGTAAGTGGCATAATATGTCATGGGCACTACGGCATGTGGTATTTTATGTAATGGCCGTTATGGCGCATGGCAGTGGCGTAATAATAGCACCACAGACCCCGAAGTGGTGGGGAGGCGCCAAGCAAGTGTGGGCGCCGGGGTCTGCGGGGCTATTGTTATGCTACCTCTACCTGCATTATCCTGCTGCGTCTGTATTCGGCCGGAAGTCGGGACTGCAGATCTACTAATCTGTGTCCCGGCGCTCCTCCTGGCTCCTTACGAGTGAAATGTCCATCACAAAATTCACCCCTCCCCCCCCCCCCCCCCCCAGACCTTAGAGCAGACAGGGGTTTTTTTTAAATGCTAGAGGAGGCAGCAGCGGTCTCCTCTAGCATCCTTACAAATGGTCTGCTGTAAGGGGGTGGCCATTTTGTGATGGACATTTGACATTTGACTCACAAGGAGCCAGGAGGAGCACCGGGATGCAGATTAGTAGCTCTGTGGTCCCGACTCCTGGCCAAATACAGACTTAGGGGGGGGTGGAGAACAAAAATGGAGCTACGCCACTGGTGCATGGCAAAATGGGTAGTGTGGCATAATATGTAATGGGCATCATGGCGTGGAACCTAATGTCTAATGGGCATTACGGTGTATGGCATAATGTGTAGTAGGTATTACGGTGTGTGACATAATATGTAGTAGCTATCCGTTCAGAAGTGATCCTTTCTGCGCTTGGGGTATCAACAATACACCCACCATCTATCCTTGCTCCACACAACTACTAGTGCTTGAGGGGGTGGGGTCCCCAGAAATATCAGTGTATGGGGCCCTAAGATTTCTGTTGCCAGCCCTGCCTATCACAGAAGTGTTATATGATCACCTATCACTGTTACTTCTGCTCTGTAACTTTCTGATTGGTGTATTCTAGCAATGGAAATGAATTTCTTCCAGTATGTCTGCTCCTTCCTGTGCCTGACAGGTAAGTGGATTTGGTTCTCTTTTATTTGCTTTTGGAACACTTCACTATCAGCACAATGAATAGGTGGTTATTGCAGAAATAATCACCACTGCATAAGTGTTCCCTAACTAAAGATGTCAATGGGGCAGACAATAGTTACCTACATTTTCTGTCTCCTCTCCTGGAGGTGGGGACTCATCACCCGCCCCAGTACAGAAAATACCACAATTAGCAGGTTTACCATTTTAACCCCCACCCCCTCATGGTAGAAATGGCATCATTTTAGCCCCTCCTCTGAAGAGCCGTGTATTGAGGTATTTGAACAGCAAAGTGGGGGAGATGCGGTGGGACCAAGGGAATGTGAGGGGGGGGGGGGGGGGTTGGTGGCATTCCGGGAGGTTAGGCAACAATGGGGCAGATTTTTCAAAAGGCTCTTTCACACCGCACAGTGACCTGGGTCAGACCTGTGATATTTGTGCAGTGTGAAAGGGGTATTACACAGGGGCTGTGGCTGACTAAGACCAGGTGAATTGCACGCTTGAAGTCCGCCAACCACAGAATGTGTGTAAGGGTGAGTACGTTAAGCCTGTCTTACCCATAGCAGCCAGCTTCTATCATTATTGCTATAGGGTTTCTGTTACCAGCATGTTACAAATGGACTTTTTTTTTTTTTTTTTTACCTTTTTCCTCTTACTGTATTTTGTCCAGTTCTGAGGTCACCATGGTACAAACATGGCTGTAGTATTTATGCAGGACCTTAAGCCTAGTCTTGCTGCTTCTGGCAGTTCAGGACTACTTTCCTGTTGTGAACACCCAGGTGACCAGCCACCTATGAGAGGGATATTATTTTGGGTTGGTTCCTTGCACTCAGTGTTGCATTACCAATAAAAGCTAAGGTGTTAAATACTTTTACCAACCAACAGGAGTCCTTACTCGGCCAGTGGCGAACTTGTATCTCCCATAGTGGACTGTTGCATTGAATTTTACATAAGGATTTCAACATTTGGGCCTGAAGGCCCTTTGGGACAGAGCTAGAATAATTGCCCCAAACTTAACTTCATTTTGCTGTAGGTAAGGGTAATCCAATTTGAGTGCGCTACCTCCCGACCTGCCTGGTAAGTGGTTCAGTTGAACTCTATGCCCTCCCAAATCAGTCAAAATTTTGGAGCAGCTAATGTCTGGTTGCAGGTCATTGGCAGCTTAAACCAGGCATGTCCAAACTGTGGCCCTCCAGCTGTTGTAAAACTACACATCCCAGCATGCCTTGCCATAGTTTTAGCATTTCCTAATGACAACAACAAGGGGGTGTCTCACATACAGCGCTCAGTGTATAACCATAAATAATAGAGATACCACCATTTATTGTTTCCTTTTTAAATGGAGATCTCAAATCAGCAGGCTTTTGGTGGACCTGAACCTGAAATGATATACACCCAATCTCACAAATTGTGTGAGAGGGTGAAATAGGAGGAAATATAGTGCAGATTATCCTTGATTTAAAAAAGGGTTTAATATACAATCCGCACTTACAACATAAAAGCTTTTTGACAGCATATAGTACAATCCACCAGGCAAAAACAGCTCACAGTCAGATGGAAGAAGGGTCTTACAACCAGGGGTCCAACGTCCAGTCCGGAACCAGAAAGAGGGATCCACCGATCAGCACCTTGAGATGACTTGTGTTCAGCCTTGGATGGGGATCTGCACCTTCTAACACTCAACGCGTTTCGAAGTATTCTTCATCAGGAGTGTAATTCTCTATGTGCCTGGAGGTATAAATATACCTGCCAGGCACATAGAGAATTACACTCCTGATGAAGAATACTTCGAAACGCGTTGAGTGTTATAAGGTGCAGATCCCCATCCAAGGCTGAACACAAGTCATCTCAAGGTGCTGATCGGTGGATCCCTCTTTCTGGTTCCGGACTGGACGTTGGACCCCTGGTTGTAAGACCCTTCTTCCATCTGACTGTGAGCTGTTTTTGCCTGGTGGATTGTACTATATGCTGTCAAAAAGCTTTTATGTTGTAAGTGCGGATTGTATATTAAACCCTTTTTTAAATCAAGGATAATCTGCACTATATTTCCTCCTATTTCACCCTCTCACACAATTTGTGAGATTGGGTGTATATCATTTCAGGTTCAGGTCCACCAAAAGCCTGCTGATTTGAGATCTCCATTTAAAAAGGAAACAATAAATGGTGGTATCTCTATTATTTATGGTTATACACTGAGCGCTGTATGTGAGACACCCCCTTGTTGTTGTCACTATATGTCCTTTTAAGTAGGTTCTGGATGTCCTACTTTAAGGTGTAATTCACATCTGCTGCACTGAGTTTTAATTGCGCACTATATGTTGGCACACTTGTTTTGTTTCAGCATTTCCTAATGGCAAAACTGGCAAGGCATGATGGGACTTGTAGTTTCACAACAGCTGGAGGGCCATAATTTTGAAATACCTGGCTTAAACTTATCCTAAAGGGTATGGGTCGTTAGATCGACATGCTTTGGGTCAACCACTGAAGGTTCACTTGCCTAAGGTCGACAGGGTTGGAAGGTTGATACAAGCAACTGGAAATCGGCACTCAAAAGGTCGACATGGACTCCGTTGGTGTACTGCTTGGCCCACTGTGCTCGCCATACTTCGGGTATGATTCTATTCTCCATCCGTGCCCTAGTGCCTTGATGACTAACCTTGACACTCCAGCTGTTGACCTAACATTCCAGAATGCTCTGCTTCAGTTTTGCTTATTGGCCATGCTAAATCTGGGATTTGTAGTTCTTGACACACCACCTGTTAGCCATCAAAGCCCTAGTGCATGCTTGTCCAAACTATGGCCCTCTAGCTATTTTGAAACTACAAGTCCCACCATGCCTTGCCACAGTTTTGCTGTTAGGGGATGCTAAAACTATGGCAATGCATGCTGGGATGTGTAGTTTCACAACAGCTGGAGGGCCATAGTTTGGAAATGCCTGCCCTAGCGGATAGTAGGGCATAAAATACTGTCTGTCGGATAAAAAAAAAAAATGGAAAAACCAATTTTGACCTTCCCATTGTCGACCTGAGCCATGTTGACCCAATGACCGCATCTCAATACTAAACACTATTTTGGATTGGCCATCTTTGGTATGACAAGCATGAACTTTAATGCAGTGTGTTCTACAGTATATACTTTGGAGAGAAGTAGGTCTTAAATGTGCATCTGTATGTAACTGAAAAGATAATGCCTTGGTTCATTTGTCCCATGGACACTGTATCGTATAAGTGCTACAGACCCATATGGCTGGACTTATTGGATTGGACAACCGCTGGTTTACAAGATCATGGTTTTAAGGATACCTTTTAATTATAGAAAGGGGAGATTAGTTGCTGGCTCAGTAATTGTATTACCTGTATTCAGAGAAATACTGAAAACATGACCTGTGGTGGTACTCCAAGATTGCAGTACAAAGCCACTTTAAACTTCATTATTAAGTGATTCTCAAACCTGAATGACCGGATTCTCACCATGGTGGGCCTGTCTTGGTTAGTAAACCCCAGTTTTTGGTGCCTGTAGAATGGCAAGTAGCAGTGTCTAACTCTCACCTGAAGCAATGGAGGATTATGGCAGAAACCAAAAATGTGACTGTCACTTTAAAAAGCGCAGTCCTGCTCAATAAATTAAGTGTCCATACTGATTAAGTCTCAAAAAGACGACATTTATTAAAAACATACATAAAATAATTCATATACAATATATATCAATTGTGCACAATGATCAAACAGACAAGACCTAAAACATACAACATATAGAAGATTGCGGCTTTTAAACAACAATATATGATGCTGTATATTTATCATAGAGTTCTATTAGAGGCAATGGGTTTTCTATAGTTACAGTCCTGCTTATGAGTTTCAAACCCTGTTGGATGATGCGCTTATTGGATAAATGAAATAAGGGTCAGTCTGTAAAACTTTTACCAGATCTGTAATCCGGAAATATTTACTGAGACCACCTACTGTAATTGGGTATTTGTAATCCAAAGACGTGCTGTGTAGCTAGTAAATGCGGGACCAGCACAATGGGGCTCACTCAAAAACTCGTTTCTCCGCCTTAAATTCTGCTCGGCGGCTTCCTCAGTCTGACTCACCTGAAGCAAGTCTCCCTTCTATACTCTACCAGAAGTGGCTATAGGTGCCCAATGCAGCTGCAAACAAAATATGGAATTTGCTAAATGTGCATGAGAACCTTACAAGAGAACTCTGCATTGGTCATTGCTTCTTATCTTAAAAAAAAATATACAGTAGATACTGAATGTATTATGTCTAATCTAAACATGGTATTTGTCTTATGTGAGGTGTTGTCAAACCTTAACCTCCTATCTTTTTATTCCTCTTCCACCCCTGCTGCACACAGGATCTCTATTCATGACCTCTCTGTCTGCACTACCTACTTTATCAGACTATTCACCAACAGAGTCTACAGTTCCGCCAAGCAGCTCTACCACTCCACCACCAATCTTCCTATCAACATTGCCTACTCTACCAGTCAGGAGCTCCACTGCTCAGCCCCCAGCCTCTACACGCATATCTACTTCACCAGCAGAAGCAACTCCACCACCCAGCAGCTCCACCATTCCACCACCAGTCTTCATATCGACAGAGCCTACTCTACCAGTCAGCAGCTCCACTGCTCAGCCCCCAGCCTCTACACCTATATCTACTGCACCAGAAGAACCAACTCTGCCACCCATCAGCTCCACCACTCCATTGCCAGCCTCCATACCACCACCAGCAGCTACACCTCCAACCCACAGCAACACAGCTGCACCTACAGTTTTTTTACCATCTACTCTAGCATCTACTAGCTACACTGTTACACCCCCAACTGCAAACTCTACAGATTCTACTTTGCCAAACAGCATCTATACCCCACCACCACCCGTTTCTATGCCAACAGCAGCTACAGGAAGCCTGGGAAATTCTATAAACCCAGAAGGTCTGTCTTCAAGTACAACCAGTTGTATTGTAAAGATTACCAATAATTCCGTCCAGTTTGATGTTCTCAAATTGCAACTGTTTCCTGGAGACTGCAGCTTGGTCTTGGCACAGCTATGCAATATTGGTACATCTACAGTAATCTATTCCGTAAGCATCAGGAACCAAGGATATGACCATGAAACAAGTCTCATATTGGAAAGCTACGAGAGTTTCTTTGTGATGCATATGACTGGTGAAGAGAACGCTGTATGGGTAAGACAAAATATCAGACTTTACAATTATTTGAGGTAGAACCTTTTACAGTTCTTGTGGCATTTTAGAGATCTAGCATTTTGTATTGCAATCCATGTTCGCATTAGGTCTCTAGCATAATATCCTAGATCTTAATTTCTTCTACGATCCCCATGGCAGCCATAACATTGGGATGTATCCCTTTCCCCATAGATTAGACAGGAGTTTTTTTCTCTAGGACCGCCCACCTTGGGTATAACAGCCTCCTCCTCCTTAGCCTCAGTGTCTTTTTTTCCTGTCTCCGTTAGAGAGGACAGAGTAGGAGTCAGTTATTTTCTAACAGGGCTACCTCTTATACCAGGTGGGAAGGAGAGCTTGCGAGGGGGACCAGATTTATCTATACCCCTATGCACAACACCCGTTTTTCATGCCCAGCCAAATACCTGTCAGACACCAGTCTGGGTGCAGGTGCTGTGGATAAGTTACGTTTTCCAGCTGGACACAATGGAGAATACAGGCGGCAGCAGGGCTGAGATGATACAGGCTGAAGGCGCAGTTGGAAACAGCGTGGTGAGCAAGCGGCAGTCCCAGCTGTAAGCCGCGACTGCACGCTGCGGGGATAGACACGGTAGGGCGGAAGTACGCACGGCGTCTACTTCCGCCCAGAGCAGCTCTAGTGCGCACAACAAAGGTGTCCCCGGAAACACGGCGGGGAATGTCTGTTCCGCTCGGCCATCCTGAAGACTGCTGGCGCAGTAATGAAGGAGTTAAGGCGCCATATTTAAACACAGCAGACAACGCTGTGCAGTGCACACGCTGGGCTGCAGAAACGATGGCTGAGATGGCAGTGCCTTCTTCCCCTAAGCTGGACAGTGCCCCTATGAGGTAAGCCCTTAGTGTTTTTGGGGCATTAGATTTCTTTTATTTCTAGCTACTTAGTGTATCCATTGTCTCTTATAGTGTGCCTACAGAAGTTATCCCTGTGCCAAAGAAAAGGCTTTCTAAAAAGAAATACATTGAATCTAACTGCATGTCATGTGATAAGGTGTTCTCTGCGTGTCAAAACAAGTCACTATGTGAAGAATGTGAGACAAGACATAAGGAGCCCATAAAAGAAGTGCCAAAAAAATCAGAGCATACGGAGATACTAAAAGAACTGATGGCTTGGATGAAACAAAACTTTGTGTCTAAGCATGAATTTGTCCAGTCAGACAGCTAAGAGGTCTAGGTCTCAAGCTGGGCTGAGCCAAGAGGAGGGTTCATCCGGCATGGAGGAACCAGATAAAAATTCCACTGATGAGTCAGGAGAAATAGAGGAGGATAGAACCTTTAACCTGGATGTAGTGGAGAACGTTCTAAAGAACATATACAAGGCAATGAACTACCAAGAGGCTACAGGTACCGCTACGGAAAAGGACCCGCTATTTGAGGATAGATCAAAGAAGGGGAGGTCCTTCCCAGTTAATAAGGTAGTGAGGGAAATAATTGCTAAGGAGTGGGTAAATGTTGACAAGAAACTCACCCTTAGTAATAGAGTGGATAAAATGTATCCATACAAGGATGAAGAATTCATGGCGTGGTGCAAGATCCCTAAGGTAGACGCGGCGGAGCTCACGTCAAGGTCTACAATACCGGTGGAAGACGCTGCGGCCTTCAAGGATTCCATGGATAAGAAAGTGGAAACCGCCTTAAGAAAGGTACACACGGCATCTTCAGGGGCACTCAGGTCATCAGTTGCTATTGCTTCAGTATCCCGTGCTCTGAGACTCTGGGCAGCAAACCTACATACGGATGTAGAAGATAAAATATCTAAAACATATATCTTACGCAGTTTAGAGATTATGCAAAAATCTATTGACTACCTGTGTGAAACGTCACTGGACTCGGTGGCATTTGCATCAAAATCCATGGCAGCCGGAATAACTGCAAGACGAGCACTGTGGCTAAAGCCTTGGAGTGCCGACGCAAATTCCAAAAACAAACTAACAGCATTACCCTTCGAGGGAAATTATTTATTTGGGTCTAAACTTGACGCCATGATACAGAAACTGTCTGGCGGAAAATCTGTCCGGCTGCCGCAGGATAGAAGGAATAGGTTTCCCTATCCGGGAACACCTAAACCGTCCTTTAAGGACGCAAGAAGCTACAGGCCTGGAAAGCCATACTATAGAAGAGGGAACCCTAATCTTTCCCGTCAGTACTTTCGCCAGCCTTACCGAGGAAAATTTCAGTCGGACAGAGGTGGAAGGCTATGACTATCCACTAAACATCAACATAGGTGCAAGACTATTGAATTTCCCAGAGGTCTGGAAAAGGACGATTGGGGACAGATGGGTCCTGAATATAATTCAGAGGGGCTATTCAATAGAGTTTGCATGTCACCCGAGACAAGACCGGTTTTTAAAATCCAGAACACCAATATCGAAGGAAGAAAGAAGAGAGTTGAAAATAAAGATAGAGCAACTCTTAGAAATAAACGCCATAGAGGAAATTCCCAGGCTACAACACAAGAGAGGCTTTTACTCAAACTTATTTCTAGTGAAGAAACCCAATGGAGAATACAGGACAATCCTGGATCTGAGGGATCTCAACCTGAATATAAAAAAGATAAAATTCAGGATGGAAAGCCTGTCATCCGTTCTAACTGGCATAAGGAAGGGAGCGTTCCTAGCGTCGATAGACCTAAAGGATGCCTACTATCACATCCCAGTAAACAGATACCACAGAAGGTTCCTCAGGTTCGAAGTGTCAAACAGGCATTTCCAGTTTACTTGCCTGCCCTTTGGGCTAAGAACATCTCCGAGGGTCTTCACGAAGGTTCTAGTAACCTTGATTGCAGAGCTAAGGAAACAGGGAGTCCTGATTTGGCCATACCTGGACGATCTGCTAATCGTAGGGGATTCGGAAGTAGAAGTCCTACAAGGTCTAGAGTTGACACTATCAACACTAAGGAGACACGGCTGGGTAGTAAACGAAACCAAGAGCCACCTTCTACCAAGTCAGATTATTCAGTTCCTGGGGGTCCTGATAGACACTGTGAATTGCTCTATCACCAGAGAGATGTATAAGAATCCAGGAGATGATAGAAAAGGTCCTGTATTCGAAGAAAGTGACCTTTTTGATGGCCGTACAATTGCTGGGCATGATGACGTCCTGCATAAAGATTATACCTTGGGCCCAGGCAAATATGAGAGGTCTACAAGGGTACCTGTTACCTCTGATCCGAAGAGGGTACAGGGACCATCAGCTTATCACACTGAACGAATCAGTAAAAAGATCCATACTGTGGTGGACAAGGAATCTGGAGAAAAGAAGGTCCAGCCTAGAGAGTCCAAGATATGCGGTAGTAACTACAGATGCCAGTCTAACTGGCTGGGGAGCACATATGAAGAATGCATCAGTGCAAGGAATATGGTCCCTAGAAGAAACAATGAATTCCTCGAACGTAAGAACTTCAAGCAGTCTGGGAAGCAGTAAGGCTACTGAAGAATTACATAGTGGGGAATCATGTCAGAATAATGTCGGACAACGTCACGGTGGTCTCACATATAAATCATCAGGGAGGCACCAGAAGCAGGAAACTGATGAGGATATTATGATATGGGCGGAGAAATACCTTCTCTCGATCTCGGCTATATACATACCAGGAAGAAGGAACGTAGTAGCAGATTTCCTGAGTCGAAAGCTACTAGATCCGGGAGAATGGGAACTGAACGAAGAGGTGTTCAGGGAGATTGTGCAGAGATTCGGACTCCCGGAAGTGGACCTGATGGCTACTTATGCCAACAAGAAGGTGAGGACATTCTGCTCAAGATATTATCATGCCCAAGCAGCAACATTGGATGCCTTCACGATCAGATGGCAATTCAAACTAGGGTACATATTCCCACCTTTTCCCCTTATAAACAAGGTGATAAAGAAGATACAAGAGGACAAGGCAGACCTAGTGGCAATCCTACCATACTGGCCACGGAGGGGCTGGTTCGCAAACGCCATGAGGTTATCAGTGCAGAAACCATGGGAGCTACCCAACAGACCGGACCTACTGACACAAGGCCCAGTACTACACTCAGAACCCGCGACATTATGTCTAAGGGCGTGGAGATTGAGCGGCAAATACTAAAGAAACATAATCTCTCTTCACATGTCACAGACATGATGTTGAAAGCCAGAAAAGATGTTTCTTCTCTAGCATACTACAGAACATGGATGAAATTCATTGAATGGGGGCAGTTCTCAGGTGACTATGGTAAGATTTCCACTGGAGAGGTGTTACAGTTCCTCTTTGATGGATTCCTCTTAGGGCTGGCAACGGCCACCATTAAAGCTCAGGTATCAGCTTTAAGCGTTCTGTTAGACAGACCATTGGCGGAAGAAAAGGTGGTAAAGAGGTTCAGCAGAGCCATGAAGAGTTAGACCCCCAATCAAGTCGATAGTAGCCCCTTGGGACTTGAACTTACTTCTTACAGTATTAGCCAAGCATCTATTCGAACCACTCATGGACATTCCGCTCAAACTGCTTAACTGGAAAGTGGTTTTTCTCGTAGCAGTCACCTCTGCGAGGAGAGTGAGTGAACTACAGGCGCTGTGGATCGGGGAACCCTATCTTATCGTGTTCCCGGACAGGGTGGTGCTGAGGACACACCCGCAGTTCTTACCTAAGGTAATCTCTAGATTTCACCTTAATCAGGAGATAACCCTTCCCGAGTTTTATCCAAATCCTCACCTCAGAGTGATGAGGAGGAAATGTGGCATAACTTGGACCTGGTGAGGGCCATATCCATATACTTGGAAAGAACCAAGACATTTAGAACCTCCAAACACTTATTTGTAATTCCTGAAGGAATAAAGAAGGGAGGAGCACCTGTGAAGCAAACTATCTCTAGGTGGATAAGAGAAATTATCTTATTCGCCTACAAGAAAGAGAACAAGGTGGCACCTCCGATCGTACAGGCACACTCGACTCGGGCAGTCTCCACATCATGGGCAAATAAGGCGAAGGCATCAGTTACAGAGATCTGTAAAGCGGCTACCTGGTCGTCAGTCCATACATTTTCTAACCATTATGCACTCAACGTATCTACTGCCCACTTTGGGAACCACGTGTTGCAAGGAGCTATGTCAGCGGGACTGACATCGCCATAAGTAAATATAATACAGCTATCCCTCCCGTGTGGTGTACTTGGGTATGTCCCAATGTTATGGCTGCCATGGGGATCGTAGAAGAAAGAGCCGAATTATACTCACCGATAATTCCTTTTTCTTCCTAGAGATCCCATGGCAGCCACTTGTTACCCTCCCGAGTTATAATTGTGTTTTTTCTCCAGGTTACGGAGACACTCAAAAGACACTGAGGCTAAGGAGGAGGAGGCTGTTATACCCAAGGTGGGCGGTCCTAGAGGAAAAAAACTCCTGTCTAATCTATGGGGAAAGGGATACATCCCAATGTTATGGCTGCCATGGGATCTCAAGAAAGAAAAAGGAATTATCGGTGAGTATAATTCGGCTCTTTTTTTATCTAGTTTAATTAAAATAAAAGGCAAGTCTGGGCACTATCTGAAAGAACGGCCATGAGAACTCTACGACATGGTGGTTAACTTGTTGGCATCTATTAAACTACTTGAAAGGACATTGATGTTGTACGTTGGAATACTGTGCTCTTGGATCAGAGATTCACAAACCTGGTCCTCAAGGCACCCTAAAGGTCTAGGGCAGTGGTAGCCAACCCTAGCCCTTGAGAGCTACCAACAGTTCACATTTTCCAGACAACCTAGCTGCTGCACTCATTAATCACTGACTCATTTTAAGATACACAGATGGAGCTAATTAGCTCACTTGTGATTCTGTGAGGAGACCTGCAAAACATGCACTGTTGGTAGCTCTTGAGGACTAGGGTTGGCTACCCCAGGTCTAGGGTCTAGGTTTTTAGTATATCTATGCTTGGCCGCAGTTGACTTAATTAGTACCTCGGACAATTTGATTTAATCAGCTGTGCTGATCCATGTATAAACTTAAAACCTGGAGCCCTATGGTGCCCTGAGTACCACATTTAGGAACTGCTGTCCTAGAATTCAAATGCTATGAGCATGTAAAGCAGGCATTCCCAACCACGGTCCTCAAGGCACACCAACAGTGCAGGTTTCAGTGATATCCAGGCTTTAGCACAGATGGCTTAATACGAATCCCTCAGATACTAATTAAGTCACCTGTGCTCAAGCCTGGATATCTACAAAACCTGCACTGTTGGTGTGCCCTGAGGACCATGTTTGGGAATGCCTGATGTAAAGTATTACTTGATCATAGTATCTGCTATTGTGGTATTTGCTCATTCTGCTTTGAGTCGACCATATATTTTTTTTAAAATCTATAGATCTATATGCTTTAGCTTTCCTGTCATTCTTCTGAACTGTTGAGAGCAGGTAAGGTCATTGTGGTGGAGTGTACAGACTTGGTAATGTAAACAGGCAGACGGCACTTCTAATGATTGGATGGGTCTTGTTTGAGGACTGCAATATATAAACCTCACTTTCATGTGATAGAAACTTCTTGGTGTGAAGTGGAAATAATTTTTATAGATACTTGTGCAGTTTGGGCCTTTTCCCATCCAATGGCGAGGCACAGAGCCAAGGAATCAGATGAACCATGTTCTTAACCTCCCGGTTCGATGCATGGTCCTGTACACATTGGATTAGAATGGAAGATTATCAGTACTGCACCAAGGATCCATTAGATCCTATAGTAGGGGATGGGTTAATGCGATCCCATTGCCCTCTCAATGGGGGGATTGGCTGCAACATCTCGCCTCAGAAGACTCAGTAGTGGATGGGGGGGCTTTATAAGACCTTGAAGAGCAAGATGTATCTGGTGCAATGCAAAATAACTCACGGTCTTGGTTAATGAGGCCAAGAAAAAGCTGGCTGTAACATAGTAGTATTTATTTATAACTAATTTGATGTCTTCCCTTCTCAGGTCAATGGGTTGCTGACAGACCTTCCTGCCTACCTGCTTCCTCAATCACTCAAAGTGAGCGGTAATGGCTCTCACTTGGTACTGGAGGCAGACTTTGGTCTGGTTATACAGTGGGATCAAGATGGCCTTCTAGAAATGTTGCTTCCTATTGCTTACCAAAGTGACCTTTGTGGAGGATTGTGTGCAACTGAGAATGAAACCATAAGAGATGTGGGGGCTTCCTATGAACTATACGAGCCCCCACACCAATGTCTTCTAGCAGCAACTGGTAATATGGTCTGTAGCATGGCTAAAACGAAAAGGTTCAACAGCTGCAGCCTGTTCTTGGGTGACGATAGCCCATTTGAGGCCTGTCACAGTAAAGTCAACCCCGATGATTACTTTGCCTCATGCCAGAGTCTTCTGTGTGGCAGCATAGAAGATGCCAGTCTGATCTGCAAAGATCTTGAAGATTATGCGGTTCTGTGTCAATCACTTGGCGTGTCCATAAAGCCTTGGCGAAATGCAACCTTCTGCCGTAAGTTAAATGACATGGTCCTTTCTCAAGATATCTTGCAGTAGGTACCATTAGACTTAATGGCTAAAGATTAAATTTCAAAGTGTATCCCAGAGGTTCACAAATGTGGTCCTCAAGGCACCAAACAGTCCAGGATTTGGGTATATCCATGCTTGGCCACAAGTGACTGCTGACTGGTTTTTCCCAGACTCTCATTGCAGTTTAATGGAATAAAGTTACGGTAATATGGTCTCATAGGGCGTATTATTTGATTTGGCCAGATCCAAAAATGATAGAGGGTAAAGTGGCAGCTAACAAAATGATCTGGCCTCTCCACCCTCCTGTTGGAAATAATTGAACTCTAATTGAGTCTAGTTGTGTGTTTTTTTTTGGGTGGATGCTTTTCTTTTTGTTTGGGGATAGGTGAGTGAGGACACATCGCAAGGCATGTTGCTTGTAGTTTATTCTTCTCTGATTTATTTCCAGCATTCCCGTGTCCTTCAGGAGGGGAGTACGAACTTTGCCTAGAACCTTGTAGTGACTGTACGGCAGACAACTGTTCTGGGGCTTGTATGGAAGGCTGTCGCTGCATGGATGGACAAATGTGGAATGGAAGCGACTGTGTCTCTAGGGAGATGTGCAAGAATTATGGACAGGAAAGCCAGGTACGTAGCCTCCACGCCTTGGTTTGCACTATGACATGATTGAGTGTGGTATATTGGTAAACCATATCTAGGTTGACCCTGGAAAAGGTAGACCTCAGTTCTCTTTTTGGTGTCACTGACATCTGAGCATGTTGAACCCCAATTAGTACACTGTCCCCTCTCATGGACTGCTAAGCTATTGAACAGGTGGCTCACATTCACAATCCATGTCCATGTGGATGGTATAGTGTGAAAGGTCAAAATAGACCATGCCAAAAAATCTCATATTGACCATAGCCATGTTGACCTTTTTCGCGTGTGATGATCTTTTTGACCATGGAAATTATATAGCTTTGACCTAGACCCTTGATTAACCTTGACACTCTAACTGTTGAATTACACATCCCAACATACTCTGCATCAGATTTAGCATGTCCATATAGCATGCTGCGATGTGTAGTTCAACAGCTGGAGTGTCAAGGATGGCCATCAACGACCTAGACCCTGTCAATCAGCATACTGTTCCAGATTGAGCACCTTTCCCATAATGTAATCCTGGTTTCTATCTTCAAACACAGACAAGCACCCCTGTCCCAATCAGGCCAAAATACATCAGCTGTGACCCGAACGAGGAATCCCAGCAAAATTGCTGCCTCTGTACTGTGGGTGGTTCAAACATCACAGCATTTGACTCAGGAAGTGGTGCGTATGACCTACTGAGGAAGTGTGACCAGTCTATGCCAGAGTGGCTGAGGATTGTCATTCACCTAAATCCACCTCTGTCAGCCAGACTCCTCGTATTCTATGAGCGAAGCTTTATCACCATAAATTCTGTCCTTGATGTTTGGGTGAGTGGGTATATCTTCTTTTTTTTTTTTGGGTGGGGGGGGGGCAGCAAATAACTCAGATGATGGACATTTTCTACTTAAAAACAGTATGTATGTGGACAGTGATTGCTGAATTACTCCTTATACAGATTCTGAGCATAATCTGAGGAATATGAGCCTTTTTCTTCTCTAATATTATTTATTCAGTTTATTATATAGGATTTTCAGAGGGGGGTTTCCAGAGGGGCGGAGCAAAGCCGGGTCAGTTAAAGTATTCTAGATAGACCAAATGTATATAAATAATAATTAATATATATATATATATAGTGGAGTGGGCTTATTATTCATAATTTTCTGGTGGGATGACAGCTTGCAGTTCCCGGAAATAGATTTCCTCTACCTCCCCATGGCAGCTGTACTATGGGTTTTCCCCCTCATTGGGTAGATCTGGAAAGGAAAAAAAGACACAACACTGCCCCTATATAAGGACCGCCCCTACTGAGGCTCAGTGTCTTTTTTTTCCTTTCCAGGTAGAGGAGGCTTACCCTGAGACTGCTGCAGCCTTCCCCACTGCCTAGTGCAGATAGGGGTTTTAGGCAATTAGAGGTTACCCGCTACCTAGTGTAGTAGGGACACCTGTCTGGCAATACCCCTCTGCCTAGCACAGTATGGGGCTATGGAGCATAAAAGAAAACAAACCTCGCAGCGTGGTCACAACAGGAGCGCGGAGGTACATGGGGTGTCCGGCATCAGCTCCCAGGCTTCACCCACAGTCCTGTCGGATCTCCCCCCCCCCCCCCCCTCCGGCGGGGACATGAGGAGGAAGCCGGCTACAGCATCAGCGGCTAAAGGAGACGTCAGACGCGGCATCTGACGTCATCGCGCAGGTCTCAGACTGGCGCGCGCGCGCCTGAGGCGCGGGGAAATGGCGTCTGATGTCATCAGGGGGCGCGCGCAATCTCTGACAAGCAGAGCAGACGCCAGGACTTAAAATGGCGCCGCAGCTAAGCAGAAACGCTGCTGAGATCCTAAGCCAGACGGATATCGGGTAAGACTCCGCTGTGCAGCGCTGCTGCTGGAGTACATTTGCTTTATTACTCTACCCTTTACATGTCTAACTAGCATATTGTTATGACAGTGACTCCGCAAGCATGGAGGATGATAAGAAGCAGCAAACAAAATCAGGGTAAGCCAGAGGAAATTATTAGGAAAGATTCATAGTGTATTCCAGCTCAAAAGCAAGGTTATTATTCCTTGCAGGTCAGAATCAAGTAAAGACAAGCTGGAAGTAAAACAGAAACACAAAAAGTTGCATGTGGCTAAATGCTCTGCATGTGATGCACCTCTGCCAGACAAATGGAAAAGTGCTGTATGTGAGAATTGCAAAAAAGCCCCCATAATGAGGCCGGACCAAATGGCGGACCTGGTCGCCATGCTAAAAACTTCCTTAGCTGATACCTTTGTTACAAAGGAAGATATGAAGAAGGGGTCAAAGAGGCCTAGGGACCCACCATCTGAGGACTCTGATCCAGGGGAAGGTCCTGCCACTGACTTGAGGAGGTGGAAGATGGGGAAGTAACCCAGGAGAAAATGGAGCTGGACTTCAATCCAGATCTCCTCAACAACCTTCTCATCCTGATAAATAAATCACTCAGCATTGAGGACCCACAAGAGGAAGGGAAGTTGCAGGACCTCCTCTTTAAGGATAAAAAGAAAAAACCAAAAGCATTTACTTTATCAAAGCCACTTCAGGATATAGTAGAGGAAGAGTGGGCTAACCCAGATAAAAAAATAGCCGTACCTCTCAGAGTCAATAAAATGTACCCATTCGACACAGACCAGGTGAAGTGGGAGGTGGCCCCAAAAGTCGACTCTGCCATTGCCAGACTGTCAAGAAAAACGACTTTGCCCTTAGAAGACTCCAATGTATTTAAGGATGCAAGGGAAAGAAAGATGGAGATGAGCCTGCGTAAGCAGCATATTAGGTCCGGTGCCTCCATCAAAGCTTCCTCGGCAATAGCGGTGACTTCGAGAGTACTAAGGTCCTGGTGCCAGGACTTAGAGTCCGACTTATTGGATGGAGTAAGAAGGTCAGAACTCCTTAAGATAATTCAGAACGTGCAAGTTGCCGTTGAGTTCATCTGCGATGCATCACTGGATGCGGTCAGATTGGCGGCCAGAACAAATGCGAGCACCGCGGTTACCAGGAGAGCATTGTGGCTGAAGCCTTGGTCGGTGGACGCACAATCTAAAAATAAGCTGGTATCCCTCCCGTTCCAGGGGGATTACCTGTTTGGGAAGAACCTGGATGAGATCATATCAAAAACACGGGGGGGGGAAGTCAGTATGGCTTCCCCAGGACAGGGGCTTTAAGAAAATGCCTAATAGATCTCAAAAGTTTCAATCCCAAGACTTCAAGGAGGCGAGGACGTACAGGAGGCCCTGGTCTGGGGGAAGAAGTTCCTTTCGTTGCCAAAGAGGCAGAGACGGAAGGTTTGGATATAACAGACAAACACAATGACGCCAAGGAGAAGGTCTGAAGGAGTTTCATTCAACCTGGGGCCGATCTACAAGCGACAAATGGGTGACGGAGGTCGTATCGTCAGTATACAAAATAGAATTTGTACGAGATCCTGGGGTATGGCTGGAAGATTCACCTATACCAAAAAACAAAGAAGAAAGATTGGCGTTGAGACAAAGTCTACAAAATATGATATCACAAGGCGTTGTGGTGCCGGTCCCCAAAGGGCAAGAAATGACAGGATGGCAATCAAGATTCTTCGTAGTCAAGAAACAATCAGGAGGGTTCAGGACCATACTGGACCTGAGGAGGCTAAACTTATATGTGACAGCCAGGAAATTCAGGATGGAGTCTCTCAGGACGATACTCCCAGACATAAAAAGAAACTCCTTTCTGACTACAATAGACCTCAAAGATGCCTACCTACACATACCAATCTATTCAGAACACCAAAAATTCTTAAGGTTTCGAATCTCAGGCATAACCTATCAGTTCACGGCGCTGCCGTTCGGCTTGTCAACATCGCCAAGGACGTTCACAAAGGTCCTGATAGTTCTTGTGGCAAAACTCAGGGAGGAAGGCATCACAGTCTGGGCCTACCTGGACGACTTGCTTGTAATGGCGCGGTCAAAGGAGCAAGCCTTAAGGGACACACACAGGGTAATGGAGTTCCTCCAAGAACACGGATGGATTATAAATCTAGAGAAAAGTCAGCTCCAACCCACAACAGCAGTAAAATACCTAGGAGTCATCATAGACTCAAGGACAATGAAAGCGATGTTGACAAGGGAAAGAATAATGAAGATAAGACAAGAAATAAGCTACTTCTTACCAAGGAGGGCAGTCAGGTCAGCAGACTGCCTAAGATTACTGGGTCTTCTGTCAGCGGCATCGGACACCATAAAATGGGCAAGGTTTCATACCAGAAGCATGCAGAACTGCTTTCTGTCTCAATGGGACGGAGACAGCAAGAAGACAACCCAAAAGATCCTCTTATCAAAAAGAGCCAAACAAGACCTGCTCTGGTGGGTGATGAAAGGAAGATTAGGACAGGGAAAGTCCTTCACCACAGGGGAACAGGTGCTGGTGACAACCGATGCCAGCATGTCAGGCTGGGGGGCAGTATGCCAAGGAGCAGCAGCCCAAGGAGAATGGACAAAACAAGGACTGCTTCACTCAAATATCAGGGAAATGAATGCAGTGAAGGAGGCGTGTCGGCATTTTCAATCCCACCTATACCAAAGAGATGTAGTAATCAGAACAGACAACCTGGTGGTAGTGGCATACCTGAACAAGCAGGGAGGCACGAGAAGCAAATCCATGATGACAGCAGCAGCACAGGTACTGAACTGGGCAGAAGCTTGGACAGAGAGTCTCTCAGCAGTATTCATTGCGGGGCAAGAAAACTGGTACGTGGACGCCCTAAGCAGGAGCCCGATAAAATCAGGGGAGTGGGAATTATCCCAAGAAGTGTTCGGAGAGATAGTACAGATGTGGGGCAATCCGAGGACAGACCTGATGGCAACCAGAGACAACAGGAAGGTGAAGAAGTTCATCTCCAGACACTGGGAAAAGGAGTCCTGGGGGACAGACGCGCTAACGTGTCAATGGGAACAAGGTCTGATGTATGCCTTTCTGCCATTCCCGGTCATCTCCAGGTTGCTAAACAAAATACAGAGGGAAAAGGCGACGGTGATAATCGTCGTACCCACATGGCCAAGAAGAGCCTGGTTCCAGAAACTGGTCAGGATGGCAGTAGCAGGGCCCTGGAGGCTGCCAGATCGGGAGGACCTGCTGGGGCAGGGAAAATATGCGCAACAACAGCCAAGGAACTGGAACCTAGCGGCATGGTTGCTGAAATCAGAACTCTGGTGAGTAAAGGCTTCTCTTCGAAAGTAGAAAGAACTCTTCTGAGGGCCAGGAAAAGCTCAACCTCAGGTACATATTACAGGATTTGGAAAACATATACAATTCTGCAAGACGCAGGGGAAAAGTCATAAAGCCATACCTACGGTGCTAGACTTCCTGCAATCAGGCTTGGACAAAAAACTGTCAGTCAGTACGTTAAAAGTACAAGTATCTGCTCTTGGGGCTATACTAGACAGGAAAATAGCAGAGGATAAATATGTACAAAGGTTCATACAAGCATCCAAGAGGATAAGACCAGAGTTTCGCAACCCTACTACGCCATGGGACCTTAATCTGGTGCTGAACGCCCTAACAGAGAGCCCTTTCAAACCGCTTGAGGAGGTACCAGTCAAGTGGCTAACAACTAAGGTGGCATTCCTGGTGGCCGTAACATCCACAAGGAGAGTGTCAGAACTGCAAGCCCTCTGGGCAGAAGAGCCATTCCTGAATTTCTACGAAAATAAGGTCGTCCTAAGGACAAACCCTAACTTCCTCCCCAAAGTAGTGACTTCCTTCCACATCAACCAGGAAATAGTACTACCGTCGTTCTGTGCGAAACCAGCGAATGAAAAAGAGCAAAAGCTCCATAAACTCGATGTGAAAAGAGCGTTAATGATCTACTTACAAAGAGTGAAAGATTGGAGAAAGACAAAAAGGCTCTTTGTGGTGACTGAGGGCAAGAACAAGGGCCTAGGGGCCTCAAAAACAACCATCGCGAGATGGATTAAGACATGCATAGCTGAGGCATACAGGAGGAACAATAGGGAAGTTCCCCAGAGCTTGAAAGCCCACTCCACTAGAGCAGTGGGATCTTCCTGGGCCAGGAAAGGGGCAGCATCCCTTGAAGAACTATGCAAAGCAGCCTGTTGGGCCTCAGCACATACCTTTTCTAGACATTACAGCTTGGATGTTGAATCCTCCAGTGACGCAAAACTGGGCAGGAAGATACTTAGCGCAGTAATCTAAGGATTACACTGACTCACCTTTTAAAAAAAGGGAAGGACATTTAATTTCAAAGCAGCCTTATATGTAGGTGATGACAACCTGCATCATAAAGGTAATATTACTTCTATTGGTCCCTCCCAAAAAAAATTCTTTCTTTATACTGCTCTGGTATTACCCATAGTACAGCTGCCATGGGGAGGTAGAGGAAAGTACGGATTCTTACCGTTAATACGCTTTCCTCTACTCCACCATGGCAGCATTATTCCCTCCCTTGGGATATATGAAGCAATATAAGTGTTATGTTATGTTATGTAAATATGTATAATTGCTGATAATCAAGACACTGAGCCTCAGTAGGGGCGGTCCTTATATAGGGGCAGTGTTGTGTCTTTTTTTTCCTTTCCAGATCTACCTAATGAGGGGGAAAACCCATAGTACAGCTGCCATGGTGGAGTAGAGGAAAGCGTATTAACGGTAAGAATCCGTACTTTCTTAGATTTTAATGGAATTAAAAACTAGAGGATCCCACCTACCAAATGGTACTGGGGACTAGGGGATCAGAGTTCAGGAGGCAGAGCAATCTGCCAACGAGTATATAAAACTACATACCAGGGGTGTGGAGCTGGAGCAGTAACCAGCTGCTGGAAGGCTGATATCTCTGGTTCTAGGCAGAGTAGAGACAAGCTCCTAGTGTCCATCAAAGGGGGAGAGTCCCAGCTTTTGGAATATACCCTCAGAAAAACTCTAAGTCAGACAGAACCTGAAATATCTGACTGGGAAAAGCAATCAACAGGCTTGGATGGGGACCACTGCTTTTGAAGTCAGATATCTCCGGTTCTCAAGGGCCGATTTTTTAAATTCTTGTACCTATGGAAAGAGGGGACCCTCAGTTTTCAGTCTTGTGCCCTTAGACTCCTGGGGGGGATTCTGGGTACTCAGAATCCCCCCCCTGCATGCGCTAATGAAGTCTATTACAAATTATGCTCCATAAGTGCTGCTTACCTACATGCTTGTTGCCAGGAGTTCCATGTTCGTTGCCGTGTGGGATTACATGGTCATTGCCATGTGGGAATTACAGAGACTCTGCATGAGCTTAGACATGAACTGGGTTCCCTGGTCAAATAACATTTCCTTTGGGAACCCCGCCCTGGAGAAAATGGATATGAGCGCATTCGCCACTTTGTCTGCGCGGATTGAGGAGAGCGCTACAGCTTCTGTGTATCCACAGTGAGGATATATTGTTTCCCTGAGCTGCTGGGTATAGCTAGGGGCCCCACAAGATCTACACTAACCCGTTCAAATGGTTCTGAGATAAGTGGTAAAGAAGTCCTGGTTAGTCTCCCTGGGGCACTTGGATCCATGTTTCTCTGCATAGTAAACGTTCAGTACTGTCCTTGCCTAATTTATTGGTGGCTTGCACTTAAATGTTGGCTAAGGTGCCTGCATGGCTCTTGATTGGTTACACCATACCCTATTAAGGTTGCTAATAGCACAACCAAGATGTTAAAGTTGGGTGATAATATGGCTTCCTCAAGCTGTAGCAAACTGCTTAACTCTATGCTCATCAACCATCACATTTCCGACGCTTGCCGTATTCAGTGCTGCTGGGAGAACCTTTTCTTCCCACTTCCTAACTCTATACATGGATGATCTAGTGATATTTTCTGAAATGCCTAATTTTGTTGGCTTTTATCTTGATCTAAAATATACTATGTTGTGGATAGTTATTCATCTTTTTACATTTTAATTTATTTTGTACTCTTCCACCAGGTAAATGGTTTCATGGTAGATCTACCTCTTACTTTGGCTCCAGACCTGTTCATTTCCAGATGGATGGATGTAGTGTCCATTGGCCAGCCAGGAAAGATAGACCTTGCATTTAGCTCCTTCGGAGAACTTACAATTGAGGTGGCTAAGTGTTTCTCTGTAGAATATTGTGGAGCCTGTACTTCCAGGAACATCTCGGCTTACACTGTGTACCCATGGAGAGCAGAGGACTTGTCCAACTGGTAACTGGGTCACTTGTTGGCTGCGACACTACATGGTATTTTATGCTTTGCAATGATTTCATCTACCATTATGCTACTAATGTGACCAAGTGTTGGTGTTTGTGCACCACATCTGTGGTTTCCTAAAGAATAAAATACTTTATGCAAATTCCTGTGTTCATTACACTCTGAATAAAATACCACATTTCACACAACTTTGCAATTTGGGTTTCCAAATGCAGTCCACAAGTTCCTCTTCTGGGGAACATTGGAGCAAATGCTCTGGGGAAGAAATTGGTTACACCATTTTTTCTTTTTATACACTAAATACTGTAGAATACAGTGACTAACGCTATAGATGGTCTATTGTATTGGCTTTCAAATGTGAACCGTTTCCTAACAACTGTTTTTTTTTAAGTTCTGTAACATACACACAAAGATAAAAAATAAAAGACCAACCTGTACATTCTAAGCACATATTCTCCCACCTCATGAAAAGGTTCTGGAATAAGTTATGCTGCTTTCCCACTGTCAAGCTGTTTAAAGAACCGGTATTTTATAACTGTATTTAAAATGGTATTAGCTTTCACATTGCAGTAGGTTACTGTTTAAGTACCATTCACATCAAAGTGAAACCTTTTAATCCCCTCGTGTTCCCTGGTACCTGTCCTGCCCCCCCCCCCCCCCCCCCCCCCTGCCCTGGTACCTTACTCCACCGCCTCCCCTGGTACCTGGCAGCAATCCATCCGGGCAGTGCAGTAGGCAGCGGCATGCCAGAGCTCCTAGTCGGCAGGTCCCCCACTGATGCAGGAGCATGATTCAGGAGGAGGCTGCAGCTCATGCACACACAGCGGGGGCACTGGGGATCTGGGCAGGTCTGTGCTCAGGAGGAGGTAGGTCCATTAGGAGATTGTTATTTCATCGGCGGGGGTCCAAGCCGCGAATAGGAAATAGCGGGCCTGAGAATTACATATGCGCATATCTAATGAGCCACTAATTAAATATGCACATTTAATGAACGGCTCTGCTATTTCCCATTCGCGGCAGGGACCCCCGCCTATGAAATGAGTCTTCTAATGGACCTTCCTCTGCTTCCACCTCCGGAGCACGGACTGTGCTGCCCGGATCCCCAGTGCCCCCACTGTCTGTGCTCCAGCTGCAGCCGTCTCCTGCATGAAGCTTTCATGCATCAGTCTTGGACCTGCGACTAGGAGCCTTGGAATGCCCGCTGCCTACCATGCTGCCCGGATGGATCGCTGCCAGGTACCGGGGGAGGGTGGAGGGCCAGGACAGGTACCAGGGGAGGAGGAAGACTAGTGTGGGATCCTAAATACCGTTTCAGAGCCATTCTCACTGCATAGAAAATAGCTCTGAAACGTGTAGGACTCTGCTCTTTAAACGTGTTGAAATACCGGTTATCTTTAACCGGTTAATAAACTCTGGCGCTTTCCCACTGCAGCCTTAAATGTTTAGAAATGGAAAAAGAAATGGCAATTTACCGTTTAAGACCTGCAGTGAGAAAGGGGCATTACAGTAGTTATATATCTTGACACCATAACATTTGGCAGATAAATAGATCATGGTAGCACATTGCAGATTTCAGGTAAATACACTAACTCTAGATGCATTATAAACACATAAATCTTTTAGAGAGTCTAAAAGGTAACTGTGGTACCATTGCCGTGACATAGTAGAGAGACCTGTCTCAGTTTACTGCTAAAGCACATACCACAAACCACAATATTTTAGAAATACAATCCAAGCATGTAAAGTCATAGGGCAATATTCAATGTACATTATCGCGGCGTGCAGCGAATCCTGTTTAGGATTCGCTGCACAGTCGCCATGTTCCGGAGCCTCACTGTCTGCTTGCTATCCCCCTATTCAATGTTGCAGGGGCTCACTGCCCCTGACGGCGTTCCGCAAGGAGCTGGGGGACAGCGGCAGGCTCTGAAGTCTCCCTGCCTGCCCCAGAATGTATGTGGAGGGGAGGAGGGCTCCCCGGGACCCAGGCGGCACAAGCAGCCCCCCCACCCCCCTGGAGAGCCAGCAGGGGACCGGGTATTCACTGCTCCTGATTGTGCATATGTAATGATCGGGAGCAGTGAATATATGAATATCTAATGAGCGGCTCCCAGCCCCCTGCTGGCTGCTATGTGTAAAAAAAAAAAAAGGGGATTTTTGTAAGAACTTACCGTTCGAACCCCTTTCTCTGAGTCCAGTCCGGTGACACAGCTTCACATTAGGATGTAGAGGGGTCCGCCAGGCACCTATGCTTCAATTCTTTGGAAGCAGGCTCCTCCCTTCTGCATCCCATCATGCTTCAGTTCAACTTCAAGAGCACACTAGGATACATAACTCAGAACAATGCCTAAACATCTTTTATATATATATATATATATATATATATATATATGCATATATCGTTTAAGGCAACATAACATAACCATAACATGGCAACACATGAACGGTACACTTAACTGAGCGTAAGGGAGGGATCGCTGTGTCACCGGACTGGACTCAGAGAAAGGGGTTCGAACGGTAAGTTCTTACAAAAATCCCCTTTTCTCTTTCGTCCAGTCCGGTGACTCAGCTAACCTTGGGACGTTCACGAGCCGGTCCTTTGGGAGGGTACGCTCAGACCAACAGTTCTCATCACTGCCCGTCCAAATGAAGCGTCCTCCGACGCGAACTCATGAAACCTGTAAAATTTGGTAAAGGTATGAACAGAGGACCAGGTGGCAGCCTTACACAACTGTTCTGCCGTAGCCCCATGGTGCACCGCCCAGGAGGAAGCAACCGACCTGGTGGTATGTGCATTTATCCGAAGACGGAACTGGTCGACCTGCTCTACAGTAGGCAAAAGCAATGGTAGATCTCAACCACCGAGCGATGGTCTGCTTCGAAGCAGGCCACCCAACCTTATGCACATCATATAGCACCAAGAGCAAATCCGATTTCCGAATGTCCTTCACCCTTTCAATGTATTATTCGCAAGGCGCGAACCACATCCAATCTCTTTAGTTTGTTCCTATTTTTAACCCCCTCTGGGGGAGAAAACACCGGAAGTACAACGTCTTGATTCAGATGAAAAGACGACACTACCTTAGGTAGAAATTTAGGGACTGTTCGCATCACAGCCCTGTCATCATGAAAAATCAAAAACGGTGACTTGCACGACAAAGCACCCAACTCAGACACTCTTCTGGCTGATGCAATGGCCAACAAAAAAGTAAGTTTCCACGTCACATACTTCAACTCCGCAGATCTTAATGGTTCAAAAGGAGGATTCTGTAACATGGATAAGACCAAAGACCAGTCCCAAGGCGCCACCAGCTGCCTGTAAGGAGGTTTAAGCCTAGCAACCCCTTGTAAAAAGATTTGAATCTCCGGTAGCAAGGCTACTCTTTTTTGAAAAACATATGGATAAGGCAGATAACTGCACCTTTAAGGATTGCAGACTAAGGCCTGATGAAAAACAATCCTGTAAACAATTCAAAAGTCTTGATAATTTGAATCTTGACGTGTGAAGATTCTGTCTCTCACACCATCTGATGTAAATCTTCCACACCCGATGGTAATTAGCTGCAGACACCGGCTTACGAGCTCTCAGCATGGTCTGGATGACCTCATCAGAAAACCCTTATTTTTCAATAAGGAGGTTTCATAAGCCTCGCCGTTAAATTGAAATGACCTGGAAGAAACGGTCCTTGGCTCAACAGGTTCTGTCAATGAGGAATCCTTCGACAACCTCCGTACAGTGGAGTACCAAGACCTCCTGGGCCAGTCTGGAGCAATCAGAATTGCTCGTACCTTCTGACTCTTTATTTTCCTCAACACTCTTGGCAACATGGGAAATGGAGGAAAGATGTATACCATCTGGAAGTCCCACTGAACTGTCATGGCATCTACTGCCCAAGCAGTGGGATCCCTCACTCTGGAACAGAATCTCTGAACCTGACGGTTCGATCTTGTCGCCATCAGGTCTATGTCCGGAAGACCCCAACGACTCACAATCTCCTGAAAGATTTTTTGATGAAGGGACCATTCTCCCTCCTGAAGGTTTCCCTGCTGAGGAAGTCCGCTTCCACATTCCTGACTCCTGGAATAAATATCGCCGACAATGCTGGTACGTTTGTCTCCACCCAGCTGAAAACCTTGGAGACTTCCGCCGTCGCCATCCTGCTGCGAGTCCCGCCTTGATGGTTCAAATAAGCCACTGTTGTCGCATTGTCCGATTGTATTTTCAGCGGAGACCCTTTCAGCAAGGATTCCGCTTGGAGTAATGCATTTAGAACTGCCCTCAGCTCCAAAATGTTTATGGGTAGTCTCGACTCTTCTACTGACCAAAGGCCCTGCAATCTCAGATGAAGAACTACTGCTCCCCAGCCCCTTAGACTGGCGTCGGTCGTTATGACCAGCCAATCCCAGGACCTGAGAGATCTCCCCAGTTGCAAGTTCTCCACATCCGTCCACCACAAGAGGACTCCGGTGACAGGGCTAGAACTTCCATTTTCATTCTCTTGGCATTCCCTGACCAACAGGCTCGGATGTTCCACTGGAAAATTCTGGAATGGAACCTGGCAAACTGTAAGGTGTCGAAAGTTGCCACCATCTTTCCTAGCAATCTCACACCCTGCCACACCGATGGTGTTGGGGCCTGTAGAATTTCCAAGACCCTCAGTCGAATTTCTACCGCTTTGGACTCTGGGAGAAACACCCTGTGAAGATCTGTGTCTATGATCACCCCCAAGAACTTCAAGTTCTGTGTAGGTGTCAACTGGGATTTTGGTAGATTTAAAATCCAGCCCTGACTTTTCAAAACTGTGTCGCCACTTCCAGGTGAACCTGTAACAATTCTGCCGACTCTGCTTTGAAAAGCAGATTGTCCCGATAAGGAATAACAATTATCCCCTTTAACCTGAGAGCTGCAGCCATGATGGACATCACCTTGGTAAATACTCTCAGAGCCGTTGCAAGTCCAAACGGAAGTGCTTGGAACTGCCAATGTCTTCCCCCGATTGCAAAGCGGAGTAAAGACTGGAAATCTGTGTGGATCGGGACATGGAGATATGCATCTCGAATATCCACTGACGCTAGGAACTCCCCAGACTCTATGCTCAAGAGCACTGACCTTAGAGATTCCATTCGAAAATGATCCACCCACAGATGAGCCTTTAAAGATTTCAAATTTAGAATGGGCCTGAAAGACCCGTCTGGTTTTGGAACTAAGAAAAGTATCGAATAGAAGCCTTTTCTCCTTTCCTCTCGAGGGACAGGTATAACTACCCCTTTCTCCTCTAGAGATAAAGCAGCACCCAGAAGTGAAGCTCTGAGAGATGCGGTTTTCGGTAAGGGAGTGGGGAGGAATCTGTGAGGGGAGTGACCCCTGAGTTTTATTCGATATCCCTCTGAAACAATCGAGAGCACCCACGGATCCTCCGTGGTCACCCTCCAACTGTCCTGAAAGTGTAGGAGGCGACCCCCTACTCTGATTCCAGAACAGGGAGTCTCCGCCCCGTCATGCAGAGGGCTTATCTTCCCCCTTGGCGGTATGCTTCTTAGCAAAGGCGCCAAACTTGGACTTAGACGTTTTACCCCTGCTGGCTTGGAAACGTCCACGACCTGACTGACCTCTGCCAGTAGCTCCCCCTCTAAAGGAGGGACGAAAGGACTGCTTAAACACTCCAAACTTTGATCCAGTCGCCTTTGAGGTAGTGGGGAGAAAAGTGCTCTTACCCTCGGTAGCCTGTTTGATACTCTCGAAATGGGGGTTCTAGGATATAATTCTGCGCTAAGGTGCAAGCTTGAATCTATACAGTGAGTGTGTCACCAAACACACTAGAATAACAAATTGTAGCAAAAAATACCGACAGAATTTTCAAGCGCTCCTTCTATTCCTATATTTTCATATCACTCCGTCCTCAACAATTCTGATGATGACTCGTATGACATGAAAAAGAAAGAGAACCATATAGTGCAGCACCTTTAGGTAAAACCACTGATACGTATGTAGTCTGATGTCAAATAACCGTACCCTATATGGTGGTCCACTGAATGAAAGGTGGACAAATCACGCTCAATTATGAGGGGGTGATCAACCTCCAAAAGGATCCTCCAGACTCCTCCAATTGATTTCACATATAAAAATCAAAGATAGGTGCCAAAATGGTGAAGTAACGTTTTAATATTTAAAAACATATACAATAAAAATTCATTGGGTGTAAACAATGGACTCTCACCCGATTGATGTGTCTACTAGATGGAAGCAGACATACAGAGCATAAGATGGTATAGCCACAGGCGTCCCTGGATGCTGTCTGTAAAAGTTTCAATCCTGGTGAAGATATCCAGAGTCCACAAGTCCCTTCTCCAACGCGTTTCAGACCTCTTGTCCTTTATCAAGGACAAGAGGTCTGAAACGCGTTGGCAAAAGGGACTTGTGGACTCTGGATATCTTCACCAGGATTGAAACTTTTACAGACAGCATCCAGGGACGCCTGTGGCTATACCATCTTATGCTCTGTATGTCTGCTTCCATCTAGTAGACACATCAATCGGGTGAGAGTCCATTGTTTACACCCAATGAATTTTTATTGTATATGTTTTTAAATATTAAAACGTTACTTCACCATTTTGGCACCTATCTTTGATTTTTATATGTGAAATCAATTGGAGGAGTCTGGAGGATCCTTTTGGAGGTTGATCACCCCCTCATAATTGAGCGTGATTTGTCCACCTTTCATTCAGTGGACCACCATATAGGGTACGGTTATTTGACATCAGACTACATACGTATCAGTGGTTTTACCTAAAGGTGCTGCACTATATGGTTCTCTTTCTTTTTCATGTCATACGAGTCATCATCAGAATTATTGAGGACGGAGTGATATGAAAATATAGGAATAGAAGGAGCGCTTGAAAATTCTGTCGGTATTTTTTGCTACTGTTTGATACTCTCATCCAGCTCTGAGCCAAACAAAAACTCTCCTTTCAAAGGAATAATTTCCAGAGACTTTTTAGACTCACTGTCAGCCTCCCAGGCTTTCAACCAGAGAGCTCTCCTAGCAGTAACAGACGTGACCGAAACTTTGGACGCCATCTTGGCACCCTCTTCTCTAGCCTCACATATGTACTCAGCAGCACATCGTAGCTTTTCTGCCAGAGAAAAAAACCTCTGCATCATGTTGGAGAAGACTCCCCAAAGTCTCTGCCCACTTGATCATGGCCTTCGCCACCCAAGCCGAAGCAATGATAGGCCGCATGGTGAAACCAACACCTTCACAAACTGCCTTGAGACAGCCTTCAACCTTTTTGTCCACTGGATCTTTAAAGGCCCCCCACCCTGCACTGGCAGAGCCGTGGCCTTAGATAACCTTGCCACAGAGGAATCCACTAATGGAACTTTCTCCCAAATCTTAACATGGTCCTCAGGCATAGGATACATGTTAGCATACCTCTTTGCCATTACCAGTCTTTTCTCCGGAGACTTGCCAGCCTCGTCTATCAAGGCAATCATGCCTTTATCAGAGGGAAAAGATACAGGATCTTTACGGCTCCTTTTAAACACACACTGTGCAGCAGCCTTTTCCTCCGCAGGCAAATCCCCAAAATGAGGTCTACAATACCAGAGGTAGAAGAATCTATGTGAAGCTGTGTCACCAAAGAAAAAGTGTGGCTGCTGCGCAGCCACTCAGCATTGCACCCACTCCTGTGGGCACCTAAACGAAACTGAAGCATGATGGGATGCAGAAGGGAGGAGCCTGCTTCCAAAGAATTGAAGCATAGGTGCCTGGCTCCTGGCGGACCCCTCTACATCCCAATGTAAAGTTGTGTCACCGGACTGGACGAAAGAGAAATATATATATATTTTTTTTTTTATTAAATATATATTCATGTGCTATAAGCACATGAATAAAAATAGCATGCCCCTTCTCAGAATAAAATTCCTGAGTTTTTGACACCAAATGTAAAAAAACAAAAAACTTTATTTTAAAAGTTCACTTTCCACTTCACCATGAAAAGATGGCGATTTGCTACACGGCGACACACGGAGAAAATCACTTAGAAAGACGGAGAGAAGTGCACGTTGAATAGGGTGACTCACTTTCTGACACAAAAAATCACCTTCTAACGTGAAAATAGCACAAATTCGCTGTGAAACAGGGTTATCCTCATTGAATACTGCCCTTAGGGCTATTTCACACTGTCCAGCTCCTGCCGCAGGGCGAATTCCCGCACAGCTTAAAAGCCGTGCCGTCCCTGCAGTGTGTAAGGGACAGCTATGTGTCCATTCACACCGGGACGGTCACGGCGCAGCTGGCGGATCTTACCACTGCAGTGCCCGGCTGCCGTGCCCTGGCCGTCCTGTCCTCACAGGTCAGTGTGTGCTGAGGGCGATGGGGGCCTTTCACACACACCGGTAATTTGGTATGTGGTTTTAGCTCACCACTGCCACCAACTGACCACTTCAGTTTCCACCCTAAATTTACACAGCACTGGCTCACGGAGCTGGTGCATGTGAAAGAGACAACTGTCAGGCTGGTTTCACACACTCCGGCTCCTGCCGGACGGTGAAATCCCGCACGGCCAGGGAGCCGTGCCGCACACATTAGTTGTGAATGGACACTATTGTGTCCATTCACACGGGACGGCCACGGCCCGGCCGCACGGCTGCAGCCGGATCCCGCCACTGGAAGGGACGGCTGCCGGGCTGTGGCCATCCCCTCCATGATAAACTATTGTGTGCTGCACGGCTACCTGGCCGTACGGGATTTCACCGTCCGGCAGGAGCCGGAGTGTGTGAAACTAGCCTGTGTTTCACTATGCACATGTGTTGTCCATGTACAGTGCAGGAAGAATAAGTGGCCATCTCTGTATGTTCCATTAATAAGACATGAGACCTATCTTGATGATTGTTGATTGGCTTGTTACATTCCATGCACGTATTGGCCGGACTCCTGGCCAATCTGTAAACTACAGTAATTCATCAATTGTAAATATTTGAAATGTGGATTTTTATACTGCTGGTCACGCTAGCCACCAGGCCGGGCCATGCTGGTCACACTAGCCACCAGGCTGGACTGTAATAGTGACCGGCAGCTAGTCTGACATTAGCCGCCGGGCCATGCTGGTCACTCTATCTGCCAAACTTAAATGGGTAAGGTAACAATCCTTAAAGTGTGTAAACATCAGCTGGAATGTTCCTAAATGTGTTTTGTCAGGGGAGGGCTGGCCATAGGGCTCACAGGGAAAATTCCCATTGGGGTGAAGTACCACAGAGGCAGTTCTTTTTGGACGTATGGCTCTGCATTACAGACTGTCTACCACACTTACACTGCATTGTCCTTATTCCTTCTGTTATTCCATATGTGCCGTACAGAAACTCTGCTGTCACTACATTGTATGTTATACCTTTTGATGCTGCCTGTGTTTGGGTCGCGTCTACAAGATTTTCCAGGGCCACTTTCAGTTCCCATCTACCCCTATGATTAATAAGTGAGGGGTATTATTTCACCTGAGTAGTAAGACTGAACAATAAAAATCTTATCAAATATTTAGCAATTACAGAGGTATACGGTGGCTAGAGGTAGGGCAGTCTCTACCGCATTGTAGGCCCTGGGAAAATGGGCCCTTCACGCCCCTGCATGGGAAAAATGTAAACAATCCAGCCCACTGTCTGGCTGTAGGCCGAGAAGCGGGTAGAGAATGCTGGACTTTGATTGGTGGGTGGCTGGAGCTATACACCAATCAGCATGCTGACAGCCCATTCAAGGTCTGGCTGCAGTCTGGGAAGCAGGAAGAGCATGCTGCCCTCTGATTGGTGGGAGGCAGAAGAAATACACCAATCAGCATGCTGAAAGCCATATACTGTCTGGCTGCAGTCTGGGAAGCAGGAAAATAATGCTGGACTCTGGTGGGTGGCTGGATCTATACACCAATCAACCAGCATACCGAAAGCCATTTATTGTCTGGCTGCAGGGTGAGAAGCAGGAAGAGCATGCTGCTTTCTGATTGGTGGGTGGCTCCAACTACTCACCAATCAGCATGCTGACAGCCATTTATTGTCTGGCGGCAGGGTGAGAATGCTGCCTGCTCGTACTGTAAGACCAAGGAGATGAGAATAGATTTCAGGCGAGGTTGTGGTAGGCCAATACTTCCCATTTTTATTGAGAATAAGCCTATTGAGGAGGTGCAGGTTTTTAAATTTTTGGGGCTACTCATTTCAAATGATCTTACGTGGTCTTTAAACTCTACCATGGTGGTTAAGAAGGCTCAGCAACGGCTTTTCTTTTTGAGAAAACTTAAGGCTGTATGCTCCGACATTAACACACTAACTCGATTCTATAGGGGCATTGTGGAGAGTGTCTTAACTTATGGAATCATAGTTTGGTTCGGGAGCTGTACCGTGGCTGAGAGGACCGCGTTAGATCGTGTGATTAAAATTGCAGGCAAAATTATAGGGGTGTCTTTACCATGCGCCCATGATCTATATAAAAATAGATTGCTAAAGAAGGCAAATTGTATTTTAGCAGATCCAAGCCATCCAGAATACAAGGCTTTTGAAGTTTTGCCATCACAAAAACGTTATCGCAGTATTTTGGCACGTACAAAGCGTATGACAAATCGTTTCTTTCCCACTGCTGTTCGTATGCTAAATGCTGTAAAGTGACATGGGAATTGCCCTAAATGTTTTTTCTTTGTGTAGGTCCTTGTGTTTAAGTTTTGTTGACAGTGCATTGTTGTGATGTATTGTTAATAACAATAAAGTATTCTTATCTTATCTTATCTTATCTGTTTGTGTGTGATTCACAAGCCGCATTCTCTGCTTCCTCCCAAGAAGCTCAGGCGTAAGATGACCACAACCCTATTCTCCCCAGCTTGAAGGCCCATAGAATTGGCGGGTCTTTGGGCAGGTGCCCATTGAGCTAATACATTAAGATGGCCCTGGCTAGAGGACGCCCACATACAGGTCTCTTGTATTCAACAAAACTGCATTATGTAGTTTCTTATTCTTTCAATATAGGCTGTAGAGGAAGTGGTAACCCACAGACACTGATCTGCTGACACTAATACTTGCTGACGCATAAATGCTTCTTGCACAGTCGGTGACAGATTTTGCTGTTGATGCTCTTGAAGACACAGGTAAGCCCATCTGCCGCCTGGTCGCATATCCATCCACAACCTGGCTACATAAAGCTTACAGAGACCCTAACGGAACAGAGTGTAGACTTGATCATCAACTTGGTCACTCGTAAACAAGCTGGTAATTTCGGCTGTGCCTTGCATAACTGTGATAATATGGGAACTAGTCTGAGCCACAGATACAGACGGTAATTCTTGCAAAATAGAGCAGGAGCCCAGGTTCTGAAGAAATATAAATTCTACTTTGCGTTGAAGCTTTGTAGAGGACTGATCTCGTATCTGTAGATGTATATTCTTAGTCGCTGTGTGGGAAAAAAAATACAATCAAATTGAGAATTTTAGTAGAACCAGTACAACCAAAACTTTAGTAAAAACAACTTGGATAATGGAGAGCTATTTTCCGTCGACGTTCTTCACACATTTATAATATAACATTATCCATTGAATCTGGTTACCAAAAAAATCAATGAAGAAAATTGTTTTATTTTTTAGGTGGGAATGCCAGTTTGGGTCATAGCGTCCAAAATGACAGAATCCGTGGGACCAAGCAAGTGTTTTATTTACTTGGCCACAATATCAGAGTTTGTTGAGTGCCAAGAAAATAGCTTCAGTGGTCCTACACCAGTGGTAGCCAACTAAGGAAGGTGTCCGAGACTAAAAGACTATTGGGGTGATTCCACGTTGGACACTGTTGCAGTAGCGTTTGCATCTTTTGTTGCATCCGCTGTCTATTTTTTAAGTCTGTGGCTAATCGGCATTCTATTGAGATTGGCCCCGGGCTGTGGCATTCATCTATCAATGTGCGTACACAGATGCGCTATCGGCTGCACCAACGGAAATTGCATCTGCAACAATGGCATATTGCAAAATGTCCACCTGGACATGGCCGCCGGTGGGGGTGCAACTGCATCTGTAGGTGCAGTCACAGACATGGACGCACCAATGTCTAGGATCTAACCTTCCAGTTTGCACCCGCCGGTTGTTCATCGAGCCTGCAGATCTTTTCAGCAGGTGGAAAGATGAATGAAATGTCATGAACAATTTGGCCACATCGATCTGTGTGTGTGGGTATGATCAGGAGTGTTCTAAAATTTCAAGTGAAATTGGATAGACGTTGGGTTGTACATGAAATCTATCCGTGTGTAGGCACCTTGAGTCTTTACCTTTTCGTACAGTGGTATTTTATTTTCTGGTTATTTTGTGTTTTCTATTTAAAGGATGAAGCTTTCCTGGGCCGTCATTCTGCTGTTAGTGCCTGCAGCACTTGGTAAGTTGTGTCCCCTTTATACTATGGATTGGAAACAATAGAACAGTTTTATTATTAGGTGTAATAAAGCTGCCTCTGAAAAAATACTGTGTATCAGTGTTCCCAAGATGGGGGGCACTCTTTACCTGGGCCCAGACCTGCGGGAGGGGCAAAGAGGGGGCAGTGGTCCCATTGCCTCCTGCTAGCGCGTGGCCAAGGAAGGAGAAGGTAACTATTTAGCATAGGTCCATCAATCGTTTCAGCTCCAGGCCTAAGCAGACCTTAATCGGTACCTGCTTATCGGTCAGCACATCGGTACCCTCCGTCAGTGGCTGGGGAAATGTAAATGACCGGTGTGTATACCTGATCTCTGCTTAGGTGGACAGTCACTAGGAAAATCAAAGTTGGGATGGTCACGATGTTGCCAATGCTTCAATGGTTCCGTTGCGATGTATAAAAGAAGAAAAAAATGTTTTCTTTAAAAAAAAATTATAATAATATTAATAACTAAATAATTAAAAATGAACAGTTAAGCAGTTAATTGGAAAATCCTTTCTATAAGTTTTTACCCCTTTGAGTGCAAACAAAGAGAGAGATGTACAAAATAACCGTTAACCATACCAGCGTCCCTCACATTTGTTCTATAAATTAAAATAAAAAAATGTTGCATTAAAAATATTATATTTCCTATATAGGGTAATATTACAGGTCATCATGATGGAAAAAACATGCTTTCTTGGCAATTTTCACACCTATTTTGACAAATTGGCACTTGGCTCTCAAAGGGTTAAGTTCAACCAAAAAAAGAAGTTAAATCGATAAAACCGTGTACATACTTTAAAGCACAGATCGATAATATAAAAAAAAAATAGTGATGATACAGACTATCCCAGTTTAAGGCAGTCCTGTTGGTACGTCGGTTACGCCCCTCATCCAAAAAAAAATAATTCTCATCACATTCCCCTCTCTCTTCCAGTCAAGGCTGTAGAGCAGACCGAAATTACAGAGGATGAAAATCCAATGGAGAACTCAAAGGAGGATTCTAATGACGACAACGATGCAGGGTCTGGAGGTTCCGGTCAGTGATTACAATACAAATGACTGTTTGTGAAAGGGAACGTGCTGTCTTGCTGTTTGGTGTCTCTCCACAAAATATTAGGGTAGCATATATTGGGGCAGATGTACTAAGCCTGTACTTTAGATAAATGTAAGTGTGATAAGGAGAGATAAACGTCCAGGCAATCAGCTCCTTACTGACTCAAGGCACACCAACAGTGCAGGTTTTGTAGATATCCAGGCTTGAGCACAGGTGACTTAATTAGTACCTGAGTGATTCTGATTAAACCATCTGTGCTGAAGCCCGGATACCACTAAAACTTGCACTGTTGGTGTGCCTTGAGGACCGTGGTTGGGAATGCCTGCTTTACACTGTTCGTCAAAAGGGGGTGTGTGGCCCCATTTTGAAGATCCGATGGTTCCAGGGTCTGCGTCATCGATTATAGATGGGAAATTAATAGAAACAAAGGCCATCCAATCAGATGCTAAAATCCCATCATCATTTTGCCTATACGCATTGATTTGCATGTGTCTCAGTATATCGGACATTCCAGTGTTTTGTGGCAAATAAATTTGGTGGCCAGATCCATAAGCAAGTTGGGAATTTTGTGGCCTGACAATCTGGTGGCTTTAGCAAATGAAATAATAAAAAATCTTTGGAAAGTGCACATCAATTGTGTTGTTGTAGTTTTATATTTGCATTTGTTTGTTTTCAGTGCGTTGCAATCTCCTTCCCACTGCACAAGGAGCCATAGATGAGTTTAAAAAGGACTCATTAATTAAGTGGTGGTGTTTCATCATGAAGATGTAGGAATTACAAGAATTCAGATGCACAAATTCCCAAAGATCCATTTTTAGAGCTATATGTTATAGTCACAGCAACGGACTCGGCTGTGATTCACCCCATTTATGAGAAGGGTTGTGGTCTAGTAGGGGCATGGTTCTAGTCAGGAGGTGTGGACTTTGCCGCACACTAATGTCTCTCTGCATCAGTTGGCTGAGATACCCAGCTAGACAATCAGGCCAAACTGGCCCATCGGACAACTGAACCTCTGGCATTAACTAGGAGAGCCAGATGGCCAGCCCAGCCCTGAGATACAGAGTCAGATACAGATATTGTAGCACAGCAGAAGTACGTCTCGGTAGACAATAGGTCAACATTAAAAGGTCAATATGCAAATGTCGACAAAAGGTCGACATGAAAAGGTAAATATGAGGTTTTTTTTAAGTTTTCAATATCCAAACCTGTCGACATTGACCTCCAATACTTGTAGCCTGTAAATGTGCAGCAGCAGACCACACAATGATGGCTGTTATCATTACCGTGTGCATGTCCCCTCGCACCACCTCCTCTGTCCCTGCCCCTCAGATGGGCAAACCCACAAGTGCACATAGAAGAGGCATTAATAAGTCATCTAGTTACCAGTAGTGTGCGCCAAGCGGAGTCTGGTGCCCTCTACAGGCTGCCAACATGCAAGACACTTGAATTCCCCCTGTAGAGGTGAGGATCAGCATTAGCCCTGCCTAATTTATCAGTCTTGGGCCGCACAATTCCTGATGGGGTGCATAGAATTTCCCAAAATAAAGTCCTATGTTATTAATAAAGAACTAGACTGGACTGTAATTAGTACATTAATCTAATGTGGGGTACACACCAGGACGACCACCGTCGTTCACGACCGATAGACGACCATGGAACGTACACACCAGGACGACTAGGGCCCGATCAGCACAATCTAGATCCAATTCCGATCAATCGGATGTAGATTGTGTGCTGATTGGGCCCTTTTCTGACCTGGTGTGGAGCGATTCCGATCCGATGCGCGGTCCCGCGGGTCGGTCGGTCGTTATTGAGATCCTACCTGCTGCAGGTAGGATCTCAATGACGACCATAGAACCGGGTGCGGGTCGCCATCGGATCGGACCCGCTCACGGTGCACATCGTGAGCGGGTCGTGCCCTCCCGCGTCATCGTGAGCGGGTCGGACGAGACACTGACGACCCGCTCACGATGTGCATCGTGAGCGGGTCGTCCTGGTGTGTACCCCGCATTGGACTTCCCGGGAGCTCCCAGGCAGTCCCCAGCAAACGATTAGCAAAAATTGTGTTTTTTTGCGGAACGATCTAGATCCGATCCCGATGCGCCCGCGATGGTCGTTAAGACGGTCGGATCGCTGGTTTTTGTTTTTTTTGCAAGAACACATGCGACCGTCGTCAGATGGGCCTTTGAAATTTGAATGAAGGGGCTGGACTAGCAGAGGGGGAGGACTAGCAGAGGGGGATAGGAATAGCAGCAGCCATTTTAAACCAGTGTATTTCTGCTTTGTTACTAGTGAGGCTTGGTTTATACCTGCTGAACGCTGGACATAGCTATTTACACATTACTTTGTTTTGCCTGCCATTACAAAGTGTCTTTTAACCCTGCACTATGGAGAATGCAGTGATGGGTAGTCACCAGCAACAGTACCTGCTCTATTATGCAGTTTTGAAGCTCAGGCGTCAGAGAGCCCAGCGCAGGAGAGAAAGATCATGCTGGACAAAGCAGTGGCTACTTCAGCGTCAGACTCGTTCGCACATGCCACTGCTCAGGGACATCAGGGAGAATAACCCAGACGATTTCCGTAACTTCTTGAGGATGGATGATGCCACATTCCAGGAATTGCTGCGTCTGGTGACTCCCCACATCGAGAAGCAGGATACCAAGTATCGCATGGCTATCCCTGCTGAGGAACGGCTGGTGGTCACCCTGAGGTTTCTGGCGACAGGACGGTCTCTTGCTGACCTAAAGTTTGGATCCCTCATCTCCCCGCAAGCTTTAGGCCTCATCATCCCGGAGACCTGCAAAGCCATTGTGAAGGTGCTGCAGTACCAGTATTGCAAGGTAAGGATGAAATATACACTGTACACTTTATTGTGCAAACAAAATATTTTTATTTATAATTTAGGCCTAGGACAGAAACAGGTTTTTTAGGCCTTTCATGGTTAAAACATGTAAAATAGTAAATAGATTGTGTCAACAAAAATATATTATAATACCATATATAAAAGATATTGTACAAAAACACACACTATATATAAAGATTTAAGTATGTATGACCCAGTTTAAACTTTCCCAATAAGTACGGGCTACTGTGTGGCAGAGGATGTCTGCCGCAGATAAGTAAAGGCTGCGGCCCACATGGCGCATGGCGCAGATGCAATGGTCCCGGCCACATTGATGTGCGCCATACGCCATGTGAGCAGTGGCCATCACATACCTGCAGCTGAGACCATGTCTGCCGCACAGTACCCCATACTATTGGTAAAGACAAAAGGGCAATAAATGGAGTTTGCTATCCAGATTGAGGAGAATCCTGTTCTCCCTCTGGTAATGCAGGTACAGGTAGCAGCATATAAAAAAACAAAAAACACACTCTGGTAACTTCTGGAACAGGCACTTACAACAGTAGGGATAAGGTACTGTGTGGCAGAGGATGTCTGCTGCAGATATGTAAAGGCTGCGGCCCACATGGCGCATGGCGCAGATGCAATGGCCCCCGCCCCATTGATGTGCGCCATACACCATGTGAGCAGTGGCCATCACATACCTGCAGCTGAGACCATGTCTTCGGCACAGTACCCCATACTATTGGCAAAGAAAAAAGGGCAATAAATGGAGTTTGCTATCCAGATTGAGGAGAATCCTGTTCTCCCTCTGGTAATGCAGGTACAGGTAGCAGCATATATGTAGAAAACCAAGACAAAAGACACTCTGGTAACTTCTGGAACATGCCCTTACAACAGTAGGGATAAGGTACTGTGCGGCAGAGGATGTCTGCTGCAGATATGTAAAGGCTGCGGCCCACATGGCGCATGGCGCAGATGCAATGGCCCCCGCCCCATTGATGTGCGCCATACGCCATGTGAGCAGTGGCCATCACATACCTGCAGCCGAGACCATGTCTGCCGCACAGTACCCCATACTATTGGTAAAGACAAAAGGGCAATAAATGGAGTTTGCTATCCAGATTGAGGAGAATCCTGTTCTCCCTCTGGTAATGCAGGTACAGGTAGCAGCATATAAATAAACAAAAATACACACTGTGGCCCTTGTGTGGCAGAGGATGTCTGCTGCAGATATGTAAAGGCTGCGGCCCACATGGCGCATGGCGCAGATGCAATGGTCCCGGCCCCATTGATGTGCGCCATACGCCATGTGAGCAGTGGCCATCACATACCTGCAGCTGAGACCATGTCGATGGTAAATGATAAAGTAGCCTATTTTTTAAGACAGATCCTCAAAAACAGGACACTCTGGATCTTCTATCAGTAAAGAACTGTAGAATTGACGGTACTGGGGGGGTTGAGAAGGCTGTGTAGGTGTTGACTGGGTATGTGTTGGAATTGTGCTCGACTGGCCTGCTACGGTGGCAGGCGGAGTAGGCACTGGTGATTCTAATGACAGTGGTGTGTCTGGTGCACTACCAATGCCAACTATTTTAGTGCCACTGTTGAGATACCCTAAACTGCCATTATACACCAACTCCATGCATAACTTTTCAAAAGTAAGTTGCTGGTCAGGAGCCATGTTGCGAACACACTCTGCCACATAAGTGAAGTAGTTGTCATGTTTGTCCGGGTTTCTTTGCAGGACTTGATGTGCCCGCATCATAAATTCTTCATGTGCCGCTGCTTCTCCTTTTTTTCCTTTGCCACGCATTTTTTTGGCACGGGGGAGTGGTGGAGTGGGTTCCAGGGTGGGTGGCGGAGTGCGTGCCGGAGTAGGAACTTCGTTAGATGTGCATGCATTATCAGATAGGACAGATAGGTCTGGGGTTGCAGGTGGGTAGTCACCAAGCTGTAAAAAAATTGAACATGTTTACTAATCAATTCTATTTACTTCTAATTTCAGTTCCCTACCAGCGTGAATGAATGGAAAGTCATCGCAGAGGAGTTTGAACAGCGATGGAACTTCCCAAATTGCGGTGGAGCCATTGATGGCAAACATGTCCGCATAGCCCAGCCTATCAATAGTGGTTCCTACTATTTTAATTACAAGGGCTATTTTAGCATTGTACTAATGGCTGTGGTGAATGCCAACTATGAGTTTATCTTCCTGGATGTAGGAAGGAATGGCCGTGCATCGGATGGTGGCACTTTCAAGGACACAAAGTTCTACGAAAGGCTCATAGCGAACACCCTTCACTTGCCGTCTGTCCAGGAAACTAAACAGGGGCTTAACTTTGTTTTTGTGGCTGACGAGGCTTTTGGCCTGCACGAGCATGTCATGAAGCCATATGCGCAAAGGGGCCTGAACCATGACAAAAGGATCTTTAACTACAGGCTATCCAGGGCACGGCGTGTTGTGGAAAATGCTTTTGGCATCCTGGCAAGCCGGTTTCGCATTTTTCACACTGCCATTAACCTGAGGGTGGACAAAATTGACTGGGTTGTCACGGCGTGCTGTGTCCTGCACAATTTGCTCCGCAGAAAAGCCACACAGCAAAGGGCTACAGGCACAGCACTCCAAGAAGACCAAGAACTGCCAGAGGAGGTAGTGCAGATATCCTCCTTGCAAACCCCAACACAACGCTACACAGGGAGTGCACGAGCCAAACAGGTGAGGGAAGAGTACATGGCCTACTTTAATGGGGAGGGCGCTGTGGATTGGCAGGAGGAATCAATTAGATAGCCAAAAAAATAGACTCACCGATGCAGACTGCGAATTCTCCTCCTCCTCCTGCGCCGCGACTTCTTGGTTTTCCTGTTCGACCATAAGGACTACTCCTGTCCTCATCGACTCCTGGCTGAGGGTGAATGTCAACCGGTCATAGTACCAGAGCGATGTTTGATACATCTCGTCGACTCCAGCACCAGACTTCTTTGCAGCCTCCATCTTCTTGTGTTCCTTTAAGAACACCGTGCGCATATTCTGGATGCGTTTCCTCACCCATTCAACATTGGCCTCTGGGTGAAATGGAAGACTGTAGCGTGCCAACTCCTCCAAGGCTTGGTTTCTTTTCATTTTGTTTGAATACTCCTTGGATTTGGTTCTCCACAGGCATTCGTGTGTACGATATTTTTCAATAAACCCTTCCAAAAACTCTTGTTCCTTTGCGTTGGACATTGGGACTGTAAAAAGATAAAACCATTTTAGTTGTTATAGTTATACCCATGTTTTGTTTCATATTTAAATTTTTATAGTTATAGTTACCAGTTTACCTAGTTCTTATGTTTTAAGTATTTAAAATGTTAATAAACTTTTATGAAAACCACTATACATTTTATTGTGCAGATTGCTATTCACACACACAGGTGAATGGGGCCTAGCAGAGAGGAGTGCTTGGAATACTGCAATGGTGGACAATGGTTTATGTATATATATCTATATATACACAAACACACACACACAGGTGAATGGGGCCTAGCAGAGAGGAGTGCTTGGAATACTGCAATGGTGGACAATGGTTTATGTATATATATCTATATATACACAAACACACACACACAGGTGAATGGGGCCTAGCAGAGAGGAGTGCTTGGAATACTGCAATGGTGGACAATGGTTTATGTATATATATCTATATATACACAAACACACACACACAGGTGAATGGGGCCTAGCAGAGAGGAGTGCTTGGAATACTGCAATGGTGGACAATGGTTTATGTATATATATCTATATATACACAAACACACACACACAGGTGAATGGGGCCTAGCAGAGAGGAGTGCTTGGAATACTGCAATGGTGGACAATGGTTTATGTATATATATCTATATATACACAAACACACACACACAGGTGAATGGGGCCTAGCAGAGAGGAGTGCTTGGAATACTGCAATGGTGGACAATGGTTTATGTATATATATCTATATATACACAAACACACACACACAGGTGAATGGGGCCTAGCAGAGAGGAGTGCTTGGAATACTGCAATGGTGGACAATGGTTTATGTATATATATCTATATATACACAAACACACACACACAGGTGAATGGGGCCTAGCAGAGAGGAGTGCTTGGAATACTGCAATGGTGGACAATGGTTTATGTATATATATCTATATATACACAAACACACACACACAGGTGAATGGGGCCTAGCAGAGAGGAGTGCTTGGAATACTGCAATGGTGGACAATGGTTTATGTATATATATCTATATATACACAAACACACACACACAGGTGAATGGGGCCTAGCAGAGAGGAGTGCTTGGAATACTGCAATGGTGGACAATGGTTTATGTATATATATCTATATATACACAAACACACACACACAGGTGAATGGGGCCTAGCAGAGAGGAGTGCTTGGAATACTGCAATGGTGGACAATGGTTTATGTATATATATCTATATATACACAAACACACACACACAGGTGAATGGGGCCTAGCAGAGAGGAGTGCTTGGAATACTGCAATGGTGGACAATGGTTTATGTATATATATCTATATATACACAAACACACACACACAGGTGAATGGGGCCTAGCAGAGAGGAGTGCTTGGAATACTGCAATGGTGGACAATGGTTTATGTATATATATCTATATATACACAAACACACACACACAGGTGAATGGGGCCTAGCAGAGAGGAGTGCTTGGAATACTGCAATGGTGGACAATGGTTTATGTATATATATCTATATATACACAAACACACACACACAGGTGAATGGGGCCTAGCAGAGAGGAGTGCTTGGAATACTGCAATGGTGGACAATGGTTTATGTATATATATCTATATATACACAAACACACACACACAGGTGAATGGGGCCTAGCAGAGAGGAGTGCTTGGAATACTGCAATGGTGGACAATGGTTTATGTATATATATCTATATATACACAAACACACACACACAGGTGAATGGGGCCTAGCAGAGAGGAGTGCTTGGAATACTGCAATGGTGGACATTGGTTATATGTATACACACAGACATGGGGCCCACCCAAAAAAAACAGTGACATGGTCGGGTGCACGGTTGCCAAACCAGTGCTTTATACACACTATATACATTGGTGGCAACAGTGGGCATGCATAGAAGAGCATTGGGAGTGCAAACATACCAGGTTGTTGTTCTGGGAGATGAGACAAGAAGGAGAGTCCAACTGCTGCGCCAGCGCTGTTTGCTATGTGGAAAAACATGGCGCCGGGGGAGTGTTTAGGAAATGCCACTCAAATAGGCTGGATCAAACGACGGACGCACCGACGGACGGACGACGGAGGCGGCAAAAAACACTCACGATCTGCATACGATTGACGGTCGGTCGGCCTGGGATTGACAGATCCTACCTGCAGCACGTAGGACCAAAGATGCGACCAAACGAGCGGCGTGAACGCGCATTTGATCGGAATCGGATCAAATAAATGTCAAAAACACACGATAGTACATACAATCTGCATACAACCGGTCGGAATTGGATCTAAATTGACAGAATCGTGCCCTAGTCGTCCTGGTGTGTACCCAGCATAAGGAGGGATCTAAGTGATACTTGTAGCCTGGATCAGACGTATTGCACTGACATTACTGCAATGACACACGCCGCTGTTATTATCTATGGCAGGAAGTGGCAGTGGTCACATCAGCAGTTCCGTCTATGTCAGGCTGTGATCTGTTGGCGGTCGGCTCAACACACGGGACAGCAATATTAGTAACTGTCTCCAGGAACAACATCCGTGATCTTGTATGCCACTGCTGCCTTGTTTCTATAAATGTTGGCTAAGTTGCTGACACAGCACTGTCAGTGTGCGTTCCTCATAGTTATTTTGAGTACAAATTCCCCATTATTATTTTTCTATGGTCAAACTAGCTCCTATCATGAGTAATGTCAGCCAGGCCGACAAAACGCACCCGAATGGAGCAACAATTGAATTGCTTTGTCAGGCACCATCTAGTGGCTGCTGGTGTGCAGAATGCTTTAATTCCCCCCAAAGAGGTAAGGAGCAGCTTTTATTTTTATTTATTTTTAAAGATAGGATAGGCTGCTGCAATATTCATCATAATGCATGTCAGTGGCTGTTTGCTATCTTAATAAAAGGTCATGCAGAGATATACATTACATTCAGTGCTGGGTGGTACTTGGGGGTTTGTCAGGATGGTAATTGCCAGTGAGATGCTTCACACCACCACAATACACTGATTATTAACTTCTCTCTTTTTCAGGTACTGAACCGAAATCTCAAATAAAAATAACAGGTGAGTTTTACAGTTTATTTAATGCTGTGATTTCATGGCGGGGATGTAATATTATATTTAAGCTGTTTCATGGTGCCATCTAGTGGACATTTAGGAGAAGGCACTTAGCAATAAACTATGAGCATTTTACGTGTTAGAGAAGGGATTTGTCTGCTGTCGCAGCTCTAACTGCAGAGGGTAGTTATGAAAAGCTAGCTGGCCCTTGTGAAAAATTTGCATGCTAATTAAAATATGTATTTTTATAACGAGGGTTGGTGGTTTGTAGAGTAGCCGAGCAAAAGTGATCATCTTAGCCGCGCTGCGTCGATGCATCCAGAGAAAGAACTCTAGGGCCAAAAGTCCATTTTTAACTTTGATTTTTAAACAAACAACCAAATGTGCAATTCTACAAGATCAATTTGTGAGACGCGGAGAACTTAGGGGCCAATTCAGGATCGCCCCAGCCTCGATGGTCAGGGTTTGTGCAATGTCTGCGCATGTGCAAACTCTGTCCAGCCTCTATGGGCTGCTTTTGCAGCGGTCCATAGAAGCATATTCAGATCTGGCGCATGCGCAGCATCGTCCTCATACTGAGCATGCACAGAACCCGGTTTTTATGGGCTGCCACTCAACAGCCAATGTAGCGTACCAGGGGAGGGAACACCTCCCAATGGGACTGCCTTGGTGACTGGCAGGTCGGAATTCCAATAGGAAGTCACTGCCAGTCACAGTGAAGCCAGAGCAGTCTCACGGACTGTATCTGGCTACACACGGTGGTGGATTTTACCTGGGGGGGGGGGCTGCAGCCCTGCAGACCATAGGTAAAAACCACCACTGAGTGTATTCCTGTATTAAAACCAAGCAGGGGTCCCACTGCTGGTCTGGAGATGCAGCAGCCAAATAATGGTGGGTGTAACTGATAGTGAATGACCCCATGTGTATAAACAACTGTGTGGGGCAGGTGTAGGAGGATGCAGAGACGGTCGGCGGTAGTACTGCACAAACATACGCAGACCTCATTACTGTAGGTCACATCGCCAAATTTAGGAAGTTGAGCTATGAATTCTCTCTTGGCGCTGGCATGTAGTGCACCTGTCTATGGCTTGTGTAGGGGTGTAGGGTACCACCGGCAGGAACTCCATCACCTCTTTTACTTTCCTGGGTAATCTGCCAACTCTACATTATAAATATGATAACTAGGTTGGAGGGATGGCCATCGATGGATTATCCTCAAATGGTTACAAATTCGCAGCCCAGTAACCGAGGCTGAATCAGGCCCTGTGTCCCAACACCGTAGAAGAAAAAATCATGTTTCTTTAGCATTGATGTGATTCTCCCCCATTGATGGTAAAAAGTATTCAGCATCGGTCATGGAGCATCAGTGATATTGAAACATCGATGGTCGGTTCATCTTGAATCAGGGTCACAGTCATTTATGAGCCCAAAAATCAAAGGCCTGGAGTAATTCCACAGGCTGTCGGTATATAACACATTGTGATCATGTACAGTGTAACTCTTACCGTCTGCCTTTCTTCATAGGGGATAGTTCTGGACAGCTCGGACCAGGTGAGTTCACAGATGACCAGGCTCGGATCCAGGGTTGGTCTGGGCCACATGGGTACAGTATATGTGTGTGTGTGTGTGTGTGTATCTCTCTCTCTATCTATCTATATAGATAGATAGATAGATAGATAGATAGATAGATAGATTCTAGAGATCCCCGGCACTCTGGCTCCCCCACGGTGTACCTTGCTCTGGTGCCTTCCCTGGATTGTCCGTCCTTAGAGTATAGCAGCTGTGACGGGAGGCACTCGGAGACCAACACCAACCAGCCGGTGTAACGGTAAATGTGCAAAAAACTTTTAACAACGTTTCGAGGCTAACAGCCCATTTATCAGATGGGTGGTTGGTGTTAGTCTCCGAGTGCCGCCCGTCACAGCTGCTATATATATATATATATATCTGTCCCGAGGAGTGCCCTGATAATCTGCTCTATATATATATATATATATATATATATATATATATATATATATATATATATATGAGAGAGGGAGATCTAGGGGCGGAGCACCTGCACTCTGTGATGGTTACAACTGTATGAATATTCATGCACTAATCAATTAAACGTGGGGTTTATTGGAAAGCCAAACCAATGCGGCAGCTGGCCACACCCCCACTGGAGACTGACCACACCCCTAAACATGTGCCTCTATAACTGCATTCTATTGGTGGGCCTTCATACCCCAGGCCTACACTGCTTGGTTCTATAGGCACGGTACCTCATTATGGGCCAGATTCTCTAAGCTTCAAAAGTGATAAAATGGAGAGTGATAAACAGCCAGCCAATCAGCTCCTACCTGCCATGTCACAGACTGTGTTTGAAAAATGTCAGGCAGGAGCTGATTGGCTGGCTGTTTATCACTCTCCATTTTATCACTTTTGAAGCTTAGAGAATCTGGCCCTTTGTGAAGCCCCATCCACTGTGATCTGCAGAGCATCCCAGATTCTGTCTATCATTTCTCCAGTGGAATAACTAGACATTTTGTACCCCCCCCTGCCATAAAAAATTATATATATGTACATTTTTACCAACATGCTTGTTGTCGGGGTTGTTCAGCTGCCAGGGGTTACATGATCCTTACCAGGGGTTTCTATGCTTGTTGCCAGGGTTACATGCTTATTGCCAGGGGGTTACATGGTTGTTACCAGGGGGTTACATGCTCCTTGCCAGGGGTTTTCTATGCTCGTTGTCAGGGGGTTATATGCTCCTTGCCAGGCATTCACATGCTTGTTGCCAGTGGTTACATGCTCACAACACGCCACCGTTCCAAGATCCCGGTAGCATTGTACGCAGGGCCGGTGCAAGGGTGTCCGGCGCCCTCCTGCAAACCATACATTTTGCGCCCTTTCACATTGCCATTGCAACAAGCTGCAGCCCGATTGTGGGAGTGTATGCAACATGCGATCCTATGGAGGATCTCGGGTGCATGTACATGTATGCATACACCATCTCAGTGATGTGTCCGCAAAATGTCGCAGGCACTAAAGGTGCCCATACACTCTGCAAGAATCGCATACGTTATGGGCTAGATTGCATCGCATGGCATGCATGCAATGTGTGTGCGAAGCGTTCCGAAAGCGGTACAAAAAGTATGCGCAGCACTCGTGACTGAGGGGGAAAGGAGGGAAGAGAAGGAGGAGATGGAAGAGGAGGGGAGGAGATAGAGGGGCGGAGTGTTGAGGACTGGCAGCGGCACAGCACATTGAGAAGAGGGAAGGAAGGGGAGGCGGCGCTGCTGCCTGTTCGTCATTTGGTAGACAGCTGACAGGCGCAGGGAGCAATGGGCAGGGGGCGGATCCGGACATGACATGTCATCCAGGCATTCACAGACAGCGCTACATGCCTCAGCGCAAGTGTCCGTGAGGAAGAGGGGGCAGGTCGCAGGAGGAGGACAGTGTGTGCGCGGTGCAGGGAGCTGCTCAGCCTCTCCATACTGCCGCCCGCTGTCAGACAGGCACTGCGGGCGGCGTGCAGGAGGCAGTGACAATGAGGTCTGAGGCAGCTTTAGCAGAGCAGGGAGGGAGACAGCGCCTTTTCAGTATGGCGCCTCCCTGCTTTGCAGGAGCTGCTGAGTGGGTAGCGCCGGCCCTGATTGTACGCACTGCACTCCCCTGATAGACGCTAGTGGTCAGGAAGGAACTCTAGCATCTGTCTCCAACAAGGCGGCGGCCATGTTTGCTGGGTCCCTTGTAGCAGATTCCATGTGAATGGCTAGACCGCATACAATCTGCCACCACCCTGTGCCCACGCGGAGCTAGCTCCATAATGCTGCTGCGGTGTCCTAGCTACTCCGCTGCATTTCTCTGTTGCATCCTAGAAAATGGTACGCTGATTCTGATTGGTTCCTAGCAGTAACATCACCTTCCGAAGGAAGATGACAGAGTTTGTAGAGTAGCAGAAACCGGCCTAGGCTAATGGTGGCAGGTAACGGGTACAGGGGTGTTGCCCGTTCAGCATAGATATGGAGCACCAGTGTGTCTAAATTTGTGGTGCAAAGAAACCATTGTTAGTCGCACGAGAAGGGCCTGATTCATACAGAGCACCAGGTCTAAGGTATTATAATCACCTCTATCTGCATTGAGGTTTCGCTGTTAATAAATAATTACTCCGCTCGCCACTCATCGGAGTACTGTCTGCCTCAGGGACTCTCATTAACGCAAAAATCATTATGGGGTCAGAGGTCGCCAGTCATTAGTGTCCCGCGGCTCAGGGCTGAGTAATGTCACCAGCGAGGGAAGAATGACAAATGTCTCCGCAATGGCTGCTCCTTCCCCCCCGGTCCAGTTACCATTAATCTGAATGGTCGGCAGTGCCAGAACCACACGCCGCACAGTATCATTTCCCAGAGTAGCTGATGTCACACCGAAATGTAACGAAACACGCTAAGGGACAGATCTATCAAGCTTCAAAAAGTGATAAAATGGAGAGTGATAAACAACCAGCCAATCATTTTGACATTTTTCAAACCCCGCCAACATAATTGTTGACAGGGGTTTCTGCTCATTGCCAGGGGTTACCTACTTGTTTCCAGTGTTGATTGCTTATTGCCAGGGGTCACATGCTTGTTGCCAGAGGTTGTTTGCACAATGCCACATGTTGCATGCTTGTTGCCAGGAGGTTACATGCTCATTGCCAGGGGCTTACATGCTTATTGCTAGATGTTTTTTTGCGGTACTTGTTTCCTATCTGGGCGCCCGCTAAGTTAATTGCGCACCATGCTATTTTCCGTATAAAAATCGGATCGCATCGCATCGGATACCACAAATGCACATACACGATATTGAACGATGCGATGCGATGCGATCCGATTTAATTTTTAGTGGACTGATAATGGCAATTTACCGCCCCATTACCAACGACACCACCACTATCCACGTGATCCCGAAGCGTGGCGAGCGCAGCGAGCCCCGCGAGGGGCGGCGGTACGCGTCCTCCGACTTTTTCATACCCCCACTATCCACATCGGCGTGGAGTTGAGAATAGAATAGTGTGGCGAGCGCAGCGAGCCACCGAGCCCGAAGCGTGGCGAGCGGACGCGGATACCTTCACAGGTAAACGCGTCCCCTCGTGGGCTTCACAGGTGTCCGCGTTGCCACGGACACCTGTGAAGCCCGCGAGGGGACGCGTATAACTGTGAAGGTATCCACGTCCCCTCACGGGGCTCGCTGCGCTCGCCACGCTTCGGGCTCGGTGGCTCGCTGCGCTCGCCACACTATTCTATTCTCAACTCCACGCCGACGTGGATAGTGGGGGTATGAAAAAGTCGGAGGACGCGTACCGCCGCCCCTCGCCACGCTTCGGGATCACGTGGATAGTGGTGGTGTCGTTGGTAATGGGGCGGTAAATTGCCATTATCAGTCCACTAAAAATGAAATCGGATCGCATCGCATCGTGCACCGCATGCGATGCAATCCGATTTAAAATGAAATCGGATCGGATCGCATCGTATGCCATCGTACATCATCGAGTACCGAATCCGATGCGATCCGATTTCATTACGGTGCCGTACGTAGAAAACCTGGGCGCCCAGATAGGAAACAAGTACCTTTTTTGCTTGTTGTAAGGTGGTTACATTCTTATTAACAGAGGTTTCTTGCTCAATGTCAGAGGTTACATGCTCATTGCCAGGGGATACATGCTTGTTGCCAGGGGGATACATTCTCATTGCTAGGGGTTTCTTGCTTGTGGCCAGGGGATTACATGCTCATTGCCAGGGGTTACATGCTTGTTGCCAGGGGGATTACATTCTCATTGCTATGGGTTTCTTGCTCATTGCCAGGGGATTACATGCTTGTTGCCAGGGGGTTAAATGTTCATTGCCCAGGGGTACATGTTCACGGCATGCCACTGCTTCCAGAAACCATCACTTGCAGGTAGCGCTGTACCCACTGCACTACCTGACAGTAGGATATTTAGCCCACTGCAAGGTGACGGACATTAGCATATTCCAGACATAGCCTGATCACATGGAATCTGCCGAGACCCTGCGCCCCACTCCACTCTGGCTACTATGGCACTATTGCGCCACTGATTGGGTAACACAATATAATGCTGGCATTACCCCCCAGCTCCAAGTTACAGACCCAGAGCTTGGTACATACCGGAATACGACCAGTAACTCGGTAAGTGGGATTTTCAGAGCTTTGGTCGTATTTTCAGATTAAGAACATCCCAACCTTTCAGTATTATTCTCTGCAGTAACAGAATTTTACACAAGTGTTCCAAGCTATACCCAACATTTCCAACAATGAAGCAGAAAGCAGCTAGGGGCCACAGGTGAGGGTTTGGGAGCTGCATGTGGCCCTGGGGCTGGCTTTTGGTCATCGCTGCTCATTCATTGCCTAGGTCTTACCTAGACATCACCATTATCACTTTAACAAATAAGTGTCTAAAACCTGTAGACCAGGCATGTCCAAACAGTGGCCCTCCAGCTGTTGTGAAACTACACTTCCCAGCATGCCTTGCCATAAGTATAGCATTCCCTAATAGCAAAACTGTGGCAGGGCATGATGGAACTTGTAGTTTCACAACAGCTGGAGGGCCACTGCTTGGACATGCCTGCTGTAGATGAAATGGGTGTGGTATAACACACGAGAGTCGGGATTCCGACAGTCATTAGTCCGATGTCGGAATCCCGCCTGACAGCGGGGTGAGAGCAAAGAAGCTGCGCTTGCCACAATGCTGGCACAGTGTTATTCTATTCTCCCTCTATGGGGGTCCTGGACCCCCACGAGGGAGAATAGCCATCGGTGTCGGAATCCAGACTGACAGTCACACGATGAAACCAGCTTGTGTGTTACATATGGTACATATGGCCTCTATCTTCCAGTGATAATAGATTGTAGCGATATTAGAACAACAAACCATTTGATGTGTAATACAAGGTGGATGTAGAATTACCATGGACTTCCCTACACCTATAAAGTGCTTCATTGTCTCCTTTCTCTTCTGGTGCAGCTTGGGAGGTGATTGTATCCGGGCTGCTGACCCTGGTGCTCTGCGCTGTGACACAGTTTGGTGAGTAAGATATTAGTATTCCCCCATTTTTATGAATTAAATATTCCCTGTTCTTGCTTCAACTCCACTATATAAGACCCACAGGGTGGGGGATAGCTCACAGACAATGGGCTGATTCAGACATGATCGCAGGGCTGCTAATTTGCACAACCTTGCGATTAGGTATACACTTCCTCACCCCATTCAATCCTGCAAATTGCTTAGCATGCCGTGTGATTTGCTGCAAGTCCATTCGCAATCACTCCCCATGTAATGATTCCCCAGTGTGTGCAGTCTGTGTGTAGCCCAAGACTTACTCCGCGGCTGTGATAGAATCAGGCTGATCGGGGGCGGAGCTGACGTCACATGACTTCCCCTCATACACCTGGCCACGCCTGCGTATTACCTGACACTCCCAGATAACAGCCGCTCACCATGTAATGATTCCCCAGTGTGTGCAGTCTGTGTGTAGCCCAAGACTTACTCAGTGGCTGTGATAGAATCAGGCTGATCGGGGGCGGAGCTGACGTCACATGACTTCCCCTCACACACCTGGCAACGCCTGCGTATTACCTGACACTCCCAGATAACAGCCGCTCACCATGTAATGATTCCCCAGTGTGTGCAGTGTGTGCGTAGCCCAAGACTTACTCAGCGGCTGTGATAGAATCAGGCTGATCGGGGCGGAGCTGATGTCACATGACTTCCCATCACACACCAGGCCACACCTGCATTATCCCTGACACTCCCAGATAACAGCCGCTCACCATGTAATGATTCCCCAGTGTGTGCAGTGTGTGCGTAGCCCAGGACTTACTCAGCGGCTGTGATAGAATCAGGCTGATCGGGGGCGGAGCTGACATCACATGACTTCCCCTCACACACCTGGCCACGCCTGCGTATTATCTGACACTCCCAGATAACAGCCGCTCACCATGTAATGATTCCCCAGTGTGCGCAGTCTGTGCATAGCCCAGGACTTACTCAGCGGCTGTGATAGAATCAGGCTGATCGGGGGCGGAGCTGACATCACATGACTTCCCCTCATACACCTGGCCACGCCTGCGTATTACCTGACACTCCCAGATAACAGCCGCTCACCATGTAATGATTCCCCAGTGTGTGCAGTCTGTGTGTAGCCCAAGACTTACTCAGTGGCTGTGATAGAATCAGGCTGATCGCGGGCGGAGCTGACATCACATGACTTCCCCTCACACACCTGGCCATGCCTGCGTATTACCTGACACTCCCAGATAACAGCCGATCACCATGTAATGATTCCCCAGTGTGTGCAGTCTATGTGTAGCCCAAGACTTACTCCGCGGCTGTGATAGAATCAGGCTGATCGGGGGCAGAGCTGATGTCACATGACTTCCCCTCACACACCTGGCAACGCCTGCGTATTACCTGACACTCCCAGATAACAGCCGCTCACCATGTAATGATTCCCCAGTGTGCGCAGTCTGTGCGTAGCCCAAGACTTACTCAGCGGCTGTGATAGAATCAGGCTGATCGGGGCGGAGCTGATGTCACATGACTTCCCATCACACACCAGGCCACACCTGCATTATCCCTGACACTCCCAGATAACAGCCGCTCACCATGTAATGATTCCCCAGTGTGTGCAGTGTGTGTGTAGCCCAGGACTTACTCAGCGGCTGTGATAGAATCAGGCTGATCGGGGGCGGAGCTGACATCACATGACTTCCCCTCACACACCTGGCCACGCCTGCGTATTATCTGACACTCCCAGATAACAGCCGCTCACCATGTAATGATTCCCCAGTGTGCGCAGTCTGTGCATAGCCCAGGACTTACTCAGCGGCTGTGATAGAATCAGGCTGATCGGGGGCGGAGCTGACATCACATGACTTCCCCTCAAACACCTGGCCACACCTGCGTATTACCTGACACTCCCAGATAACAGCCGCTCACCATGTAATGATTCCCCAGTGTGTGCAGTCTGTGCGTAGCCCAGGACTTACTCAGCGGCTGTGATAGAATCAGGCTGATCGGGGGTGGAGCTGATGTCACATGACTTCCCCTCACACACCTGGCCACGCCTGCGTATTCCCTGACACTCCCAGATAACAGCCGCTCACCATGTAATGATTCCCCAGTGTGTGCAGTGTGTGCGTAGCCCAGGACTTACTCAGCGGCTGTGATAGAATCAGGCTGATCAGGGCGGAGCTGACGTCACATGACTTCCCCTCATGCACCTGGCAGCACCTGCGTATTCCCTGACACTCCAAGATAACAGCCACTCACCATGTAATGATTCCCCAGTGTGCGCAGTCTGTGTGTAGCCCAGGACTTACTCAGCGGCTGTGATAGAATCAGGCTGATCGGGGCGGAGCTGACGTCACATGACTTCCCCTCATACACCTGGCCACGCCTGCGTATTACCTGACACTCCCAGATAACAGCTGCTCACCATGTAATGATTTCCCAGTGTGTGCAGTCTGTGTGTAGCCCAGGACTTACTCAGCAGCTGTGATAGAATCAGACTGATCGGGGGCGGAGCTGACGTCACATGACTTCCCCTCACACACCTGGCCACGCCTGCGTATTATCTGACACTCCCAGATAAAAGCCGCTCACCATGTAATGATTCCCCAGTGTGTGCAGTCTGTGCGTAGCCCAAGACTTACTCTGCGGCTGTGATAGAATCAGGCTGATCAGGGGCGGAGCTGATGTCACATGACTTCCCCTCACACACCTGGCCACGCCTGCATTATCCCTGACACTCCCAGATAACAGCCGATCACCATGTAATGATTCCCCAGTGTGTGCAGTGTGTGTGTAGCCCAGGACTTACTCAGCGGCTGTGATAGAATCAGGCTGATCGGGGGCGGAGCTGACATCACATGACTTCCCCTCACACACCTGGCCACGCCTGCGTATTACCTGACACTCCCAGATAACAGCCGCTCACCATGTAATGATTCCCCAGTGTGTGCAGTCTGTGCGTAGCCCAGGACTTACTCAGCGGCTGTGATAGAATCAGGCTGATCGGGGCGGAGCTGACGTCACATGACTTCCCCTCATGCACCTGGCCACACCTGCGTATTCCCTGACACTTCCAGATAACAGCCGCTCACCATGTAATGATTCCCCAGTGTGTGCAGTGTGTGCGTAGCCCAGGACTTACTCAGCGGCTGTGATAGAATCAGGCTGATCGGGGCGGAGCTGACGTCACATGACTTCCCCTCATGCACCTGGCCACACCTGCGTATTCCATGACACTCCCAGATAACAGCCGCTCACCATGTAATGATTCCCCAGTGTGTGCAGTGTGTGCGTAGCCCAGGAGTTACTCAGCGGCTGTGATAGAATCAGGCTGATCAGGGGCGGAGCTGACGTCACATGACTTCACCTAATACACCTGGGCATGCCTGCGCATTCCTTGATACTCCCAGAAAAAAGCCAGTTATGGGATGTTCGCATGTGCAGTCTATCGATAATTGGCCAGTGAATTGACAGCCGTGCGATCTAACCTGAATTAAGCCCCATGTTTAGGTCAACAGCAGAGAGTCATGTTTTTCACCTTTTCGGGGGGAGTCAATGACAACACCTGAGCACCCTACCTCCCCAACTAGTGTACGGTTGCATGGCTCGTTTCCGCTACTGCTGCACTTCAGCACACTATACTGTTCCTGAGGCCCGCCCGGGGCCAGCAATGTCCTGCGGCGGGGGGGGGGGGGGGTCGGCAGTTGGGAGTTCCTGCTGCCACCCGTGGGGAATAGATGGGGCTTGGACTATAATTGTGTGTCATCCCCTGAGGTTACACCCCTGTTTTCACACCGGGGTAACAAAACCCAGAGGCTCACATGCCCCCCAGCAAAAAATTTCAAATGGGGATTAAACATCTAGACAACAACCTCTAACGGGTCCTGTAAAAGGTTGAACTTGATGGACGTATGTCTTCTTTAGACCTAAAGTACGACTATGTTACTATGGTTGCTATGGGCAACGTCCCATCTTCAGTAGAACTCCCATCTTAGTAAATTAACCCTCCACCTTTATCATACACATGCCCCACAAATAGTTACATCTATACCCGCACTATCATGAAGGCGGTCAACGGTTAAACCTGCACATGTTGTTGGAGATTCACATGATTCCTAGGGAATTGTAACACTAGAGGCCAAACCGCTGGAATATATTTTAGCAGGGGGGAGAAAACGTTCTAGCTGCACCATTGATCATCTTCGATCATTTCAAAACCGTAGACCTAGGTAAGATGTGTCACACATGTCATGGCTCAGATAATGCAGCCTATATATAAAAAAGGGTATCCTGAAGACAGATCAACACTGTTGATGTAGTCGACATGCAATTGTCAACCGAATGCATTCCGGCTGTTTGATGTCAACATAATGAAAGTCGACCATAACATTATCAATCTGTTATACCTCACCCATTTAAAAAAAGACCTTCTTTCCCCTCCCCTATGTCCAGGTTACTCAGCATTGAGTTGGGTTCCCTAGGCGGGATGTAAATAACTGATGGTCCCTCACTCCTGGCTATTACTGGGCACCTCCTGGTACTGCTGGCTGGTGAGTGCCAGGGAAACCATTTGCCACTCACTAAAAGTGCCAGAATGAACTGTTGTGGCATACATCGCCGAATGATTACATGTAGTGTTATTGCCCAGCAAGGGATTTTCCTCTCTGAGGCCCAGAATGAATCACGTTGGTATAATCGCCTGACGGTCTCACAATTAGAATGTTGATCTCATTGTGTTCCAGGTCCCCAGGTCTGAGAAACGCTAGAAATGTCCGCTGGAGAAGACGATATCGGCCTTCTACGACATCAGCCTGAACGTCACATGATGTGTACGGAAAATAGAGTCTTTTTGTTGTTTATTTTTAAATTGCAAAAACAAAATTAATCTGATGGTAGGGAACATATTTGGGGCAGAATTGCATAGTGGATCCCGCCACCTATAGTGTAAATACCGCCATTGACGACACTTCTATGTACCTAAAAATGAAATTTAAATAACACAAGATAGCTCTCCTGATCAGAGCGGTCCTTTGCGATACAAGGACTTTGTGGTCCTTGACCCAGGAGTCCTTCCGCGGATGTGTCCTTTGACGAGTGCACTGCAGGGACACTGAGAGGGATCTGATTGGAAGACTCTCGATGCAGAGCACAGAAACAAACCCTTAGGGTTATATTAGACAACACAATCTACAGATGGCGTTGCCTACAGGTTCCAGGTTCTGGATGGTCTCGCATCCAGGAGCTTAGTACATATGGGGCTGTGGGTTAAACCTCGGACAATGGTATTTTCAGAGACTTGGCCGCGTTTTCAGCTTTAGCACTTGGAGCCCGATTCAGGCATGAACGCACAGGTCCGAATCCAGCCGCTTTGTGATGAATTGTTGCTCCGGCCCCCACCAGCGAGATCCCGCCTTGTGAACGGCTGCGCTCGGTTTGTGATTGGATGTGTATGGATGCATATCCATTCGCATCCGTGCGTTTAGGGAAAAATTATTTGTTTTTTCCTCACCATCAAATGTTTTTTCCTCAGGACACCGGTCTTCATAGCTGGCGCATAACCCAGGACTTACTCGGCGGTCGCGTGCATTACAGGCGCTTCTGGGTGGCCGATGACATCATTCTCCCTCCCCGAGCAGATGACGTCATTCTCCCTCCCCTATCAGATGATGTCATTCTCCCTCCCCTAGCAGATGATGTTGTCATTCTCCCTCCCCTAGCAGATGATGTCATTCTCCCTCCCCTATCAGATGATGTCATTCTCCCTCCCCTAGCAGATGATGTCATTCTCCCTCCCCTAGCAGATGATGTCATTCTCCCTCCCCTAGCAGATGATGTCATTCTCCCTCCCCTAGCAGATGATGTCATTCTCCCTCCCCTAGCAGATGATGTTATTCTCCATTCCCTAGCAGATGATGTCATTCTCCCTCCCCTAGCAGATGACGTCATTCTCCGTCCGCTAGCAGATAATGTCATTCTCCGTCCGCTAGCAGATGACGTCATTCTCCGTCCCCTAGCAGATGACGTCATTCTCCGTCCCCTAGCAGATGACGTCATTCTCCGTCCCCTAGCAGATGACGTCATTCTCCCTCCCCTAGCAGATGACGTCATTCTCCGTCCGCTAGCAGATAATGTCATTCTCCGTCCGCTAGCAGATGACGTCATTCTCCGTCCCCTAGCAGATGACGTCATTCTCCCTCCCCTAGCAGATGACGTCATTCTCCGTCCCCTAGCAGATGATGTAATTCTCCGTCCCCTAGCAGATGACGTCATTCTCCCTCCCCTAGCAGATGACGTCATTCTCTGTCCCCTAGCATATGACTTCATTTTCCCTCCCCTAGCAGATGATGTCATTCTCCGTCCCCTAGCAGATGATGTAATTCTCCGTCCCCTAGCATATGACTTCATTCTCCCTCCCCTAGCAGATGATGTAATTCTCCCTCCCCTAGCAGATGATGTAATTCTCCGTCCCCTAGCAGATGACTTCATTCTCCCTCCCCTAGCAGATGATGTCATTCTCCCTCCCCTAGCAGATGATGTCATTCTCCCTCCCCTAGCAGATGATGTCATTCTCCCTCCCCTAGCAGATGATGTAATTCTCCGTCCCCTAGCAGATGACTTCATTCTCCCTCCCCTAGCAGATGATGTCATTCTCCCTCCCCCAGCAGATGACGTAATTCTCCCTCTCCTAGCAAACAATGTCATTCTCCCTCCCCTAGCAGATGATGTCGTCATTCTCCCTCCCCTAGCAGATGACAACGTCATTCTCCCTCCCCTAGCAGATGATGTAATTATCTGTCCCCTAGCAGATGATGTCATTCTCCCTCCCCTAGCAGATGATGTCATTCTCCCTCCCCTAGCAGATGATGTCATTCTCCCTCCCCTAGCAGATGATGTCATTCTCCCTCCCCTAGCAGATGATGTCATTCTCCCTCCCCTAGCAGATGACGTCATTCTCCGTCCCCTAGCAGATGACGTCATTCTCCCTCCCCTAGCAGATGACGTCATTCTCCGTCCCCTAGCAGATGATGTAATTCTCCGTCCCCTAGCAGATGACGTCATTCTCCCTCCCCTAGCAGATGACGTCATTCTCTGTCCCCTAGCATATGACTTCATTTTCCCTCCCCTAGCAGATGATGTCATTCTCCGTCCCCTAGCAGATGATGTAATTCTCCGTCCCCTAGCATATGACTTCATTCTCCCTCCCCTAGCAGATGATGTAATTCTCCCTCCCCTAGCAGATGATGTAATTCTCCGTCCCCTAGCAGATGACTTCATTCTCCCTCCCCTAGCAGATGATGTCATTCTCCCTCCCCTAGCAGATGATGTCATTCTCCCTCCCCTAGCAGATGATGTCATTCTCCCTCCCCTAGCAGATGATGTAATTCTCCGTCCCCTAGCAGATGACTTCATTCTCCCTCCCCTAGCAGATGATGTCATTCTCCCTCCCCCAGCAGATGACGTAATTCTCCCTCTCCTAGCAAACAATGTCATTCTCCCTCCCCTAGCAGATGATGTCGTCATTCTCCCTCCCCTAGCAGATGACAACGTCATTCTCCCTCCCCTAGCAGATGATGTAATTATCTGTCCCCTAGCAGATGATGTCATTCTCCCTCCCCTAGCAGATGATGTCATTCTCCCTCCCCTAGCAGATGATGTCATTCTCCCTCCCCTAGCAGATGATGTCATTCTCCCTCCCCTAGCAGATGATGTCATTCTCCCTCCCCTAGCAGATGATGTCATTCTCCCTCCCCTAGCAGATGATGTCATTCTCCCTCCCCTAGCAGATGATGTCATTCTCCCTCCCCTAGCAGATGATGTCATTCTCCCTCCCCTAGCAGATGATGTCATTCTCCCTCCCCTAGCAGATGATGTAATTCTCCGTCCCCTAGCAGATGACTTCATTCTCCCTCCGCTAGCAGATGATGTCATTCTCCCTCCCCCAGCAGATGACGTAATTCTCCCTCTCCTAGCAAACAATGTCATTCTCCCTCCCCTAGCAGATGATGTCGTCATTCTCCCTCCCCTAGCAGATGACAACGTCATTCTCCCTCCCCTAGCAGATGATGTAATTCTCCCTCCCCTAGCAGATGATGTCATTCTCCCTCCCCTAGCAGATGATGTCATTCTCACCCCCCCTAGCAGATGATGGCATTCTCCCTCCCCTAGCAGATGATGTCATTCTCCCTCCCCTAGCAGGATTAAGCATGCCTGCGTTCCCACTGACACTTAGCGTTTCTATCGATCCACCCCTCGTTTTCCTTGCACCACCTCCACATGCCCACTCCCTGTCGCTCATCCAATGTTCGGCTTGAGAACAGTTTTTTTTGCTGAAGCCCCATGCAGCCAGGTCTCGTGCACTGCTACCAATACGCATGTGGGAACCGGTATGAATCGAACCCTTGGGCTTATTTCTGTTGTATCAGAAGCAAACACAATTCTACAGGATCTACCGCTATAACTAATGCACAATCCCAATGTCAGTATTATAGATACTGTAGTTACTAGTTTAGGGGAGGAAGTAAAGCTTCAAAGAATGTGTTTATTTTATTGTAAAGTGAGATTAAAGTGCATTAATTATAATTCATCTTCATTGCATTGTACTAAAAAAGATGTGATTCACTATTGTTCTGTCTGTGTGGTCCTGAAGTGAAAACAAGCGACCAGAACCTCAGAGATCCATACTCCCAGGTGTACATTAATGCATCTGCAGCTGTGAATGTGCTTTATATACAAACTACTTAAAATCCCATCAGAATGACGGCTTCTGCAATGTACTTTTATTTTGAGCTGTGACAGTTTTTACTTTCACTTTGATCAGTGACAGTTTTTACAAACTCTCCACCCCACCCCCCATCTTCTCCTACCTCCAACCTCTGTCTTCACAGCTCCCTCCCTCCATATCCAGCGTGTTTGAAACAGATCAGTGTCCCTGCAAAAATTGCTTTCACTTTCTGTTATAACATCTATCAGGACCTGCAAAATGTCTTGACAGCCCTGAGCATAGGTGGCGGGGTATTTTTACGAAGATGGAAGTTCTATTGAAGACTACTTACCCTGCGATGAAGGTAGCAGTGAATCACCAGAAAAATGGCCGCCACACACATATGCGCACACATACACACACACGTAAGAACCCACGGTAAAAGGATTTATGTTTTCACCAGCAGGTGGCGTAATAGGATAACACAATAAGTCATATTAAGTTTTCCAGATAAAAAAGTTAATTTATTATAAAACTGTAGAAAATTACATCTGGTTATTCTTACGCAGGAAATTCTTCAGCTGTGTGTAAGCTCTTTGTAACCATATTATATTTCCTGGAATACACAGAAAAAAATGAGAGTTTAGCCTGAATATATTCACCAACCTGTGGGCCTTATTCAGCAGCCCCTGCTTTTGTGTGAAAATGGCTGGAGCGCATATGTGCATTCTGGAAATGCAACCTCAGTCTGATTGACGGCGGGGGGGGGGGGGGGGGGGCTGGATGATGGTGAGGCATGTGTACTCATACATACGGTGTTTGCTAAAGTGACAGGACTTCCAGGTTTAGGTAGGGTCCTGCCCATTACTTCTAATAGCTTAATAATACCAGGAGAACCTGATGTCGCATTTAGGGCTCATTCACACATTTGCGCTGGAAACATGTGTCTCAAAACTCATGGGAATGAATGGACTCGTTGTGGATGTTTCTGAATGGGGATTAAAGCAAAAAAAATCCTGTATCTAGGCACCTTACAAACTACACTGCAAGTGGGGCACATAACGGGTAGAGGCCCCCACTTTACAATCCTTTAAAACAGACTCAAGACTTTCCTGTTTACTCAAGCATTTCCTTAATTTCCCTAAGCATTGTTTATGAATAGCTTTTCTGTACTTTTGTGTACTGTGTATTTATATTATTATTAAGAGGGGTGAGTCCAAACTCAAACCCATGGGTGGATTGGGACTCTAAATCGGCCTTCTGCCTGCCAATTTCTAAGCCCTAACACACCCACATTATCAGTCTGCCACCCTCTACATCCTAATACACCCCACCACCACCCCCCCCCCCATACACACACACACACACACCACCACCACCACCAGAATAGATTCATAGGATAACTGCCAAGACAATTGCGTTATCAGAATGTGGTGTAGAAGGTCCGACAAAGTCTAGTTTAACCCCAAATGCAGTGGCGTAACTACTGTAAAGCAGCCCCAGCAGCTGCTTGGGGGAGCAAGGGGTAGCGGGCGCCAGCACCCGCTCGACGCACTGACATGCTGCTGCCTGCTGGCTGAGCACCAGAGGGGAGTCAGCCATGATAGTGACGACAAATCCACCCACTGTACACAGAGCTGGCTATTGGCTACTGTGTAAAGGATGGGCGTGCTGGGGCGGCCTGGAACGCGTCTGAGCCAGGGGAAGCAGAAGTGTCTGCTGGTCTCTCTGCCTCTCTTCTGTTTCAGCTTCTCCGCTGGGGAAACACGCTGGAGAGGAGCCCAGGGGGCGCCACAAACTTTTTGGCAGGGGGGAGCAAAATTTATAGTTACGCCACTGCCCAAATGGTTGACACTGGACAAAGTTTGATGCATAAAAAGGCCGGCATGGCGGCGTGGACCCCCGATTAGTGCACCTCGTCCGCTTGCTCTGCTTCCACTGCGCTCAGCACACTTTACCGTTCCCAATCGGAGACCACACGGATGGAACAGTAAAACATTGATAAAATTCCCTCAAAAAACTCATGTGGACCTTTTCATGCATCAACCATACCTTGTGTCGAAAAATATGTATGTCGACAATAGGTTGTCAACCTAGACATTTTCTTTCAGGAATCCGGACACCGCTTTACCCAAAGGGGATATTTGACTTCATCATCCTTGTTATACAGCGAGTAACAAATGCACAATTTACCGTCTTTGGCGGCGACGAAAGGAGAGTCCACGGCATTTCCCACCTGTAGAGAAAGACCAGTTCCCATTATAGCCAAGACAATTACGTAGCTGTACTCAATGTCGCTGGTTATGACGTTCAGTGATTTATCTGCTACTTTAGGCCGTTTTAAGAGAGGATGAGGCCTTTAGAAGCTTCCTATGCCCTGACCCCCCTCCTCTTTGCCTATGGTGCAACCAATTGTGGCACCTACTGTATAAGTCCCTATGTCACATGAGGCTAGTCGCTTGGGTCAATCCAAGTATATGCAAAGGATGTGACATTCAATTGCCCCTGAATTTCAATGCCAGCAGCGGAATTAAAACTTGTACCCATCATGGGCTGATTTCTGCCCAATTCCCTCAAAATGACTTGCAGTCCTATGGGGTAGCGGGCACGTCTGTGCAAGTACGGGATGCGGGAAAGTGTGTCTGCTGCCGCAATGAGAACCTCACACTCAATTGGATTGACCCACAATTGTGCACTAACCCAATGCATCCAATCTCTAGTTAGCTTTGATCATTCTGGTGCAAGTAAGGAAATGTACAGAATACTCTGATTGGTTATTACGATTTGTTACTTTGGCCATGTATACACTTGAGGAGAATGTGCTATGCAATGTCAACATTAAAAAATGTAGACACCAGAATGTTAACATGGACATTATTTGAGATATTCAATTAGGTGCAAGGTTTTGGATTTTGTGCTCCCCCAATACCCAGGGTATCCACTTGACTCTTATTATCAAACTTGCACCAATCAGATAACAGCTACATGCTGATTGGTTGTTTTTATCCAGTGCAGATTTTAATCCTGCTGAATATTCTATCTTAGTCAGTGAACCCCGAAATTTCAAATTCACCTATTGACAGGGAGTAAATAAACTCCCAATTCCATGTGTAACCTGTCCCTTGGAATTATATCCATAAGGAGATATTGATGAAAGCTGGTGCAGAAACTGATCAGATTGTACATGTAATGTTTCTGGTACAGCTTAGTTAAGAGTAACGAAATGCCAACACTTGACATGGAGTGAATTAAACATCCACATCTGCATGTCACACTGAGAGGCATGTGACTCGGAGAGCCAATAAGGACATAGGTCTGGCAGTGGTGACTGATTGATAATAGCAGGAAGGGGAGGAGATTTCCTCTTCTTCCTGCAGAATTCCCCGCCCTCCCTTCCCTGTTATTTATCGAGGGTGGTGGGTGTTAATCGAGTTAGCTGATAGGCGGGAAAGAACGGCAGATTTAATCAATTAGCTCACACCACAGGTTTTGTGGGCGTTTTTATGGCTTGTTTGCGGTGCACTCACCTCTTATTGGCTTAGGCCTTTTCGTTGTATCACCCGTGTCGGGGACAGCGTCCCCACCCGGCTGGGTGGGTAGTCAATGTGTGGGTAGAGTTGGATACCGCCTGTATTTTTGAGTTAGGCCAGTTACGTCAGAATTGGGGTGGAGTTACATTTGTGGCCGTTCTTTCTTGGCCACCATTAATTAATTAATAATTAAATCAAATTAATTAATTCAAATTAATTCAAATAAACAAATTAGCTTAAAAGTTGCTACAAATAAATCAGTTAACAATTTCTGCCAAACCTATGTCTCCGAGTCTTTATTTCAGGTTTAGTTATGTTAAGTTCACATATGTTATGACATGCTTAAAGTACACATGAGATGTTGGGATGTTTAATACAATTTGGACACTGCCATTTCAATGGACTATGCATTTCAATGGCAGTCAATCCCATTAAAATGAATTGGCTATTTAAATAATTGTTTCTAACACCGTTGGAAACACCAGCCTTCTTTCTGATCTTTTTTTTTTATTGTAGCAGATAGGACCAATCACTATTACTAAAAACTCCCACTCCTGCTTTAGCATTTGACATGATTTTCCCCCTAAATGCATAAAAATAAAAATTATGTCAATGGAGTTGTAGTATCAAGTGTGGATTTTGAATTGTAGGCAATCTTAAGGGGTGCCGGACAGTTTCCCGAGAGTCGGGATCCCGACAGTTATTACCCCGACATCGGGATCCCGACAGTCAAAACCCCGACGCTCGGGGCCCGACGGCCACAGGCTATTCTCCCTCGTGGGGGTCCACGACCCTCAAGGGTCTTTGTTGTGCTCGCCCCGCTGTCGGAGTCCGGCCAGTCGGGATCCCAATGTCGGGCTAAAGACTGTCGGGATCCCGACTGTCGGGACCATACACCACACCCATCTCAAGATCCATCTAGCTCAGGGCTGGGCAACACCGGCCCTCCAGATGTTAGTGAACTTCACATCCCAGGATGCTTTGCATTAGTTTTGCTATGTGGCCATGCTGAAACTGATGCAAGGCATGCTGGGATGTGTAGTTCACTAACATCTGGAGGGCCGGTGTTGCCCAGCCCTGATCTAGCTGGTGTTTCTGCAGAAGGTGAACAGTGTGTCCGATGCATACATATGTGCAATGCATAAAAAGCTATTTCTCCCTAAGGCAGGCATTCCCTACCACGGTCCTCAAGGCACACTAATAGTGCAGGTTTTGTAGATATCCAGGCTTGAGCACAGGTGAATTAATCAGTACCTTAGTGATTGTGATTAAACCATCTCTGCTGAAGCCTGGATATCACTAAAACCTGCACTGTTGTGTGCCCTGAGGACGTGGTTGGGAATGCCTGCCCTAAGGCATCAGGGATCGGTGATATAGAGGGCTTTTACCGGTTGGTGAGGGCCAAAAAATCTGCCCCCCCCCCTCAATACACCGGCTATTTTGCATCATTATTTACACTTACTAGTCAGCACCAGGAGCCCAATGATGCACAGTATCAGAGCACAGATCAAACCTTGTATTCTCAGTTTTTTATAATCTGCAAATAATAAAAATCATTAAATTGTTATTAGTCTTTTGCTGTTAAAACTATTTTTACCTTCTTTGTACAACCATTTCCCTGCATTGTCTTCGGGATACATACAGATGACCGTGGTAGGGATCTCGACAGGGGGCAAGTAAGTATACTTACCCTCTCCCTGCCCCAACCCACAACCTTATCCCTCCCTTCCAGCAGTCTAACCTCCCCCCCCCCCCCTGAAAACAGACCCTAACCATCTCTACTGGTGCCTTACCCCCACACCCCACCGCCTAAACCTAACCCCATGTAGAGTGTTAAACAGCCCGACAATTTGCTCCCAACTGTCACGCTACAGGGTGCATTTGAAAAATGACAGTTTGGGGCCAAATGGTTGGTTGTTTATCACTCTCCACTTTATCACTTTTTGAAGCTGGATACATCTGGTCCTCAATGGGAGAAAGAAGACCGGCGTAAACAGTGACATAAAGACATGTGATCTCAAAGCTTTGCTACTGTAAGTCCTGATTATATTTTCCTCCTTTCTTGGTCAATGTATTCTGATCTCAATCTGGGTCATATTTGAAGAAGTCTTACTCACCATAGTAGAATATCTGGTCGTGTTGTCCGCCTTTAGCCTTGTCTGTAATATAAAGCAACAGAACATATACACTACGCTGATACTACAAACTCTGTAATCGGCAGTCATCCATACGTAGAGCTATTAAATTGAATGATAATAAAGTGAATGATAATAATAAAGCTTGTTTTTGCTGATAAAACAAACGTTTAGTTTTAAAAGGCTTAGCACGCATTCTACTCTTCAGCCACAAGAGGGCACTGTGGGCGGGATGTATCAACGCTTACCGTCGCGCTGACATCCCGTTTTCGCTTCCGCCGACTGTTCATGTGATGTATGAATAAAGTTTCCGATTCTTGTTCATGAAAAAACTCCGCCGGGTTGAAATATCGCGGAGTTTCCGGCGCGCAAGATCATCCCATAGCAGTGTATTGCAGCTGAAGCGCTGTGTTATGTATTAACACTCGCAGCGCTCAGCTTTTTTTGGACATAATTCGCCTTGTATTGCTGGCGAACTGCAGTTGTGACAGTTCAATTATTAAAGTATAATGTATTTTTACAGTGTGTTATTTACCTTATGAAAACAGGTTGTGCTGTGGGATGTATTTTACTTGTATGGGAGGCAAGATTGGTTCTTTTTTGGAAGGTGTGAGGCACAGATCATCAGGGCTAGGCAAGAGGCAGTGAGGTGTGAGGCACACTGCCTCTTGCCTAGCCCTGATGATCTGTGCCTCACACCTTCCAAAAAAGAACCAATCTTGCCTCCCATACAAGTAAAATACATCCCACAGCACAACCTGTTTTCATAAGGTAAATAACACACTGTAAAAATACACTGTAAAAATATATTATACTTTAATAATTGAACTGTCACAACTGCAGTTCGCCAGCAATACAAGGGATAAGTCAAACAAAAGCTGAGCGCTGCGAGCCGGGGAAACCCAGCCAGCAGCAGGACGCATCTGCGCATGCGCACAAAAAAAAAAAAGAAAAGATTCCGACGGAGGTCTGCATTACCGCAGACCTAAGAAACAAGGGAAAAAAATCATACATAACGCGGAAAACTCCGCAAAAAGCCTGCGAAAACAGCACGAAAAAAAGGACAGAAATGCGAGTATTGATAAATCCCGCCCTAGGTCACGAGAGAATGTCAATTAGAACGCAGAATGCTGTTTTTGGTGCACAGCAGAAAAGTCAATCTCCAGGATCAATCTACTGGGCTGCACCAAGCTGCACAGCAGGTGGGGCAGATGTAACAATGTAAAGGGAGAGGTCCCGCTCTTTTTTTTACCATATTAACCCAATTTGTACCCCAGACGTAATCTGTGTCTCACCTTTGGTGTTTTTGTGGACAACGGATCTTGTGGTCACACTTTTCGAAGGACCTAAAATAACAAATTTGCCAAAGGATAGAGGCGGTTCTACAGCATATATGTACTTCACTTCTGCATATGCGTCTGTTATTCCCATAAAATAGACCCCTAATATAGAGAAGGGCTCTAGAGATGCCGACCTAATGCTTGTGTCGACCTAGACCTATGTCGACCTAGACCCATATCGACCTTTCTGCTTGTCGACCTAATGGTGTCGACCCAATGCTTGTTTACCTAATGACCGTATCCCTAGAAGCCTAAGGCTTTATTTCCGCAGTGCTGTATGAGGGATCCGACACGGATTCTTCCCAGCATGCCCCGCAGCTTGCCGGTCACAGACACAGGAGTCCGGGCACCAGAGCATATCACCAAGAGCAGCCCTGGCACTCTGACCCTGGCACTCTGACCCTGACAACGTAGATTTGTCAGAATAAGTTAAATTCAAACTCGTCTCTAATGAAGATATTTCCTAAGCATTCCTTTCGTCTACCACTAGGGGTGCTGTTTCACTGGGAAAAAAATATCTCAATCATTCCTCTAAACCAGTGGTTCTCAACCTCGGTTCTCAGGACCCCCCAACAGTGCATGTTGTCCAGGTCACCCGGCAGGTGCACAAGTGCACTCATTATTCATTTTACAAGATGGGAGCTAATTATTTATTTCACCTGTGATTCTGTGTGGACACCTGGAATACGTGTACTGTCGGGGGGGGTCCTGAAGACCGAGGTTGAGAAACACTGCTCTAAACTGTCCCATGTCACAATGGGCAATGTTTGGATAGAGATAAAGTGGTAAGAGCAGGGGCGAATTTAGGGGTCAGGCCGCCCCTAGGCACAACATTTTTGTGCCCCCCCCCCCCCAATTTTAATGTAATCATATATGTATATACATTGTTATTTATATATATGTGTCATAAAAATGTAACTGTAGCCCACCTTAATATTTTTTTTAAGCACTCTGGACTGCTCACTGTACGGAGGACTCGGAGGGAGGGAGGGAGGCACTTATTAGTACAGTGATTAGCACAGTGTCTCCATCAGTCTCTCTCTGGCTCACACACTGTGATGAGCACAGGGAGGATCTGCGCGCCGTTCAGCTCAGCTGCTGGATACACAGCAGCCAATAGACTGTGTGTGTGTAGAGTAGCCAATGGGTGGAAGCCGGCAGCAGTGAGCCTGAGCCAGGGGGACCGTTGGACCCAGCCACCAGAGGTGATGTAATGTGCACGGCAGAGTGGGTGGGCAGTGGCGGGTGACTAGTGGCGCTGCCGCCTACATATAATTCATCTATGCGGCGGCGGCGCTCGTCACTCGCCGCTGCCCACCCGGTGTGCCATTTAACAGAATGTCAGCCAGCCTGCCGCCCTTAATTGGTGCCGCCCTGAGGCCGGTGCCTCACGGGCCTAGGCACAAATCCGGCCCTGGGTAAGAGGTAAAGTACGGAACAATCAGCTCCTGGTAGCCATGTATCAAGCTGTGCTTGCAATGTGACAGTCAGTCAGGAGCTGATTGGCTGGTACTTAGTTTCAAGACCTGGTTGATAGGTCTACAATGTACAGGTCGACATCGAGAGGTCTACATGCAATAGTGCGACACTGTCGTAAGGTCGAGGCTCGACTTGTCACTGTCAACCTACTGACTGTCTATCTGGACACTGTCTGTCTAATAATCCCCACCATCGGTGGTATTTGAGTGGCTCATGGGACCTTAATTACATTTCTGTTACCCGAGCAGCACAAGTAAATGCAGCGTCCATTCTCACCCGTTGTTGTGGCCGTAGGAGGAGATTCGGTTGTGCCCAGAACATTCCATCGCGTGGCGCCATCTTGTGACGTAGCGCGGGTAGTGTAATCTGGGTGAGACAAGCATGCACATTACACAGTGCACTAGCGGCATGATGACATGCTTACAATGTACTATACCCAGTGGAGTATCTAGAATGGGTTCAGGGGGGCACAAGCTGCACCTACCGCAGGCGCTGTTACCCCCACGGCCACAGCAGGTGTGTTTGGTACAAGTGCCCCAGCTTCTTAAAAAATATCGCCCAGAAGATGTGTGATCATCGGGGATGCAGCCAATAAATCTACTACAAATTAGTGACATCACTGTTCAGTCATGACATCACTGGCTGCATCATAGTAAATGTGTATCGGTCAATCCCAATGAGGAATATGGACACAGCACTGTCTGTTTGATGCAAAGAACATTGTACTCTAGACACCTGTTGGTTAAAACGAGGATGAGGACAAGATTGAGGCACATAAATTAGTAGGTACAGTATAAAAGTCTGTGATTGGTGCATAATGCAGTAGTAGTACCCTCCCTGAATACAGGGGGCGCTCTTTCTCTTATCCAAGAATTTAGCTTCTGTTGGTTCCATATTGTAGTCATATTAGAAGCAGCCAATCACAGTACAGGGCAGATACTGTCCTTGAGTAACAGAGGCATTGAGAGCGGTGTTCTGCGATTGGTCAGTATATGGGATTTATGGGAACCACTCACCCTCTGTGTCTGCTGATGATGACGTATTCTGGGCAACGGTCTGTGGTATAGTGATGGAACCTAGAAGACATGCCATCTATTCAGTATGGGCTACACTGGGGTTAGGTCTAACGATAGATAGATAGATAGATACATCAGGGTTGCCGACCCTCCCGGAATTTTGGGGAGTCTCCCGAAAATCGGGTCCCCCTTCCGGCCCCCCGGAAGGGTGGGCAACCCTCCCGGATTCAGGGGGGACCCCCGCTGACCCCCGGATCGCGGCATTAAAATGCCGCAATCCTCGGGTCTCAGAGGAGGGGGCGGAGCTAAAATAACACAATCGCGACATTTTAGCCCCGCCCCCTTAACGGAGATCCCTGAATTCGCTGGTTTACCAGCATGGGGGTGGGGCTTAGTGATGTCACGCTTAAGCCCTGCCCCCTGAGCGGCTACTGAAACTCTCCTCTCCAGGCTTCTCCCGGAGAGGAGAATAAGAAAGTCGGCAACCCTGAGATAGATAGATAGATAGATAGATAGATAGACAGAGAGAGAGAGAGAGATGGATAGATAGATAGATAGACAGACAAACAGAGAGAGAGAGAGAGAGAGAAAGAGAGATAGATAGATAGATAGATAGATAGATAGATAGATAGATAGATAGATAGATGGTCTTACCTGGTCCGCTGGTGGCAGAGAAGCTGGAAGGGCTTGGGGAGGCTTAGGAGTAAAAGAAAACAAATTAAGTAGGGTTTAACCCCCATGGTATTATAATGTTTCCTTAACCCGCGTATAACTGAGCCTAAACTGAAATATTTGATTGAAGCGTCCCTAAGTGTACACTGGCGCTGTCTAACCACCTCTGTAGAATGCGGGCCTCCTTATCGATGTGTTCAGGAGGGTGGTGCCTCTCTGTCTTTCATTTATCTTGGACAGGTTCTGCATGAGCAGATTACAGATCACAAGGTATTGCAGTACCACTTGTGGCCACAAGGTGACAACATAAATTGATATAATCCATCTCTTATATATTTGGCTACATCTGTCACTCAAAGTGTGTCTGGAGCTGTAACGCTGGGTTGTGGACTTCCATCTCAATTTATGATTGTCATCACCTGTTTTAAACAGGGTAATTGATAAGAAAGGTGTTTAAGCACAGGTGATGGTAATCCATAAATTAAGAAGGAAGTCCAGAAACAGAGCAATGTGTCCCTCCTGGAGAGGGTCATGTTGGGAGGTATGCACCTCCCCCCCCCCATTCACAGCATCCCCACGATTAAATGGCACATGCAAAACACTGACATGGCTATGGTCGACAATGAAAAAGGTTGACAAGATTTATTTTTCACTTTTTCAATGTTTTCATATTCATTCTCATGTGTCAACATTGACACCAATGAAGTGCCACACTTATGTCAACATTTACATGTGTTGACCTTTCTGTGTTGATTTTTTCTTGTGGCAATTCGCGGCACCCCCCGCGACCCCCCTCCCGCGATTTACAGCACACCCCCCACAATTCGCGGCACCCCCGGTGACAACCCCCCCTCCTGCGATTCGCGGCACCCCGCGCCCCCCCCCCCCTCCCGCGGTTCACGGTGCTCCCACGACCCCCCCTACCGCGATTCCCCACCCCTGACCCCCCTCCTGTCATTGCGGCAACCCCCCGCGACCCTCCCTCCCGCGATTCACTGTAACCCCCCGCGCCCCCCCTCTCCCCTATCATGCCTCATAGCCCAGCCTCCTGCTCTCATGCACCCGAACTCCCACCCAGTAGGAGGAGACACTGACTAATCCTGTACTCCTGTACTGCCACGCTGGCCCCTCATCCACTGGCAGAAGCTGCACAATATCTCCCACCCTCCTCTTTAGTCCCCCTTATGTCCACACACCCCTATCACTACCCAGCCTCCTGTTTTCCTGTGTCATGACCAGGGCTTAAAGTGGTCCTGGAGAGGTGGTGGAACTCCACTCCCCTAACACCGACCCCCCCCCCCCCATTAGGCAGAGCCGAGAACAGTGCTAGGGAATTGTGCCCTACCACCCATAAAGGGATAATGTATCCACCATACATGGTAGCACAATCGTATACACATTACACTGCATGTAGTGCCCTTGATTCATATTAAGTCACATAGTAATTCCCCTTATACACATAATGCCCACAGTTGTTCATCTTAACTTTACATTATGTACGCCGTGCCAGTAGAAGAAGCTGATGGGACAGGTTTTTCTGTTGGAATTACTGTTCAGGGCTGTGGTGGAGGTGGAACTCAGTTCCCCCTACCATTAGAGGTGGTGGAACTCAGTTCCACCCAGTTCCCCCTCACTTTAACCCCTGGTCATGACCTCCGCCAGTGGGGAGCCGCTGACTCAAAAACACCCTACTATACTATTGCACACACACACCTAAACAACACGCACACACAGCCCCCCCCCCCCCACACCCACAAATGTCACTGTACCATCCAAACTATCAATGTACATCTTACTCTGTAACCGCTTTTTAATTAAACAAAACAATACACACCCCCTTCCACATCATATGCTCTCTATTTAACACATTTCACCTATAACTCAAGTTGCAATACAGGCCATCTTTCATACAATTCTAACCATCTTTCTCATATGCAAATGTTCACAAATTAAGGGGGCGCAGCCCCTTACGACGGTGTGAAGAGCGCCCGTAGGGCGCGATGAATCACCTAGTTATTTATAATCCTCATTTGTTAACAGGGGTCAATCCTGCTCAGCGGATGCCAGTCATTGTCGCAGTGGCTGCACTTTACGGCGCCTGCAATTTACACATGGGGCAGCGAACGCTTTAGTGCACAGTGGGGCTTATTTTAGCCCCCGAAGGATGCGGTTTCAGGTGCCATTGCTGCCATTAAAACATTGCGGCAACGGCACATCGCACAATTCAGGATGAATAGGATCGGCCCCTAAAATTTATAATCTCTTATAGTAGAATTAAATGTATGACAATCAAAAGTTGATATTTAAAAAGTGATAAAATGGAGAGTGATAAATGACCAACCAGTCAACCAACAACTTGTAACATGGCAGCTAGGAGTTGATTGGCTACTACTTTATCACTCTCCATGTTATCACTTTTCCAGGCTTAGTACATCTGGCTCCATGGTGCACGATGTTGTCTCACCTGGGTCGCTGCTGGCAGAAGGGCTGCTGGTACTGAGGGAACCTGCTGAAACATTCAATACAGTATTTATTACTATGTAAAGAAGCCTGCAGAGGGCGCTGTGCAGGTCTGAGCTGCATCTGGGTTCTGGTCAAAACAACAAAACTAATACAAGAAATATCTTCATCTACATCCCAACGTGAACACATTTAGAAAAAGTTCTGGAAAAAATCAGGTTTCCATGACTGTCGGGACCGTGACGTCTGCAAAATCAAAGAACACAACACAGCACAATACAAATCAACGCAGCACAATACAACACAACACACATAGGCGTGCACAGCCCATTTTACTAGGGGGGGGGCACCATAGGAAGGGCATGTCTATCATCGCCTACTGGGTGTATCTATGACTGCCTACTGGGCATGTCAATCACCACCTACTGGGCGTATCTATCACTTCCTCCTGGGTATCAATGCAAACTAAATAGTTGGTGACTTAATTATATATAGGGACTTCAGAAATAATCTTCCCCCCCCCCCACACACAGACACACACATACTAGAAAGGGGGCAGGGACCTCTGTAGGCGCGCAGCAAATATTTAAACCGTGATGCCCATTACACAAAATACCACACACCTTAATGCCTATTACATATTATACCAAACACTGTAGTGTCCATTACGCATAATGCCCCACACCATAATGCTCATTAGATATTATGCCACATGCCGTAATGACCATTACAATTTATGCCACACACTGTAATGCCCATTACAAGTTACACCACATACCGTAATGCCCATTACACAAAATGCCACACGCCATAATGCTCATTAGATATTATGCCACATGCCGTAATGCCCGTTACAATTAATGCCACACACCGTAATGCCCAATACAAGTTATACCACATACCGTAATGCCCATTACACATAATGCCACACCATAATGCCCATTACACATAATGCCACACACTGTATTGCCTATTACACATTATACCAAACAATGCAATGCCCATTACACATAATGACACACATCATAATGCTCATTTGATATTATGCCACATGCCGTAATGCTCATTACAATTAATGCCACACGCCGTAATGCCCATTACAATTTATGCCACACACCGTAATGCCCATTACACATTATGCCACACACCGTAATGCCCATAACACATTATGCCACACACCATAATGCCCATTATACATAATGCCATACATTGTAATGCCCATTACATATTATGCCACTCACCGTAAGGCCCATTATAAATTATTATTCGGGTACAAGGTGTCACATACACACATATAAGGGTAACAGGGGTTCAGACACCAGGGAAATTGGGGTAGACGGGGTCACATACACAGAGGAAGGGGGTAGCAGGGGACAAAGTGTCACACACAGGTCAAGGGGGTACAGGAGGGTCAAACACTATGGATGAGGGGTTAGAGGGGGTCACACATACAGGGATAGCAATGTAAAGAAGGTCACATATACAAAAGAAGTGGGGCACACATACAGAAGAGTTGATGGGTACAGCGATCCCTGGGCACTCACCAATATGTGGGGGAGCTGCAAGGTGTCAGGGTGGCCCATTTATCCAGGGTGAGGTCTAAATTCAAGTGGGCTAAGGGACTTTGTCACGTGACAGGGGAGGAGAGGGGGCGAAGAGAGAAGGAGCAAGGTCGGAACAAGGGACCCAACGGACACTCGCGGGTTCTCTTCGCTCGCTGTGCTTCAGGCGCGGGTTATTACAGGCCACCAGTGGTGGCGTGGATAGTGAAGGAGCAAGCCCCCTGGCCTTGCTCCTCCCCCTGTGTATGAAAGGTCCTTTAGCCCACTACAATTTAGCAACTACCATGGATCCAGGGCAAAGGGGAGGCCTGCAGCACCCAGAGAGACTCTGGCTTGAGTAACGTACATGTGAGCCCTGCGAAGGAGGATTTGGAGGAACAGATTTGTTTCCAGATCCTGCACGGGGCAGCTGTGGGGGGAAAGGGGTTGCTTACCCCATGGTGCTACTGATGGGAGAGGAGACAGGGCAGGTCCATGCTAACTCCAGCACGGTATCGCTGCGCTTATCTGACAGACACTAGAGGTCAAGCCAACCTACTGTATAGTGTCTGTCTCCTCCAAAATGGCAGCCATCTTTGGAGTGTGGCGCTATTTCCCTGCTGCTGCCACAGTCTGTGTATGGGGGGGGGGGCTGGTCATTAGGGGGAGCCGGTCATTAGGGGGTGCCTGTGCACCCCCGGCACCCCCGTGCGCCTGCCTATGACAGCACAATACATTTTAGGAAGGCTGATTTTGTAGAAATGGGAAACTCTATAAGGGATTCTTTCGCAGAGTGGAGGAACTTGGAAGAAGTGCAGGAGAAGTGGGGAAAATTAAAAAGTGCAATTCTAAAAGCAACAGAACTTACACAAATGTGTTCTCAAAATGAGCAAAACCATGTGCACTGCAGGTGGGGCAGATGTAACATGTGCAGAGAGAGTTAAATTTGGGTGGGGTGTGTTGAAACTGAAATCTAATTTGCAGTTTTAAAATAAAACAGCCAGTATTTACCCTGCACAGAAACAAAATAACTCACCCAAATCTAATTCTCTCTGCACATGTTACATCTGCCCCCCTGCAGTGCACATGGTTTTGTCCTTCTAAGAAGGAATTTGTCAGAAAGAGTGAACCAAAATAACCCCCTTTGTGTCAAAAGAGTTAGGAAAAACACAAGGAAAAGGAAGCCATTGTGGTTTACAAAAGAAGTAGCAAGTATTGTGAAAGCAAAAAAGTTGGCCTTTAAAAAATGTAAGCAAATGCAGAAGAATGAGGACAAAGTGGTGTATCTTGTTAGACAGAAGGAGGCTAAGAAGGTAATCAGATCTGCAAAAGCACAGGCTGAAGAGAAAATGGCCCAGTCAGTGGGTAAATGGGGGGAGAAACTTGTACATTTACAGAGGAGAAAGTCCTCACAGAACTCTCAAAACTGAAATTGGATAAATCAAAGGGGCCAGATGGGATACATCCAAGGATACTAAAAGAGCTTAAAGGGGAGCTGGTAAAACCAATAACAGAATTATTCAACCAGTCACTAGCTACTGGAGTAATCCCAGAGGACTGGAAAACAGCGAATGTAGTCCCACTGCACAAAAGTGGAAGCAAGGAAGAGGAAAGCAACTATCGACCAGTGAGCCTTACATCAGTAGTATGGAAATTGATGGAAACACTCTTAAAACAAAGAGTTGTAGAATATCTCAAAACCAGCAATTTACAGGATCCAAAACAGCATGGGTTTACTGGGGGAAGATCATGTCAAACAAATCTTATTGACTTTTTTGACTGGGTGACTAAAGTAGATCAAGATGGGGCTGTAGATGTAGCTTATCTAGACTTTAGTAAGGCTTTTGACACTGTCCCACATCGCAGACTGTTAAATAAACTTGAAAGCTTGGGATTGGATTCTAAGATAGTTGAATGGATAAGAGCGTGGTTGCAGGACAGAAAACAGAGAGTTGTAGTAAACGTAAAAGGAGGGAAAGGTTACAAGTGGAGTACCCCAGGGATCTGTACTTGGAACAGTGCTTTTTAATATCTTTATTGGTGATATTGCAAATGGAAGTGAGGGTAAAATGTGCCTTTTTGCAGATGACACAAAGGTATGCAACAGGGTAGACACACCAGGAGGGGTAAAACAAATGATTGATGACCTAGGTAGATTAGAGGAATGGTCAAGAGAATGGCAACTACAGTTTAATGCCAAAAATGCAAAATCATGCACTTGGGTTGCAAAAATCCAAAGACTCAATATAGTATAAATGGCACTATAATGGAAACTACTGAGGAAGAGAGGGATCTAGGTGTCACTATTTCAGGGGACTTAAAGGCAGGTAGGCAATGTAACAAAGCAATGAAGAAGGCAAGTCAGATGCTTGGTTGCATAGGGAGAGGTATCAGCAGTAGAAAGAATTAATCGTGCCCCGTGCCCCCCCCCCCCCCCCCCCCCAACCTCCCGCAATTCACGGAGGGCCCCCCCCCCCTCCCACCTCTCCCTTCCTGCAGTATATCTCTCACCGTCCCGGTAATTGATGTATATAAGATGATATGAACGTACCTGGTGCTACCATCAGGGAGAGCGCCAGAATCAGCAAAGTGGCCACACACTAAGAAGTGATGACAAATGTTACACAGTGATAAATAAAGATTCAACCTTAACACACTTTAATACTGCAGTCATTGCTTGTACACCACAAAGTGACATTTGATTACTTATTTTGAAAATCAGACAGACATTGTGCCCACAAACTCTTTTAATATTCTCTCTCTCGTTCTCTTCCCATCCCCCCCCCCCCCAAGGGGAGACAGAGCCTTACATGTCAGACCTGATCGCACAGCTGCTGATTTTCGGAGCCCTGCAATCAGGTATATACCGCCCCACCAGAGTGAAATCCCACCCCGTGCAAGCCTGCAAATTGCCTAGCAAGGCTTGCGAAAATTACCTAGATTAGGGATTCACTGCAAATCCATTCACAAGCTGCGCACCATGTAATGATTCCCCAGTGTGTGCAGTCTAGTGGGTGCAATAGAATCAGGCTGATCGGGGCGGAGCTGACATCACATGACTTCCCCTCACACACCTGGCCACACCTGCGTATTACCTGACACTCCCAGATAACAGCCGCTCACCATGTAATGATTCCCCAGTGTGTGCAGTCTAGTGGGTGCAATAGAATCAGGCTGATCGGGGGCGGAGCTGACATCACATGACTTCCCCTCACACACCTGGCCACGCCTGCGTATTACCTGACACTCCCAGATAACAGCCGCTCACCATGTAATGATTCCCCAGTGTGTGCAGTCTGTACGTAGCCCGGGACTTACTCAGCGGCTGTGATAGAATCAGGCTGATCGAGGGCGGAGCTGACATCACATGACTTCCCCTCACACACCTGGCCATGCCTGCGTATTACCTGACACTCCCAGATAACAGCCGCTCACCATGTAATGATTCCCCAGTGTGTGCAGTCTGTGCGTAGCCCAGGACTTACTCGGCAGCTGTGATAGACTCAGGCTGTTCGGGGGCGGAGCTGATGTCACATGACTTCCCCTCACACACCTGGCCATGCCTGCGTATTACCTGACACTCCCAGATAACAGCCGCTCACCATGTAATGGTTCCCCAGTGTGTGCAGTGTGTGCGTAGCCCAGGACTTACTCAGCGGCTGTGATAGAATCAGGCTGATCGGGGGCGGAGCTGACATCACATGACTTCCTCTCACACACCTGGCCATGCCTGCGTATTACCTGACACTCCCAGTTAACAGCCACTCCCCATTTAATGATTCCCCAGTGTGTGCAGTCTGTGTGTAGCCCAAGACTTACTCTGCGGCTGTGATAGAATCAGGCTGATCAGGGGCGGAGCTGATGTCACATGACTTCCCCTCACACACCTGGCCACGCCTGCATTATCCCTGACACTCCCAGATAACAGCCGATCACCATGTAATGATTCCCCAGTGTGTGCAGTGTGTGTGTAGCCCAGGACTTACTCAGCGGCTGTGATAGAATCAGGATGATCGGGGGCGAAGCTGACATCACATGACTTCCCCTCACACACCTGGCCACGCCTGCGTATTACCTGACACTTCCAGATAACAGCCGCTCACCATGTAATGATTCCCCAGTGTGTGCAGTGTGTGCGTAGCCCAGGACTTACTCAGCGGCTGTGATAGAATCAGGCTGATCGGGGCGGAGCTGACGTCACATGACTTCCCCTCATGCACCTGGCCACACCTGCGTATTCCATGACACTCCCAGATAACAGCCGCTCACCATGTAATGATTCCCCAGTGTGTGCAGTGTGTGCGTAGCCCAGGACTTACTCAGCGGCTGTGATAGAATCAGGCTGATCAGGGGCGGAGCTGACATCACATGACTTCCCCTCATACACCTGGCCACGCCTGCATATTACCTGACACTCCCAGATAACAGCTGCTCACCATGTAATGATTCCCCAGTGTGTGCAGTGTGTGCGTAGCCCAGGAGTTACTCAGCGGCTGTGATAGAATCAGGCTGATTGGGGGCGGAGCTGACGTCACATGACTTCACCTAATACACCTGGGCATGCCTGCGCATTCCTTGATACTCCCAGAAAAAAGCCAGTTATGGGATGTTCGCATGTGCAGTCTATCGATAATTGGCCAGTGAATTGACAGCCGTGCGATCTAACCTGAATTAAGCCCCATGTTTAGGTCAACAGCAGAGAGTCATGTTTTTCACCTTTTCGGGGGGAGTCAATGACAACACCTGAGCACCCTACCTCCCCAACTAGTGTACGGTTGCATGGCTCGTTTCCGCTACTGCTGCACTTCAGCACACTATACTGTTCCTGAGGCCCGCCCGGGGCCAGCAATGTCCTGCGGCGGGGGGGGGGGGGTCGGCAGTTGGGAGTTCCTGCTGCCACCCGTGGGGAATAGATGGGGCTTGGACTATAATTGTGTGTCATCCCCTGAGGTTACACCCCTGTTTTCACACCGGGGTAACAAAACCCAGAGGCTCACATGCCCCCCGGCAAAAAATTTCAAATGGGGATTAAACATCTAGACAACAACCTCTAACGGGTCCTGTAAAAGGTTGAACTTGATGGACGTATGTCTTCTTTAGACCTAAAGTACGACTATGTTACTATGGTTGCTATGGGCAACGTCCCATCTTCAGTAGAACTCCCATCTTAGTAAATTAACCCTCCACCTTTATCATACACATGCCCCACAAATAGTTACATCTATACCCGCACTATCATGAAGGCGGTCAACGGTTAAACCTGCACATGTTGTTGGAGATTCACATGATTCCTAGGGAATTGTAACACTAGAGGCCAAACCGCTGGAATATATTTTAGCAGGGGGGAGAAAACGTTCTAGCTGCACCATTGATCATCTTCGATCATTTCAAAACCGTAGACCTAGGTAAGATGTGTCACACATGTCATGGCTCAGATAATGCAGCCTATATATAAAAAAGGGTATCCTGATGACAGATCAACACTGTTGATGTAGTCGACATGCAATTGTCAACCGAATGCATTCCGGCTGTTTGATGTCAACATAATGAAAGTCGACCATAACATTATCAATCTGTTATACCTCACCCATTTAAAAAAAGACCTTCTTTCCCCTCCCCTATGTCCAGGTTACTCAGCATTGAGTTGGGTTCCCTAGGCGGGATGTAAATAACTGATGGTCCCTCACTCCTGGCTATTACTGGGCACCTCCTGGTACTGCTGGCTGGTGAGTGCCAGGGAAACCATTTGCCACTCACTAAAAGTGCCAGAATGAACTGTTGTGGCATACATCGCCGAATGATTACATGTAGTGTTATTGCCCAGCAAGGGATTTTCCTCTCTGAGGCCCAGAATGAATCACGGAGGTATAATTGCCTGACGGTCTCACAATTAGAATGTTGATCTCATTGTGTTCCAGGTCCCCAGCTCTGAGAAACGCTAGAAATGTCTGCTGGAGAAGACGATATCGGCCTACTACGACATCAGCCTGAACGTCACAAGATGTGTACGGAAAATAGAGTCTTTTTGTTGTTTATTTTTAAATTGCAAAAACAAAATTAATCTGATGGTAGGGAACATATTTGGGGCAGAATTGCATAGTGGATCCCGCCACCTATAGTGTAAATACCGCCATTGACGACACTTCTATGTACCTAAAAATGAAATTTAAATAACACAAGATAGCTCTCCTGATCAGAGCGGTCCTTTGCGATACAAGGACTTTGTGGTCCTTGACCCAGGAGTCCTTCCGCGGATGTGTCCTTTGACGAGTGCACTGCAGGGACACTGAGAGGGATCTGATTGGAAGACTCTCGATGCAGAGCACAGAAACAAACCCTTAGGGTTATATTAGACAACACAATCTACAGATGGCGTTGCCTACAGGTTCCAGGTTCTGGATGGTCTCGCATCCAGGAGCTTAGTACATATGGGGCTGTGGGTTAAACCTCGGACAATGGTATTTTCAGAGACTTGGCCGCGTTTTCAGCTTTAGCACTTGGAGCCCGATTCAGGCATGAACGCACAGGTCCGAATCCAGCCGCTTTGTGATGAATTGTTGCTCCGGCCCACACCAGCGAGATCCCACCTTGTGAACGGCTGCGCTCGGTTTGTGATTGGATGTGTATGGATGCATATCCATTCGCATCCGTGCGTTTAGGGAAAAATTATTTGTTTTTTCCTCACCATCAAATGTTTTTTCCTCAGGACACCGGTCTTCACAGCTGGCGCATAGCCCAGGACTTACTCGGCGGTCGCGTGCATTACAGGCGCTTCTGGGTGGCCGATGACATCATTCTCCCTCCCCGAGCAGATGACGTCATTCTCCCTCCCCTATCAGATGATGTCATTCTCCCTCCCCTAGCAGATGATGTTGTCATTCTCTCTCCCCTAGCAGATGATGTCATTCTCCCTCCCCTATCAGATGATGTAATTCTCCCTCCCCTAGCAGATGATGTCATTCTCCCTCCCCTAGCAGATGATGTCATTCTCCCTCCCCTAGCAGATGATGTCATTCTCCCTCCCCTAGCAGATGATGTCATTCTCCCTCACCTAGCAGATGATGTCATTCTCCATCCCCTAGCAGATGATGTCATTCTCCCTCCCCTAGCAGATAATGTCATTCTCCCTCCCCTAGCAGATGACGTCATTCTCCCTCCCCTAGCAGATGACGTCATTCTCCCTCCCTCTAGCAGATTACGTCATTCTCCGTCCGCTAGCAGATGACGTCATTCTCCGTCCGCTAGCAGATGATGTCATTCTCCGTCCCCTAGCAGATGACGTCATTCTCCCTCCCCTAGCAGATGACGTCATTCTCCCTCCCCTAGCAGATGATGTAATTCTCCGTCCCCTAGCAGATGACGTCATTCTCCCTCCCCCTAGCAGATGACGTCATTCTCCGTCCGCTAGCAGATGACGTCATTCTCCGTCCGCTAGCAGATGATGTAATTCTCCGTCCCCTAGCATATGACTTCATTCTCCCTCCCCTAGCAGATTATGTCATTCTCCCTCCCCTAGCAGATGATGTAATTCTCTGTCCCCTAGCAGATGACTTCATTCTCCCTCCCCTAGCAGATGATGTCATTCTCCCTCCCCTAGCAGATGATGTAATTCTCCGTCCCCTAGCATATGACTTCATTCTCCCTCCCCTAGCAGATTATGTCATTCTCCCTCCCCTAGCAGATGATGTAATTCTCTGTCCCCTAGCAGATGACTTCATTCTCCCTCCCCTAGCAGATGATGTCATTCTCCCTCCCCTAGCAGATGATGTCATTCTCCCTCCCCTAGCAGATGATGTCATTCTCCCTCCCCTAGCAGATGATGTCATTCTCCCTCCCCTAGCAGATGACGTCGTCATTCTCCCTCCCCTAGCAGATGATGTAATTATCTGTCCCCTAGCAGATGATGTCATTCTCCCTCCCCTAGCAGATGATGTCATTCTCCCTCCCCTAGCAGATGATGTCATTCTCCCTCCCCTAGCAGATGATGTCATTCTCCCTCCCCTAGCAGATGATGTCATTCTCCCTCCCCTAGCAGAAGATGTCATTCTCTGTCCCCTAGCAGGATTAAGCATGCCTGCGTTCCCACTGACACCCAGCGTTTCTATCGACCCACCCCTCGTTTTCCTTGCACCACCTCCACTTGCCCACTCCCTGTCGCTCATCCAATGTTCGGCTTAAGAAGTTTTTTTTGCTGAAGCCCCATGCAGCCAGGTCTCGCGCACTGCTACCAATACGTATGCGGGAACCGGTATGAATAGAATCCTTGGGCTTATTTCTGGTATTTAAACAATGTGGGTCGGGAGTGGCACAGGTAAAGAAATAAGAAATATGATAATGATAACGTACGTTTAACAGATAAGACCAACGTGGGTACCACTAATAAACAAATGTAGAGTGGTGTTTGGTTGGCAGTGCTCCCAAAATGTTCAGCTTGATAACTGACTAGAAAAAGGGGGTCACAAAGTGACAGAAAAAGGAAGAACAAAAGGCTTTTTGGGGCACACTTTACTGAAAATTGGTTATAAATGTTAATACATAACTTTTAATGGGTATTTAGAGCTAAAACAAATGTACTGAGTCAAAAAATTGCACATCATAGATATCGTATAGGCATCAAGACACTTGGTGGCGAAAATAAACAAGGTCAATTTTATGCTCCCTTGATAATCGATCGATACATTGAAAAATACATCATGTCTCAATGGGCATATAGGGCCTTATTCTGATCGGTGCGGCCCGATCAGAAATATGCGGTGATGTCCGTCTTGGCGAATCCCCGCCTTCCATACGGATCGCCACCTCCGTCCGTATGCGGATATGTGGCGGTCCGCATGAATGTGGACGGGGATACGCCTCCTCCATGGTGGGAGCAGCCCCTGCATTCGATGGTCGCCGAACATCGAATGCAGGGCCGCACGCTCCACCAGGTCCCGCAACACAAGACCACACGGACACTTGTCCGTGTGAAATCATGTATGGGGGCCGGCAGCTGACATCCGGCGATGTCAGATGCCCGCCCCGTACCCACGCGTCACGGCCTCATTACCATGCATACGCCCCGCGTTTGCATGGGAACGCCCATGAAACGCGGGGCGTATGCATAGGGTAATGAGGATAAGTAGCCCCTCACGCCCCTCTACGCCCCCTGTGCGGCGTATAAAGAATCCATGCGGCGAAATCGCCTGCACATGCGCAGAGTGACCTCTGCACATGCGCAGACGATAAACATCGGCGGGCCGTACGCAAGCGGGAATATCCGCACCCATCAGAATAAGGGCCATAATGACAGGAGCAGAAAGGGTCAAAGACGCATGACACTTGCCCCCTGCTGTCGATGTTAATATAGTTCCCGGTATAAAGAAAAAATAAAATAAATGTAATGATGGTAAGACAAAAATTGTTTGGAGAAGAATAGAGGACTCCCTTAGTCGGACAAGGGTGTATCTACTGTCCGCGCTTAGTTACAGCAACTGGTATTCCCAAACGGTCTCCCGGAGAGGTACTAGCCAGTCCAATCACTGCTTAGCTGCTGAGTGCGGGATGGAAATCAGGCGGACTTATTTCTGGTATATCAGAAGTAAACACAATTCTACAGGATCTACCGCTATAACTAATGCACAATCCCAATGTCAGTATTATAGATACTGTAGTTACTAGTTTAGGGGAGGAAGTAAAGCTTCAAAGAATGTGTTTATTTTATTGTAAAGTGTAATTAAAGTGCATTAATTATAATTCATCTTCATTGCATTGTACTAAAAAAGATGTGATTCACTATTGTTCTGTCTGTGTGGTCCTGAGGTGAAAACAAGCGACCAGAACCTCAGAGATCCGTACTCCCAGGTGTACATTAATGCATCTGCAGCTGTGAATGTGCTTTATATACAAACTAGTTAAAATCCCATCAGAATGACGGCTTCTGCAATGTACTTTCATTTTGAGCTGTGACAGTTTTTACTTTCACTTTGATCAGTGACCGTTTTTACACACTCTCCACCCCACCCCCCATCTTCTCCTACCTCCAACCTCTGTCTTCACAGCTCCCTCCCTCCATATCCAGCGTGTTTGAAACAGATCAGTGTCCCTGCAAAAATTGCTTTCACTTTCTGTTATAACATCTATCAGGACCTGCAAAATGTCTTGACAGCCCTGAGCATAGGTGGCGGGGTATTTTTACGAAGATGGAAGTTCTATTGAAGAATACTTACCCTGCGATGAAGGTAGCAGTGAATCACCAGAAAAATGGCCGCCACACACATATGCGCACACATACACACACACGTAAGAACCCACGGTAAAAGGATTTATGTTTTCACCAGCAGGTGGCGTAATAGGATAACACAATAAGTCATATTAAGTTTTCCAGATAAAAAAGTTAATTTATTATAAAACTGTAGAAAATTACATCTGGTTATTCTTACGCAGGAAATTCTTCAGCTGTGTGTAAGCTCTTTGTATCCATATTATATTTCCTGGAATACACAGAAAAAAATGAGAGTTTAGCCTGAAAATATTCACCAACCTGTGGGCCTTATTCAGCAGCCCCTGCTTTTGTGCGAAAATGGCTGGAGCGCATATGTGCATTCTGGAAACGCAACTTCAGTCTGGTTGACGGCAGGGGGGGGGCTGGATGATGGTGAGGCATGTGTACTCATACATACGGTGTTTGCTAAAGTGACAGGACTTCCAGGTTTAGGTGGGGTCCTGCCCATCACTTCTAATAGCTTAATAATACCAGGAGAACCTGATGTCGCATTTGGGGCTCATTCACACATTTGCGCTGGAAACATGTGTCTCAAAACTCATGGGAATGAATGGACTCGTTGTGGATGTTTCTGAATTGGGATTAAAGCAAAAAAAATCCTGTATGTAGGCACCTTACAAACTACACTGCAAGTGGGGCACATAACGGGTAGAGGCCCCCACTTTACAATCCTTCAAAACAGACTCAAGACTTTCCTGTTTACTCAAGCATTTCCTTAATTTCCCTAAGCATTGTTTATGAAAAGCTTTTCTGTACTTTTGTGTACTGTGTATTTATATTATTATTAAGAGGGGTGAGTCCAAACTCAAACCCATGGGTGGATTGGGACTCTAAATCGGCCTTCTGCCTGCCAATTTCTAAGCCCTAACACACCCACATTATCAGTCTGCCACCCTCTACATCTTAATACACCCCACCACCACCCCCCCCCCCCCATACACACACACACACACACACCACCACCACCACCAGAACAGATTCATAGGATAACTGCCAAGACAATTGCGTTATCAGAATGTGGTGTAGAAGGTCCGACAAAGTCTAGTCTAACCCCAAATGCAGTGGCGTAACTACTGTAAAGCAGCCCCAGCAGCCGCTTGGGGGAGCAAGGGGTAGCGGGCGCCAGCACCCGCTCGACGCACTGACATGCTGCTGCCTGCTGGCTGAGCACCAGAGGGGAGTCAGCCATGATAGTGACGACAAATCCACCCACTGTACACAGAGCTGGCTATTGGCTACTGTGTAAAGGATGGGCGTGCTGGGGCGGCCTGGAACGTGTCTGAGCCAGGGGAAGCAGAAGTGTCTGCTGGTCTCTCTGCCTCTCTTCTGTTTCAGCTTCTCCGCTGGGGAAACACTCTGGAGAGGAGCCCAGGGGGCGCCACAAACTTTTTGGCAGGGGGGAGCAAAATTTATAGTTACGCCACTGCCCAAATGGTTGACACTGGACAAAGTTTGATGCATAAAAAGGCCGGCATGGCGGCGTGGACCCCCAATTAGTGCACCTCGTCCGCTTGCTCTGCTTCCACTGCGCTCAGCACACTTTACCGTTCCCAATCGGAGACCACACGGATGGAACAGTAAAACATTGATAAAATTCCCTCAAAAAACTCATGTGGACCTTTTCATGCATCAACCATACCTTGTGTCGAAAAATATGTATGTCGACAATAGGTTGTCAACCTAGACATTTTCTTTCAGGAATCCGGACACCGCTTTACCCAAAGGGGATATTTGACTTCATCATCCTTGTTATACAGCGAGTAACAAATGCACAATTTACCGTCTTTGGCGGCGACGAAAGGAGAGTCCACGGCATTTCCCACCTGTAGAGAAAGACCAGTTCCCATTATAGCCAAGACAATTACGTAGCTGTACTCAATGTCGCTGGTTATGACGTTCAGTGATTTATCTGCTACTTTAGGCCGTTTTAAGAGAGGATGAGGCCTTTAGAAGCTTCCTATGCCCTGACCCCCCTCCTCTTTGCCGATGGTGCAACCAATTGTGGCACCTACTGTATAAGTCCCTATGTCACATGAGGCTAGTCGCTTGGGTCAATCCAAGTATATGCAAAGGATGTGACATTCAATTGCCCCTGAATTTCAATGCCAGCAGCGGAATTAAAACTTGTACCCATCATGGGCTGATTTCTGCCCAATTCCCTCAAAATGACTTGCAGTCCTATGGGGTAGCGGGCACGTCTGTGCAAGTACGGGATGCGGGAAAGTGTGTCTGCTGCCGCAATGAGAACCTCACACTCAATTGGATTGACCCACAATTGTGCACTAACCCAATGCATCCAATCTCTAGTTAGCTTTGATCATTCTGGTGCAAGTAAGGAAATGTACAGAATACTCTGATTGGTTATTACGATTTGTTACTTTGGCCATGTATACACTTGAGGAGAATGTGCTATGCAATGTCAACATTAAAAAATGTAGACACCAGAATGTTAACATGGACATTATTTGAGATATTCAATTAGGTGCAAGGTTTTGGATTTTGTGCTCCCCCAATACCCAGGGTATCCACTTGACTCTTATTATCAAACTTGCACCAATCAGATAACAGCTACATGCTGATTGGTTGTTTTTATCCAGTGCAGATTTTAATCCTGCTGAATATTCTATCTTAGTCAGTGAACCCCGAAATTTCAAATTCACCTATTGACAGGGAGTAAATAAACTCCCAATTCCATGTGTAACCTGTCCCTTGGAATTATATCCATAAGGAGATATTGATGAAAGCTGGTGCAGAAACTGATCAGATTGTACATGTAATGTTTCTGGTACAGCTTAGTTAAGAGTAACGAAATGCCAACACTTGACATGGAGTGAATTAAACATCCACATCTGCATGTCACACTGAGAGGCATGTGACTCGGAGAGCCAATAAGGACATAGGTCTGGCAGTGGTGACTGATTGATAATAGCAGGAAGGGGAGGAGATTTCCTCTTCTTCCTGCAGAATTCCCCGCCCTCCCTTCCCTGTTATTTATCGAGGGTGGTGGGTGTTAATCGAGTTAGCTGATAGGCGGGAAAGAACGGCAGATTTAATCAATTAGCTCACACCACAGGTTTTGTGGGCGTTTTTATGGCTTGTTTGCGGTGCACTCACCTCTTATTGGCTTAGGCCTTTTCGTTGTATCACCCGTGTCGGGGACAGCGTCCCCACCCGGCTGGGTGGGTAGTCAATGTGTGGGTAGAGTTGGATACCGCCTGTATTTTTGAGTTAGGCCAGTTACGTCAGAATTGGGGTGGAGTTACATTTGTGGCCGTTCTTTCTTGGCCACCATTAATTAATAATTAAATCAAATTAATTAATTCAAATTAATTCAAATAAACAAATTAGCTTAAAAGTTGCTACAAATAAATCAGTTAACAATTTCTGCCAAACCTATGTCTCCGAGTCTTTATTTCAGGTTTAGTTATGTTAAGTTCACATATGTTATGACATGCTTAAAGTACACATGAGATGTTGGGATGTTTAATAAAATTTGGACACTGCCATTTCAATGGACTATGCATTTCAATGGCAGTCAATCCCATTAAAATGAATTGGCTATTTAAATAATTGTTTCTAACACCGTTGGAAACACCAGCCTTCTTTCTGATCTTTTTTTTTTATTGTAGCAGATAGGACCAATCACTATTACTAAAAACTCCCACTCCTGCTTTAGCATTTGACATGATTTTCCCCCTAAATGCATAAAAATAAAAATTATGTCAATGGAGTTGTAGTATCAAGTGTGGATTTTGAATTGTAGGCAATCTTAAGGGGTGCCGGACAGTTTCCCGAGAGTCGGGATCCCGACAGTTATTACCCCGACATCGGGATCCCGACAGTCAAAACCCCGACGCTCGGGGCCCGACGGCCACGGGCTATTCTCCCTCGTGGGGGTCCACGACCCTCAAGGGTCTTTGTTGTGCTCGCCCCGCTGTCGGAGTCCGGCCAGTCGGGACCATACACCACACCCATCTCAAGATCCATCTAGCTCAGGGCTGGGCAACACCGGCCCTCCAGATGTTAGTGAACTTCACATCCCAGGATGCTTTGCATTAGTTTTGCTATGTGGCCATGCTGAAACTGATGCAAGGCATGCTGGGATGTGTAGTTCACTAACATCTGGAGGGCCGGTGTTGCCCAGCCCTGATCTAGCTGGTGTTTCTGCAGAAGGTGAACAGTGTGTCCGATGCATACATATGTGCAATGCATAAAAAGCTATTTCTCCCTAAGGCAGGCATTCCCTACCACGGTCCTCAAGGCACACTAATAGTGCAGGTTTTGTAGATATCCAGGCTTGAGCACAGGTGAATTAATCAGTACCTTAGTGATTGTGATTAAACCGTCTCTGCTGAAGCCTGGATATCACTAAAACCTGCACTGTTGTGTGCCCTGAGGACGTGGTTGGGAATGCCTGCCCTAAGGCATCAGGGATCGGTGATATAGAGGGCTTTTACCGGTTGGTGAGGGCCAAAAAATCTGCCCCCCCCCCCCTCAATACACCGGCTATTTTGCATCATTATTTACACTTACTAGTCAGCACCAGGAGCCCAATGATGCACAGTATCAGAGCACAGATCAAACCTTGTATTCTCAGTTTTTTATAATCTGCAAATAATAAAAATCATTAAATTGTTATTAGTCTTTTGCTGTTAAAACTATTTTTACCTTCTTTGTACAACCATTTCCCTGCATTGTCTTCGGGATACATACAGATGACCGTGGTAGGGATCTCGACAGGGGGCAAGTAAGTATACTTACCCTCTCCCTGCCCCAACCCACAACCTTATCCCTCCCTTCCAGCAGTCTAACCTCCCCCCCCCCCCTGAAAACAGACCCTAACCATCTCTACTGGTGCCTTACCCCCACACCCCACCGCCTAAACCTAACCCCATGTAGAGTGTTAAACAGCCCGACAATTTGCTCCCAACTGTCACGCTACAGGGTGCATTTGAAAAATGACAGTTTGGGGCCAAATGGTTGGTTGTTTATCACTCTCCACTTTATCACTTTTTGAAGCTGGATACATCTGGTCCTCAATGGGAGAAAGAAGACCGGCGTAAACAGTGACATAAAGACATGTGATCTCAAAGCTTTGCTACTGTAAGTCCTGATTATATTTTCCTCCTTTCTTGGTCAATGTATTCTGATCTCAATCTGGGTCATATTTGAAGAAGTCTTACTCACCATAGTAGAATATCTGGTCGTGTTGTCCGCCTTTAGCCTTGTCTGTAATATAAAGCAACAGAACATATACACTACGCTGATACTACAAACTCTGTAATCGGCAGTCATCCATACGTAGAGCTATTAAATTGAATGATAATAAAGTGAATGATAATAATAAAGCTTGTTTTTGCTGATAAAACAAACGTTTAGTTTTAAAAGGCTTAGCACGCATTCTACTCTTCAGCCACAAGAGGGCACTGTGGGCGGGATGTATCAACGCTTACCGTCGCGCTGACATCCCGTTTTCGCTTCCGCCGACTGTTCATGTGATGTATGAATAAAGTTTCCGATTCTTGTTCATGAAAAAACTCCGCCGGGTTGAAATATCGCGGAGTTTCCGGCGCGCAAGATCATCCCATAGCAGTGTATTGCAGCTGAAGCGCTGTGTTATGTATTAACACTCGCAGCGCTCAGCTTTTTTTGGACATAATTCGCCTTGTATTGCTGGCGAACTGCAGTTGTGACAGTTCAATTATTAAAGTATAATGTATTTTTACAGTGTGTTATTTACCTTATGAAAACAGGTTGTGCTGTGGGATGTATTTTACTTGTATGGGAGGCAAGATTGGTTCTTTTTTGGAAGGTGTGAGGCACAGATCATCAGGGCTAGGCAAGAGGCAGTGAGGTGTGAGGCACACTGCCTCTTGCCTAGCCCTGATGATCTGTGCCTCACACCTTCCAAAAAAGAACCAATCTTGCCTCCCATACAAGTAAAATACATCCCACAGCACAACCTGTTTTCATAAGGTAAATAACACACTGTAAAAATACACTGTAAAAATATATTATACTTTAATAATTGAACTGTCACAACTGCAGTTCGCCAGCAATACAAGGGATAAGTCAAACAAAAGCTGAGCGCTGCGAGCCGGGGAAACCCAGCCAGCAGCAGGACGCATCTGCGCATGCGCACAAAAAAAAAAAAGAAAAGATTCCGACGGAGGTCTGCATTACCGCAGACCTAAGAAACAAGGGAAAAAAATCATACATAACGCGGAAAACTCCGCAAAAAGCCTGCGAAAACAGCACGAAAAAAAGGACAGAAATGCGAGTATTGATAAATCCCGCCCTAGGTCACGAGAGAATGTCAATTAGAACGCAGAATGCTGTTTTTGGTGCACAGCAGAAAAGTCAATCTCCAGGATCAATCTACTGGGCTGCACCAAGCTGCACAGCAGGTGGGGCAGATGTAACAATGTAAAGGGAGAGGTCCCGCTCTTTTTTTTACCATATTAACCCAATTTGTACCCCAGACGTAATCTGTGTCTCACCTTTGGTGTTTTTGTGGACAACGGATCTTGTGGTCACACTTTTCGAAGGACCTAAAATAACAAATTTGCCAAAGGATAGAGGCGGTTCTACAGCATATATGTACTTCACTTCTGCATATGCGTCTGTTATTCCCATAAAATAGACCCCTAATATAGAGAAGGGCTCTAGAGATGCCGACCTAATGCTTGTGTCGACCTAGACCTATGTCGACCTAGACCCATATCGACCTTTCTGCTTGTCGACCTAATGGTGTCGACCCAATGCTTGTTTACCTAATGACCGTATCCCTAGAAGCCTAAGGCTTTATTTCCGCAGTGCTGTATGAGGGATCCGACACGGATTCTTCCCAGCATGCCCCGCAGCTTGCCGGTCACAGACACAGGAGTCCGGGCACCAGAGCATATCACCAAGAGCAGCCCTGGCACTCTGACCCTGGCACTCTGACCCTGACAACGTAGATTTGTCAGAATAAGTTAAATTCAAACTCGTCTCTAATGAAGATATTTCCTAAGCATTCCTTTCGTCTACCACTAGGGGTGCTGTTTCACTGGGAAAAAAATATCTCAATCATTCCTCTAAACCAGTGGTTCTCAACCTCGGTTCTCAGGACCCCCCAACAGTGCATGTTGTCCAGGTCACCCGGCAGGTGCACAAGTGCACTCATTATTCATTTTACAAGATGGGAGCTAATTATTTATTTCACCTGTGATTCTGTGTGGACACCTGGAATACGTGTACTGTCGGGGGGGGTCCTGAAGACCGAGGTTGAGAAACACTGCTCTAAACTGTCCCATGTCACAATGGGCAATGTTTGGATAGAGATAAAGTGGTAAGAGCAGGGGCGAATTTAGGGGTCAGGCCGCCCCTAGGCACAACATTTTTGTGCCCCCCCCCCCCCAATTTTAATGTAATCATATATGTATATACATTGTTATTTATATATATGTGTCATAAAAATGTAACTGTAGCCCACCTTAATATTTTTTTTAAGCACTCTGGACTGCTCACTGTACGGAGGACTCGGAGGGAGGGAGGGAGGCACTTATTAGTACAGTGATTAGCACAGTGTCTCCATCAGTCTCTCTCTGGCTCACACACTGTGATGAGCACAGGGAGGATCTGCGCGCCGTTCAGCTCAGCTGCTGGATACACAGCAGCCAATAGACTGTGTGTGTGTAGAGTAGCCAATGGGTGGAAGCCGGCAGCAGTGAGCCTGAGCCAGGGGGACCGTTGGACCCAGCCACCAGAGGTGATGTAATGTGCACGGCAGAGTGGGTGGGCAGTGGCGGGTGACTAGTGGCGCTGCCGCCTACATATAATTCATCTATGCGGCGGCGGCGCTCGTCACTCGCCGCTGCCCACCCGGTGTGCCATTTAACAGAATGTCAGCCAGCCTGCCGCCCTTAATTGGTGCCGCCCTGAGGCCGGTGCCTCACGGGCCTAGGCACAAATCCGGCCCTGGGTAAAAGGTAAAGTACGGAACAATCAGCTCCTGGTAGCCATGTATCAAGCTGTGCTTGCAATGTGACAGTCAGTCAGGAGCTGATTGGCTGGTACTTAGTTTCAAGACCTGGTTGATAGGTCTACAATGTACAGGTCGACATCGAGAGGTCTACATGCAATAGTGCGACACTGTCGTAAGGTCGAGGCTCGACTTGTCACTGTCAACCTACTGACTGTCTATCTGGACACTGTCTGTCTAATAATCCCCACCATCGGTGGTATTTGAGTGGCTCATGGGACCTTAATTACATTTCTGTTACCCGAGCAGCACAAGTAAATGCAGCGTCCATTCTCACCCGTTGTTGTGGCCGTAGGAGGAGATTCGGTTGTGCCCAGAACATTCCATCGCGTGGCGCCATCTTGTGACGTAGCGCGGGTAGTGTAATCTGGGTGAGACAAGCATGCACATTACACAGTGCACTAGCGGCATGATGACATGCTTACAATGTACTATACCCAGTGGAGTATCTAGAATGGGTTCAGGGGGGCACAAGCTGCACCTACCGCAGGCGCTGTTACCCCCACGGCCACAGCAGGTGTGTTTGGTACAAGTGCCCCAGCTTCTGAAAATATCGCCCAGAAGATGTGTGATCATCGGGGATGCAGCCAATAAATCTACTACAAATTAGTGACATCACTGTTCAGTCATGACATCACTGGCTGCATCATAGTAAATGTGTATCGGTCAATCCCAATGAGGAATATGGACACAGCACTGTCTGTTTGATGCAAAGAACATTGTACTCTAGACACCTGTTGGTTAAAACGAGGATGAGGACAAGATTGAGGCACATAAATTAGTAGGTACAGTATAAAAGTCTGTGATTGGTGCATAATGCAGTAGTAGTACCCTCCCTGAATACAGGGGGCGCTCTTTCTCTTATCCAAGAATTTAGCTTCTGTTGGTTCCATATTGTAGTCATATTAGAAGCAGCCAATCACAGTACAGGGCAGATACTGTCCTTGAGTAACAGAGGCATTGAGAGCGGTGTTCTGCGATTGGTCAGTATATGGGATTTATGGGAACCACTCACCCTCTGTGTCTGCTGATGATGACGTATTCTGGGCAACGGTCTGTGGTATAGTGATGGAACCTAGAAGACATGCCATCTATTCAGTATGGGCTACACTGGGGTTAGGTCTAACGATAGATAGATAGATAGATACATCAGGGTTGCCGACCCTCCCGGAATTTTGGGGAGTCTCCCGAAAATCGGGTCCCCCTTCCGGCCCCCCGGAAGGGTGGGCAACCCTCCCGGATTCAGGGGGGACCCCCGCTGACCCCCGGATCGCGGCATTAAAATGCCGCAATCCTCGGGTCTCAGAGGAGGGGGCGGAGCTAAAATAACACAATCGCGACATTTTAGCCCCGCCCCCTTAACGGAGATCCCTGAATTCGCTGGTTTACCAGCATGGGGGTGGGGCTTAGTGATGTCACGCTTAAGCCCTGCCCCCTGAGCGGCTACTGAAACTCTCCTCTCCAGGCTTCTCCCGGAGAGGAGAATAAGAAAGTCGGCAACCCTGAGATAGATAGATAGATAGATAGATAGATAGACAGAGAGAGAGAGAGAGATGGATAGATAGATAGATAGATAGACAGACAAACAGAGAGAGAGAGAGAGAGAGAGAGAGAGAGAAAGAGAGATAGATAGATAGATAGATAGATAGATAGATAGATAGATAGATAGATAGATGGTCTTACCTGGTCCGCTGGTGGCAGAGAAGCTGGAAGGGCTTGGGGAGGCTTAGGAGTAAAAGAAAACAAATTAAGTAGGGTTTAACCCCCATGGTATTATAATGTTTCCTTAACCCGCGTATAACTGAGCCTAAACTGAAATATTTGATTGAAGCGTCCCTAAGTGTACACTGGCGCTGTCTAACCACCTCTGTAGAATGCGGGCCTCCTTATCGATGTGTTCAGGAGGGTGGTGCCTCTCTGTCTTTCATTTATCTTGGACAGGTTCTGCATGAGCAGATTACAGATCACAAGGTATTGCAGTACCACTTGTGGCCACAAGGTGACAACATAAATTGATATAATCCATCTCTTATATATTTGGCTACATCTGTCACTCAAAGTGTGTCTGGAGCTGTAACGCTGGGTTGTGGACTTCCATCTCAATTTATGATTGTCATCACCTGTTTTAAACAGGGTAATTGATAAGAAAGGTGTTTAAGCACAGGTGATGGTAATCCATAAATTAAGAAGGAAGTCCAGAAACAGAGCAATGTGTCCCTCCTGGAGAGGGTCATGTTGGGAGGTATGCACCTCCCCCCCCCCATTCACAGCATCCCCACGATTAAATGGCACATGCAAAACACTGACATGGCTATGGTCGACAATGAAAAAGGTTGACAAGATTTATTTTTCACTTTTTCAATGTTTTCATATTCATTCTCATGTGTCAACATTGACACCAATGAAGTGCCACACTTATGTCAACATTTACATGTGTTGACCTTTCTGTGTTGATTTTTTCTTGTGGCAATTCGCGGCACCCCCCGCGACCCCCCTCCCGCGATTTACAGCACACCCCCCACAATTCGCGGCACCCCCGGTGACAACCCCCCCTCCTGCGATTCGCGGCACCCCGCGCCCCCCCCCCCCTCCCGCGGTTCACGGTGCTCCCACGACCCCCCCTACCGCGATTCCCCACCCCTGACCCCCCTCCTGTCATTGCGGCAACCCCCCGCGACCCTCCCTCCCGCGATTCACTGTAACCCCCCGCGCCCCCCCTCTCCCCTATCATGCCTCATAGCCCAGCCTCCTGCTCTCATGCACCCGAACTCCCACCCAGTAGGAGGAGACACTGACTAATCCTGTACTCCTGTACTGCCACGCTGGCCCCTCACCCACTGGCAGAAGCTGCACAATATCTCCCACCCTCCTCTTTAGTCCCCCTTATGTCCACACACCCCTATCACTACCCAGCCTCCTGTTTTCCTGTGTCATGACCAGGGCTTAAAGTGGTCCTGGAGAGGTGGTGGAACTCCACTCCCCTAACACCGACCCCCCCCCCCCCCCCATTAGGCAGAGCCGAGAACAGTGCTAGGGAATTGTGCCCTACCACCCATAAAGGGATAATGTATCCACCATACATGGTAGCACAATCGTATACACATTACACTGCATGTAGTGCCCTTGATTCATATTAAGTCACATAGTAATTCCCCTTATACACATAATGCCCACAGTTGTTCATCTTAACTTTACATTATGTACGCCGTGCCAGTAGAAGAAGCTGATGGGACAGGTTTTTCTGTTGGAATTACTGTTCAGGGCTGTGGTGGAGGTGGAACTCAGTTCCCCCTACCATTAGAGGTGGTGGAACTCAGTTCCACCCAGTTCCCCCTCACTTTAACCCCTGGTCATGACCTCCGCCAGTGGGGAGCCGCTGACTCAAAAACACCCTACTATACTATTGCACACACACACCTAAACAACACGCACACACAGCCCCCCCCCCCCACACCCACAAATGTCACTGTACCATCCAAACTATCAATGTACATCTTACTCTGTAACCGCTTTTTAATTAAACAAAACAATACACACCCCCTTCCACATCATATGCTCTCTATTTAACACATTTCACCTATAACTCAAGTTGCAATACAGGCCATCTTTCATACAATTCTAACCATCTTTCTCATATGCAAATGTTCACAAATTAAGGGGGCGCAGCCCCTTACGACGGTGTGAAGAGCGCCCGTAGGGCGCGATGAATCACCTAGTTATTTATAATCCTCATTTGTTAACAGGGGTCAATCCTGCTCAGCGGATGCCAGTCATTGTCGCAGTGGCTGCACTTTACGGCGCCTGCAATTTACACATGGGGCAGCGAACGCTTTAGTGCACAGTGGGGCTTATTTTAGCCCCCGAAGGATGCGGTTTCAGGTGCCATTGCTGCCATTAAAACATTGCGGCAACGGCACATCGCACAATTCAGGATGAATAGGATCGGCCCCTAAAATTTATAATCTCTTATAGTAGAATTAAATGTATGACAATCAAAAGTTGATATTTAAAAAGTGATAAAATGGAGAGTGATAAATGACCAACCAGTCAACCAACAACTTGTAACATGGCAGCTAGGAGTTGATTGGCTACTACTTTATCACTCTCCATGTTATCACTTTTCCAGGCTTAGTACATCTGGCTCCATGGTGCACGATGTTGTCTCACCTGGGTCGCTGCTGGCAGAAGGGCTGCTGGTACTGAGGGAACCTGCTGAAACATTCAATACAGTATTTATTACTATGTAAAGAAGCCTGCAGAGGGCGCTGTGCAGGTCTGAGCTGCATCTGGGTTCTGGTCAAAACAACAAAACTAATACAAGAAATATCTTCATCTACATCCCAACGTGAACACATTTAGAAAAAGTTCTGGAAAAAATCAGGTTTCCATGACTGTCGGGACCGTGACGTCTGCAAAATCAAAGAACACAACACAGCACAATACAAATCAACGCAGCACAATACAACACAACACACATAGGCGTGCACAGCCCATTTTACTAGGGGGGGGGCACCATAGGAAGGGCATGTCTATCATCGCCTACTGGGTGTATCTATGACTGCCTACTGGGCATGTCAATCACCACCTACTGGGCGTATCTATCACTTCCTCCTGGGTATCAATGCAAACTAAATAGTTGGTGACTTAATTATATATAGGGACTTCAGAAATAATCTTCCCCCCCCCCCACACACAGACACACACATACTAGAAAGGGGGCAGGGACCTCTGTAGGCGCGCAGCAAATATTTAAACCGTGATGCCCATTACACAAAATACCACACACCTTAATGCCTATTACATATTATACCAAACACTGTAGTGTCCATTACGCATAATGCCCCACACCATAATGCTCATTAGATATTATGCCACATGCCGTAATGACCATTACAATTTATGCCACACACTGTAATGCCCATTACAAGTTACACCACATACCGTAATGCCCATTACACAAAATGCCACACGCCATAATGCTCATTAGATATTATGCCACATGCCGTAATGCCCGTTACAATTAATGCCACACACCGTAATGCCCAATACAAGTTATACCACATACCGTAATGCCCATTACACATAATGCCACACCATAATGCCCATTACACATAATGCCACACACTGTATTGCCTATTACACATTATACCAAACAATGCAATGCCCATTACACATAATGACACACATCATAATGCTCATTTGATATTATGCCACATGCCGTAATGCTCATTACAATTAATGCCACACGCCGTAATGCCCATTACAATTTATGCCACACACCGTAATGCCCATTACACATTATGCCACACACCGTAATGCCCATAACACATTATGCCACACACCATAATGCCCATTATACATAATGCCATACATTGTAATGCCCATTACATATTATGCCACTCACCGTAAGGCCCATTATAAATTATTATTCGGGTACAAGGTGTCACATACACACATATAAGGGTAACAGGGGTTCAGACACCAGGGAAATTGGGGTAGACGGGGTCACATACACAGAGGAAGGGGGTAGCAGGGGACAAAGTGTCACACACAGGTCAAGGGGGTACAGGAGGGTCAAACACTATGGATGAGGGGTTAGAGGGGGTCACACATACAGGGATAGCAATGTAAAGAAGGTCACATATACAAAAGAAGTGGGGCACACATACAGAAGAGTTGATGGGTACAGCGATCCCTGGGCACTCACCAATATGTGGGGGAGCTGCAAGGTGTCAGGGTGGCCCATTTATCCAGGGTGAGGTCTAAATTCAAGTGGGCTAAGGGACTTTGTCACGTGACAGGGGAGGAGAGGGGGCGAAGAGAGAAGGAGCAAGGTCGGAACAAGGGACCCAACGGACACTCGCGGGTTCTCTTCGCTCGCTGTGCTTCAGGCGCGGGTTATTACAGGCCACCAGTGGTGGCGTGGATAGTGAAGGAGCAAGCCCCCTGGCCTTGCTCCTCCCCCTGTGTATGAAAGGTCCTTTAGCCCACTACAATTTAGCAACTACCATGGATCCAGGGCAAAGGGGAGGCCTGCAGCACCCAGAGAGACTCTGGCTTGAGTAACGTACATGTGAGCCCTGCGAAGGAGGATTTGGAGGAACAGATTTGTTTCCAGATCCTGCACGGGGCAGCTGTGGGGGGAAAGGGGTTGCTTACCCCATGGTGCTACTGATGGGAGAGGAGACAGGGCAGGTCCATGCTAACTCCAGCACGGTATCGCTGCGCTTATCTGACAGACACTAGAGGTCAAGCCAACCTACTGTATAGTGTCTGTCTCCTCCAAAATGGCAGCCATCTTTGGAGTGTGGCGCTATTTCCCTGCTGCTGCCACAGTCTGTGTATGGGGGGGGGGGCTGGTCATTAGGGGGAGCCGGTCATTAGGGGGTGCCTGTGCACCCCCGGCACCCCCGTGCGCCTGCCTATGACAGCACAATACATTTTAGGAAGGCTGATTTTGTAGAAATGGGAAACTCTATAAGGGATTCTTTCGCAGAGTGGAGGAACTTGGAAGAAGTGCAGGAGAAGTGGGGAAAATTAAAAAGTGCAATTCTAAAAGCAACAGAACTTACACAAATGTGTTCTCAAAATGAGCAAAACCATGTGCACTGCAGGTGGGGCAGATGTAACATGTGCAGAGAGAGTTAAATTTGGGTGGGGTGTGTTGAAACTGAAATCTAATTTGCAGTTTTAAAATAAAACAGCCAGTATTTACCCTGCACAGAAACAAAATAACTCACCCAAATCTAATTCTCTCTGCACATGTTACATCTGCCCCCCTGCAGTGCACATGGTTTTGTCCTTCTAAGAAGGAATTTGTCAGAAAGAGTGAACCAAAATAACCCCCTTTGTGTCAAAAGAGTTAGGAAAAACACAAGGAAAAGGAAGCCATTGTGGTTTACAAAAGAAGTAGCAAGTATTGTGAAAGCAAAAAAGTTGGCCTTTAAAAAATGTAAGCAAATGCAGAAGAATGAGGACAAAGTGGTGTATCTTGTTAGACAGAAGGAGGCTAAGAAGGTAATCAGATCTGCAAAAGCACAGGCTGAAGAGAAAATGGCCCAGTCAGTGGGTAAATGGGGGGAGAAACTTGTACATTTACAGAGGAGAAAGTCCTCACAGAACTCTCAAAACTGAAATTGGATAAATCAAAGGGGCCAGATGGGATACATCCAAGGATACTAAAAGAGCTTAAAGGGGAGCTGGTAAAACCAATAACAGAATTATTCAACCAGTCACTAGCTACTGGAGTAATCCCAGAGGACTGGAAAACAGCGAATGTAGTCCCACTGCACAAAAGTGGAAGCAAGGAAGAGGAAAGCAACTATCGACCAGTGAGCCTTACATCAGTAGTATGGAAATTGATGGAAACACTCTTAAAACAAAGAGTTGTAGAATATCTCAAAACCAGCAATTTACAGGATCCAAAACAGCATGGGTTTACTGGGGGAAGATCATGTCAAACAAATCTTATTGACTTTTTTGACTGGGTGACTAAAGTAGATCAAGATGGGGCTGTAGATGTAGCTTATCTAGACTTTAGTAAGGCTTTTGACACTGTCCCACATCGCAGACTGTTAAATAAACTTGAAAGCTTGGGATTGGATTCTAAGATAGTTGAATGGATAAGAGCGTGGTTGCAGGACAGAAAACAGAGAGTTGTAGTAAACGTAAAAGGAGGGAAAGGTTACAAGTGGAGTACCCCAGGGATCTGTACTTGGAACAGTGCTTTTTAATATCTTTATTGGTGATATTGCAAATGGAAGTGAGGGTAAAATGTGCCTTTTTGCAGATGACACAAAGGTATGCAACAGGGTAGACACACCAGGAGGGGTAAAACAAATGATTGATGACCTAGGTAGATTAGAGGAATGGTCAAGAGAATGGCAACTACAGTTTAATGCCAAAAATGCAAAATCATGCACTTGGGTTGCAAAAATCCAAAGACTCAATATAGTATAAATGGCACTATAATGGAAACTACTGAGGAAGAGAGGGATCTAGGTGTCACTATTTCAGGGGACTTAAAGGCAGGTAGGCAATGTAACAAAGCAATGAAGAAGGCAAGTCAGATGCTTGGTTGCATAGGGAGAGGTATCAGCAGTAGAAAGAATTAATCGTGCCCCGTGCCCCCCCCCCCCCCCCCCCAACCTCCCGCAATTCACGGAGGGCCCCCCCCCCCTCCCACCTCTCCCTTCCTGCAGTATATCTCTCACCGTCCCGGTAATTGATGTATATAAGATGATATGAACGTACCTGGTGCTACCATCAGGGAGAGCGCCAGAATCAGCAAAGTGGCCACACACTAAGAAGTGATGACAAATGTTACACAGTGATAAATAAAGATTCAACCTTAACACACTTTAATACTGCAGTCATTGCTTGTACACCACAAAGTGACATTTGATTACTTATTTTGAAAATCAGACAGACATTGTGCCCACAAACTCTTTTAATATTCTCTCTCTCGTTCTCTTCCCATCCCCCCCCCCCCAAGGGGAGACAGAGCCTTACATGTCAGACCTGATCGCACAGCTGCTGATTTTCGGAGCCCTGCAATCAGGTATATACCGCCCCACCAGAGTGAAATCCCACCCCGTGCAAGCCTGCAAATTGCCTAGCAAGGCTTGCGAAAATTACCTAGATTAGGGATTCACTGCAAATCCATTCACAAGCTGCGCACCATGTAATGATTCCCCAGTGTGTGCAGTCTAGTGGGTGCAATAGAATCAGGCTGATCGGGGCGGAGCTGACATCACATGACTTCCCCTCACACACCTGGCCACACCTGCGTATTACCTGACACTCCCAGATAACAGCCGCTCACCATGTAATGATTCCCCAGTGTGTGCAGTCTAGTGGGTGCAATAGAATCAGGCTGATCGGGGGCGGAGCTGACATCACATGACTTCCCCTCACACACCTGGCCACGCCTGCGTATTACCTGACACTCCCAGATAACAGCCGCTCACCATGTAATGATTCCCCAGTGTGTGCAGTCTGTACGTAGCCCGGGACTTACTCAGCGGCTGTGATAGAATCAGGCTGATCGAGGGCGGAGCTGACATCACATGACTTCCCCTCACACACCTGGCCATGCCTGCGTATTACCTGACACTCCCAGATAACAGCCGCTCACCATGTAATGATTCCCCAGTGTGTGCAGTCTGTGCGTAGCCCAGGACTTACTCGGCAGCTGTGATAGACTCAGGCTGTTCGGGGGCGGAGCTGATGTCACATGACTTCCCCTCACACACCTGGCCATGCCTGCGTATTACCTGACACTCCCAGATAACAGCCGCTCACCATGTAATGGTTCCCCAGTGTGTGCAGTGTGTGCGTAGCCCAGGACTTACTCAGCGGCTGTGATAGAATCAGGCTGATCGGGGGCGGAGCTGACATCACATGACTTCCTCTCACACACCTGGCCATGCCTGCGTATTACCTGACACTCCCAGTTAACAGCCACTCCCCATTTAATGATTCCCCAGTGTGTGCAGTCTGTGTGTAGCCCAAGACTTACTCTGCGGCTGTGATAGAATCAGGCTGATCAGGGGCGGAGCTGATGTCACATGACTTCCCCTCACACACCTGGCCACGCCTGCATTATCCCTGACACTCCCAGATAACAGCCGATCACCATGTAATGATTCCCCAGTGTGTGCAGTGTGTGTGTAGCCCAGGACTTACTCAGCGGCTGTGATAGAATCAGGATGATCGGGGGCGAAGCTGACATCACATGACTTCCCCTCACACACCTGGCCACGCCTGCGTATTACCTGACACTTCCAGATAACAGCCGCTCACCATGTAATGATTCCCCAGTGTGTGCAGTGTGTGCGTAGCCCAGGACTTACTCAGCGGCTGTGATAGAATCAGGCTGATCGGGGCGGAGCTGACGTCACATGACTTCCCCTCATGCACCTGGCCACACCTGCGTATTCCATGACACTCCCAGATAACAGCCGCTCACCATGTAATGATTCCCCAGTGTGTGCAGTGTGTGCGTAGCCCAGGACTTACTCAGCGGCTGTGATAGAATCAGGCTGATCAGGGGCGGAGCTGACATCACATGACTTCCCCTCATACACCTGGCCACGCCTGCATATTACCTGACACTCCCAGATAACAGCTGCTCACCATGTAATGATTCCCCAGTGTGTGCAGTGTGTGCGTAGCCCAGGAGTTACTCAGCGGCTGTGATAGAATCAGGCTGATTGGGGGCGGAGCTGACGTCACATGACTTCACCTAATACACCTGGGCATGCCTGCGCATTCCTTGATACTCCCAGAAAAAAGCCAGTTATGGGATGTTCGCATGTGCAGTCTATCGATAATTGGCCAGTGAATTGACAGCCGTGCGATCTAACCTGAATTAAGCCCCATGTTTAGGTCAACAGCAGAGAGTCATGTTTTTCACCTTTTCGGGGGGAGTCAATGACAACACCTGAGCACCCTACCTCCCCAACTAGTGTACGGTTGCATGGCTCGTTTCCGCTACTGCTGCACTTCAGCACACTATACTGTTCCTGAGGCCCGCCCGGGGCCAGCAATGTCCTGCGGCGGGGGGGGGGGGGTCGGCAGTTGGGAGTTCCTGCTGCCACCCGTGGGGAATAGATGGGGCTTGGACTATAATTGTGTGTCATCCCCTGAGGTTACACCCCTGTTTTCACACCGGGGTAACAAAACCCAGAGGCTCACATGCCCCCCGGCAAAAAATTTCAAATGGGGATTAAACATCTAGACAACAACCTCTAACGGGTCCTGTAAAAGGTTGAACTTGATGGACGTATGTCTTCTTTAGACCTAAAGTACGACTATGTTACTATGGTTGCTATGGGCAACGTCCCATCTTCAGTAGAACTCCCATCTTAGTAAATTAACCCTCCACCTTTATCATACACATGCCCCACAAATAGTTACATCTATACCCGCACTATCATGAAGGCGGTCAACGGTTAAACCTGCACATGTTGTTGGAGATTCACATGATTCCTAGGGAATTGTAACACTAGAGGCCAAACCGCTGGAATATATTTTAGCAGGGGGGAGAAAACGTTCTAGCTGCACCATTGATCATCTTCGATCATTTCAAAACCGTAGACCTAGGTAAGATGTGTCACACATGTCATGGCTCAGATAATGCAGCCTATATATAAAAAAGGGTATCCTGATGACAGATCAACACTGTTGATGTAGTCGACATGCAATTGTCAACCGAATGCATTCCGGCTGTTTGATGTCAACATAATGAAAGTCGACCATAACATTATCAATCTGTTATACCTCACCCATTTAAAAAAAGACCTTCTTTCCCCTCCCCTATGTCCAGGTTACTCAGCATTGAGTTGGGTTCCCTAGGCGGGATGTAAATAACTGATGGTCCCTCACTCCTGGCTATTACTGGGCACCTCCTGGTACTGCTGGCTGGTGAGTGCCAGGGAAACCATTTGCCACTCACTAAAAGTGCCAGAATGAACTGTTGTGGCATACATCGCCGAATGATTACATGTAGTGTTATTGCCCAGCAAGGGATTTTCCTCTCTGAGGCCCAGAATGAATCACGGAGGTATAATTGCCTGACGGTCTCACAATTAGAATGTTGATCTCATTGTGTTCCAGGTCCCCAGCTCTGAGAAACGCTAGAAATGTCTGCTGGAGAAGACGATATCGGCCTACTACGACATCAGCCTGAACGTCACAAGATGTGTACGGAAAATAGAGTCTTTTTGTTGTTTATTTTTAAATTGCAAAAACAAAATTAATCTGATGGTAGGGAACATATTTGGGGCAGAATTGCATAGTGGATCCCGCCACCTATAGTGTAAATACCGCCATTGACGACACTTCTATGTACCTAAAAATGAAATTTAAATAACACAAGATAGCTCTCCTGATCAGAGCGGTCCTTTGCGATACAAGGACTTTGTGGTCCTTGACCCAGGAGTCCTTCCGCGGATGTGTCCTTTGACGAGTGCACTGCAGGGACACTGAGAGGGATCTGATTGGAAGACTCTCGATGCAGAGCACAGAAACAAACCCTTAGGGTTATATTAGACAACACAATCTACAGATGGCGTTGCCTACAGGTTCCAGGTTCTGGATGGTCTTGCATCCAGGAGCTTAGTACATATGGGGCTGTGGGTTAAACCTCGGACAATGGTATTTTCAGAGACTTGGCCGCGTTTTCAGCTTTAGCACTTGGAGCCCGATTCAGGCATGAACGCACAGGTCCGAATCCAGCCGCTTTGTGATGAATTGTTGCTCCGGCCCACACCAGCGAGATCCCACCTTGTGAACGGCTGCGCTCGGTTTGTGATTGGATGTGTATGGATGCATATCCATTCGCATCCGTGCGTTTAGGGAAAAATTATTTGTTTTTTCCTCACCATCAAATGTTTTTTCCTCAGGACACCGGTCTTCACAGCTGGCGCATAGCCCAGGACTTACTCGGCGGTCGCGTGCATTACAGGCGCTTCTGGGTGGCCGATGACATCATTCTCCCTCCCCGAGCAGATGACGTCATTCTCCCTCCCCTATCAGATGATGTCATTCTCCCTCCCCTAGCAGATGATGTTGTCATTCTCTCTCCCCTAGCAGATGATGTCATTCTCCCTCCCCTATCAGATGATGTAATTCTCCCTCCCCTAGCAGATGATGTCATTCTCCCTCCCCTAGCAGATGATGTCATTCTCCCTCCCCTAGCAGATGATGTCATTCTCCCTCCCCTAGCAGATGATGTCATTCTCCCTCACCTAGCAGATGATGTCATTCTCCATCCCCTAGCAGATGATGTCATTCTCCCTCCCCTAGCAGATGATGTCATTCTCCCTCCCCTAGCAGATGACGTCATTCTCCCTCCCCTAGCAGATGACGTCATTCTCCCTCCCCCTAGCAGATTACGTCATTCTCCGTCCGCTAGCAGATGACGTCATTCTCCGTCCGCTAGCAGATGATGTCATTCTCCGTCCCCTAGCAGATGACGTCATTCTCCCTCCCCTAGCAGATGACGTCATTCTCCCTCCCCTAGCAGATGATGTAATTCTCCGTCCCCTAGCAGATGACGTCATTCTCCCTCCCCCTAGCAGATGACGTCATTCTCCGTCCGCTAGCAGATGACGTCATTCTCCGTCCGCTAGCAGATGATGTAATTCTCCGTCCCCTAGCATATGACTTCATTCTCCCTCCCCTAGCAGATTATGTCATTCTCCCTCCCCTAGCAGATGATGTAATTCTCTGTCCCCTAGCAGATGACTTCATTCTCCCTCCCCTAGCAGATGATGTCATTCTCCCTCCCCTAGCAGATGATGTAATTCTCCGTCCCCTAGCATATGACTTCATTCTCCCTCCCCTAGCAGATTATGTCATTCTCCCTCCCCTAGCAGATGATGTAATTCTCTGTCCCCTAGCAGATGACTTCATTCTCCCTCCCCTAGCAGATGATGTCATTCTCCCTCCCCTAGCAGATGATGTCATTCTCCCTCCCCTAGCAGATGATGTCATTCTCCCTCCCCTAGCAGATGATGTCATTCTCCCTCCCCTAGCAGATGACGTCGTCATTCTCCCTCCCCTAGCAGATGATGTAATTATCTGTCCCCTAGCAGATGATGTCATTCTCCCTCCCCTAGCAGATGATGTCATTCTCCCTCCCCTAGCAGATGATGTCATTCTCCCTCCCCTAGCAGATGATGTCATTCTCCCTCCCCTAGCAGATGATGTCATTCTCCCTCCCCTAGCAGAAGATGTCATTCTCTGTCCCCTAGCAGGATTAAGCATGCCTGCGTTCCCACTGACACCCAGCGTTTCTATCGACCCACCCCTCGTTTTCCTTGCACCACCTCCACTTGCCCACTCCCTGTCGCTCATCCAATGTTCGGCTTAAGAAGTTTTTTTTGCTGAAGCCCCATGCAGCCAGGTCTCGCGCACTGCTACCAATACGTATGCGGGAACCGGTATGAATAGAATCCTTGGGCTTATTTCTGGTATTTAAACAATGTGGGTCGGGAGTGGCACAGGTAAAGAAATAAGAAATATGATAATGATAACGTACGTTTAACAGATAAGACCAACGTGGGTACCACTAATAAACAAATGTAGAGTGGTGTTTGGTTGGCAGTGCTCCCAAAATGTTCAGCTTGATAACTGACTAGAAAAAGGGGGTCACAAAGTGACAGAAAAAGGAAGAACAAAAGGCTTTTTGGGGCACACTTTACTGAAAATTGGTTATAAATGTTAATACATAACTTTTAATGGGTATTTAGAGCTAAAACAAATGTACTGAGTCAAAAAATTGCACATCATAGATATCGTATAGGCATCAAGACACTTGGTGGCGAAAATAAACAAGGTCAATTTTATGCTCCCTTGATAATCGATCGATACATTGAAAAATACATCATGTCTCAATGGGCATATAGGGCCTTATTCTGATCGGTGCGGCCCGATCAGAAATATGCGGTGATGTCCGTCTTGGCGAATCCCCGCCTTCCATACGGATCGCCACCTCCGTCCGTATGCGGATATGTGGCGGTCCGCATGAATGTGGACGGGGATACGCCTCCTCCATGGTGGGAGCAGCCCCTGCATTCGATGGTCGCCGAACATCGAATGCAGGGCCGCACGCTCCACCAGGTCCCGCAACACAAGACCACACGGACACTTGTCCGTGTGAAATCATGTATGGGGGCCGGCAGCTGACATCCGGCGATGTCAGATGCCCGCCCCGTACCCACGCGTCACGGCCTCATTACCATGCATACGCCCCGCGTTTGCATGGGAACGCCCATGAAACGCGGGGCGTATGCATAGGGTAATGAGGATAAGTAGCCCCTCACGCCCCTCTACGCCCCCTGTGCGGCGTATAAAGAATCCATGCGGCGAAATCGCCTGCACATGCGCAGAGTGACCTCTGCACATGCGCAGACGATAAACATCGGCGGGCCGTACGCAAGCGGGAATATCCGCACCCATCAGAATAAGGGCCATAATGACAGGAGCAGAAAGGGTCAAAGACGCATGACACTTGCCCCCTGCTGTCGATGTTAATATAGTTCCCGGTATAAAGAAAAAATAAAATAAATGTAATGATGGTAAGACAAAAATTGTTTGGAGAAGAATAGAGGACTCCCTTAGTCGGACAAGGGTGTATCTACTGTCCGCGCTTAGTTACAGCAACTGGTATTCCCAAACGGTCTCCCGGAGAGGTACTAGCCAGTCCAATCACTGCTTAGCTGCTGAGTGCGGGATGGAAATCAGGCGGACTTATTTCTGGTATATCAGAAGTAAACACAATTCTACAGGATCTACCGCTATAACTAATGCACAATCCCAATGTCAGTATTATAGATACTGTAGTTACTAGTTTAGGGGAGGAAGTAAAGCTTCAAAGAATGTGTTTATTTTATTGTAAAGTGTAATTAAAGTGCATTAATTATAATTCATCTTCATTGCATTGTACTAAAAAAGATGTGATTCACTATTGTTCTGTCTGTGTGGTCCTGAGGTGAAAACAAGCGACCAGAACCTCAGAGATCCGTACTCCCAGGTGTACATTAATGCATCTGCAGCTGTGAATGTGCTTTATATACAAACTAGTTAAAATCCCATCAGAATGACGGCTTCTGCAATGTACTTTCATTTTGAGCTGTGACAGTTTTTACTTTCACTTTGATCAGTGACCGTTTTTACACACTCTCCACCCCACCCCCCATCTTCTCCTACCTCCAACCTCTGTCTTCACAGCTCCCTCCCTCCATATCCAGCGTGTTTGAAACAGATCAGTGTCCCTGCAAAAATTGCTTTCACTTTCTGTTATAACATCTATCAGGACCTGCAAAATGTCTTGACAGCCCTGAGCATAGGTGGCGGGGTATTTTTACGAAGATGGAAGTTCTATTGAAGAATACTTACCCTGCGATGAAGGTAGCAGTGAATCACCAGAAAAATGGCCGCCACACACATATGCGCACACATACACACACACGTAAGAACCCACGGTAAAAGGATTTATGTTTTCACCAGCAGGTGGCGTAATAGGATAACACAATAAGTCATATTAAGTTTTCCAGATAAAAAAGTTAATTTATTATAAAACTGTAGAAAATTACATCTGGTTATTCTTACGCAGGAAATTCTTCAGCTGTGTGTAAGCTCTTTGTATCCATATTATATTTCCTGGAATACACAGAAAAAAATGAGAGTTTAGCCTGAAAATATTCACCAACCTGTGGGCCTTATTCAGCAGCCCCTGCTTTTGTGCGAAAATGGCTGGAGCGCATATGTGCATTCTGGAAACGCAACTTCAGTCTGGTTGACGGCAGGGGGGGGGCTGGATGATGGTGAGGCATGTGTACTCATACATACGGTGTTTGCTAAAGTGACAGGACTTCCAGGTTTAGGTGGGGTCCTGCCCATCACTTCTAATAGCTTAATAATACCAGGAGAACCTGATGTCGCATTTGGGGCTCATTCACACATTTGCGCTGGAAACATGTGTCTCAAAACTCATGGGAATGAATGGACTCGTTGTGGATGTTTCTGAATTGGGATTAAAGCAAAAAAAATCCTGTATGTAGGCACCTTACAAACTACACTGCAAGTGGGGCACATAACGGGTAGAGGCCCCCACTTTACAATCCTTCAAAACAGACTCAAGACTTTCCTGTTTACTCAAGCATTTCCTTAATTTCCCTAAGCATTGTTTATGAAAAGCTTTTCTGTACTTTTGTGTACTGTGTATTTATATTATTATTAAGAGGGGTGAGTCCAAACTCAAACCCATGGGTGGATTGGGACTCTAAATCGGCCTTCTGCCTGCCAATTTCTAAGCCCTAACACACCCACATTATCAGTCTGCCACCCTCTACATCTTAATACACCCCACCACCACCCCCCCCCCCCATACACACACACACACACACACCACCACCACCACCAGAACAGATTCATAGGATAACTGCCAAGACAATTGCGTTATCAGAATGTGGTGTAGAAGGTCCGACAAAGTCTAGTCTAACCCCAAATGCAGTGGCGTAACTACTGTAAAGCAGCCCCAGCAGCTGCTTGGGGGAGCAAGGGGTAGCGGGCGCCAGCACCCGCTCGACGCACTGACATGCTGCTGCCTGCTGGCTGAGCACCAGAGGGGAGTCAGCCATGATAGTGACGACAAATCCACCCACTGTACACAGAGCTGGCTATTGGCTACTGTGTAAAGGATGGGCGTGCTGGGGCGGCCTGGAACGTGTCTGAGCCAGGGGAAGCAGAAGTGTCTGCTGGTCTCTCTGCCTCTCTTCTGTTTCAGCTTCTCCGCTGGGGAAACACTCTGGAGAGGAGCCCAGGGGGCGCCACAAACTTTTTGGCAGGGGGGAGCAAAATTTATAGTTACGCCACTGCCCAAATGGTTGACACTGGACAAAGTTTGATGCATAAAAAGGCCGGCATGGCGGCGTGGACCCCCAATTAGTGCACCTCGTCCGCTTGCTCTGCTTCCACTGCGCTCAGCACACTTTACCGTTCCCAATCGGAGACCACACGGATGGAACAGTAAAACATTGATAAAATTCCCTCAAAAAACTCATGTGGACCTTTTCATGCATCAACCATACCTTGTGTCGAAAAATATGTATGTCGACAATAGGTTGTCAACCTAGACATTTTCTTTCAGGAATCCGGACACCGCTTTACCCAAAGGGGATATTTGACTTCATCATCCTTGTTATACAGCGAGTAACAAATGCACAATTTACCGTCTTTGGCGGCGACGAAAGGAGAGTCCACGGCATTTCCCACCTGTAGAGAAAGACCAGTTCCCATTATAGCCAAGACAATTACGTAGCTGTACTCAATGTCGCTGGTTATGACGTTCAGTGATTTATCTGCTACTTTAGGCCGTTTTAAGAGAGGATGAGGCCTTTAGAAGCTTCCTATGCCCTGACCCCCCTCCTCTTTGCCGATGGTGCAACCAATTGTGGCACCTACTGTATAAGTCCCTATGTCACATGAGGCTAGTCGCTTGGGTCAATCCAAGTATATGCAAAGGATGTGACATTCAATTGCCCCTGAATTTCAATGCCAGCAGCGGAATTAAAACTTGTACCCATCATGGGCTGATTTCTGCCCAATTCCCTCAAAATGACTTGCAGTCCTATGGGGTAGCGGGCACGTCTGTGCAAGTACGGGATGCGGGAAAGTGTGTCTGCTGCCGCAATGAGAACCTCACACTCAATTGGATTGACCCACAATTGTGCACTAACCCAATGCATCCAATCTCTAGTTAGCTTTGATCATTCTGGTGCAAGTAAGGAAATGTACAGAATACTCTGATTGGTTATTACGATTTGTTACTTTGGCCATGTATACACTTGAGGAGAATGTGCTATGCAATGTCAACATTAAAAAATGTAGACACCAGAATGTTAACATGGACATTATTTGAGATATTCAATTAGGTGCAAGGTTTTGGATTTTGTGCTCCCCCAATACCCAGGGTATCCACTTGACTCTTATTATCAAACTTGCACCAATCAGATAACAGCTACATGCTGATTGGTTGTTTTTATCCAGTGCAGATTTTAATCCTGCTGAATATTCTATCTTAGTCAGTGAACCCCGAAATTTCAAATTCACCTATTGACAGGGAGTAAATAAACTCCCAATTCCATGTGTAACCTGTCCCTTGGAATTATATCCATAAGGAGATATTGATGAAAGCTGGTGCAGAAACTGATCAGATTGTACATGTAATGTTTCTGGTACAGCTTAGTTAAGAGTAACGAAATGCCAACACTTGACATGGAGTGAATTAAACATCCACATCTGCATGTCACACTGAGAGGCATGTGACTCGGAGAGCCAATAAGGACATAGGTCTGGCAGTGGTGACTGATTGATAATAGCAGGAAGGGGAGGAGATTTCCTCTTCTTCCTGCAGAATTCCCCGCCCTCCCTTCCCTGTTATTTATCGAGGGTGGTGGGTGTTAATCGAGTTAGCTGATAGGCGGGAAAGAACGGCAGATTTAATCAATTAGCTCACACCACAGGTTTTGTGGGCGTTTTTATGGCTTGTTTGCGGTGCACTCACCTCTTATTGGCTTAGGCCTTTTCGTTGTATCACCCGTGTCGGGGACAGCGTCCCCACCCGGCTGGGTGGGTAGTCAATGTGTGGGTAGAGTTGGATACCGCCTGTATTTTTGAGTTAGGCCAGTTACGTCAGAATTGGGGTGGAGTTACATTTGTGGCCGTTCTTTCTTGGCCACCATTAATTAATTAATAATTAAATCAAATTAATTAATTCAAATTAATTCAAATAAACAAATTAGCTTAAAAGTTGCTACAAATAAATCAGTTAACAATTTCTGCCAAACCTATGTCTCCGAGTCTTTATTTCAGGTTTAGTTATGTTAAGTTCACATATGTTATGACATGCTTAAAGTACACATGAGATGTTGGGATGTTTAATAAAATTTGGACACTGCCATTTCAATGGACTATGCATTTCAATGGCAGTCAATCCCATTAAAATGAATTGGCTATTTAAATAATTGTTTCTAACACCGTTGGAAACACCAGCCTTCTTTCTGATCTTTTTTTTTTATTGTAGCAGATAGGACCAATCACTATTACTAAAAACTCCCACTCCTGCTTTAGCATTTGACATGATTTTCCCCCTAAATGCATAAAAATAAAAATTATGTCAATGGAGTTGTAGTATCAAGTGTGGATTTTGAATTGTAGGCAATCTTAAGGGGTGCCGGACAGTTTCCCGAGAGTCGGGATCCCGACAGTTATTACCCCGACATCGGGATCCCGACAGTCAAAACCCCGACGCTCGGGGCCCGACGGCCACGGGCTATTCTCCCTCGTGGGGGTCCACGACCCTCAAGGGTCTTTGTTGTGCTCGCCCCGCTGTCGGAGTCCGGCCAGTCGGGACCATACACCACACCCATCTCAAGATCCATCTAGCTCAGGGCTGGGCAACACCGGCCCTCCAGATGTTAGTGAACTTCACATCCCAGGATGCTTTGCATTAGTTTTGCTATGTGGCCATGCTGAAACTGATGCAAGGCATGCTGGGATGTGTAGTTCACTAACATCTGGAGGGCCGGTGTTGCCCAGCCCTGATCTAGCTGGTGTTTCTGCAGAAGGTGAACAGTGTGTCCGATGCATACATATGTGCAATGCATAAAAAGCTATTTCTCCCTAAGGCAGGCATTCCCTACCACGGTCCTCAAGGCACACTAATAGTGCAGGTTTTGTAGATATCCAGGCTTGAGCACAGGTGAATTAATCAGTACCTTAGTGATTGTGATTAAACCGTCTCTGCTGAAGCCTGGATATCACTAAAACCTGCACTGTTGTGTGCCCTGAGGACGTGGTTGGGAATGCCTGCCCTAAGGCATCAGGGATCGGTGATATAGAGGGCTTTTACCGGTTGGTGAGGGCCAAAAAATCTGCCCCCCCCCCCCTCAATACACCGGCTATTTTGCATCATTATTTACACTTACTAGTCAGCACCAGGAGCCCAATGATGCACAGTATCAGAGCACAGATCAAACCTTGTATTCTCAGTTTTTTATAATCTGCAAATAATAAAAATCATTAAATTGTTATTAGTCTTTTGCTGTTAAAACTATTTTTACCTTCTTTGTACAACCATTTCCCTGCATTGTCTTCGGGATACATACAGATGACCGTGGTAGGGATCTCGACAGGGGGCAAGTAAGTATACTTACCCTCTCCCTGCCCCAACCCACAACCTTATCCCTCCCTTCCAGCAGTCTAACCTCCCCCCCCCCCCCCTGAAAACAGACCCTAACCATCTCTACTGGTGCCTTACCCCCACACCCCACCGCCTAAACCTAACCCCATGTAGAGTGTTAAACAGCCCGACAATTTGCTCCCAACTGTCACGCTACAGGGTGCATTTGAAAAATGACAGTTTGGGGCCAAATGGTTGGTTGTTTATCACTCTCCACTTTATCACTTTTTGAAGCTGGATACATCTGGTCCTCAATGGGAGAAAGAAGACCGGCGTAAACAGTGACATAAAGACATGTGATCTCAAAGCTTTGCTACTGTAAGTCCTGATTATATTTTCCTCCTTTCTTGGTCAATGTATTCTGATCTCAATCTGGGTCATATTTGAAGAAGTCTTACTCACCATAGTAGAATATCTGGTCGTGTTGTCCGCCTTTAGCCTTGTCTGTAATATAAAGCAACAGAACATATACACTACGCTGATACTACAAACTCTGTAATCGGCAGTCATCCATACGTAGAGCTATTAAATTGAATGATAATAAAGTGAATGATAATAATAAAGCTTGTTTTTGCTGATAAAACAAACGTTTAGTTTTAAAAGGCTTAGCACGCATTCTACTCTTCAGCCACAAGAGGGCACTGTGGGCGGGATGTATCAACGCTTACCGTCGCGCTGACATCCCGTTTTCGCTTCCGCCGACTGTTCATGTGATGTATGAATAAAGTTTCCGATTCTTGTTCATGAAAAAACTCCGCCGGGTTGAAATATCGCGGAGTTTCCGGCGCGCAAGATCATCCCATAGCAGTGTATTGCAGCTGAAGCGCTGTGTTATGTATTAACACTCGCAGCGCTCAGCTTTTTTTGGACATAATTCGCCTTGTATTGCTGGCGAACTGCAGTTGTGACAGTTCAATTATTAAAGTATAATGTATTTTTACAGTGTGTTATTTACCTTATGAAAACAGGTTGTGCTGTGGGATGTATTTTACTTGTATGGGAGGCAAGATTGGTTCTTTTTTGGAAGGTGTGAGGCACAGATCATCAGGGCTAGGCAAGAGGCAGTGAGGTGTGAGGCACACTGCCTCTTGCCTAGCCCTGATGATCTGTGCCTCACACCTTCCAAAAAAGAACCAATCTTGCCTCCCATACAAGTAAAATACATCCCACAGCACAACCTGTTTTCATAAGGTAAATAACACACTGTAAAAATACACTGTAAAAATACATTATACTTTAATAATTGAACTGTCACAACTGCAGTTCGCCAGCAATACAAGGGATAAGTCAAACAAAAGCTGAGCGCTGCGAGCCGGGGAAACCCAGCCAGCAGCAGGACGCATCTGCGCATGCGCACAAAAAAAAAAAAGAAAAGATTCCGACGGAGGTCTGCATTACCGCAGACCTAAGAAACAAGGGAAAAAAATCATACATAACGCGGAAAACTCAGCAAAAAGCCTGCGAAAACAGCACGAAAAAAAGGACAGAAATGCGAGTATTGATAAATCCCGCCCTAGGTCACGAGAGAATGTCAATTAGAACGCAGAATGCTGTTTTTGGTGCACAGCAGAAAAGTCAATCTCCAGCATCAATCTACTGGGCTGCACCAAGCTGCACAGCAGGTGGGGCAGATGTAACAATGTACAGGGAGAGGTCCCGCTCTTTTTTTTACCATATTAACCCAATTTGTACCCCAGACGTAATCTGTGTCTCACCTTTGGTGTTTTTGTGGACAACGGATCTTGTGGTCACACTTTTCGAAGGACCTAAAATAACAAATTTGCCAAAGGATAGAGGCGGTTCTACAGCATATATGTACTTCACTTCTGCATATGCGTCTGTTATTCCCATAAAATAGACCCCTAATATAGAGAAGGGCTCTAGAGATGCCGACCTAATGCTTGTGTCGACCTAGACCTATGTCGACCTAGACCCATATCGACCTTTCTGCTTGTCGACCTAATGGTGTCGACCCAATGCTTGTTTACCTAATGACCGTATCCCTAGAAGCCTAAGGCTTTATTTCCGCAGTGCTGTATGAGGGATCCGACACGGATTCTTCCCAGCATGCCCCGCAGCTTGCCGGTCACAGACACAGGAGTCCGGGCACCAGAGCATATCACCAAGAGCAGCCCTGGCACTCTGACCCTGGCACTCTGACCCTGACAACGTAGATTTGTCAGAATAAGTTAAATTCAAACTCGTCTCTAATGAAGATATTTCCTAAGCATTCCTTTCGTCTACCACTAGGGGTGCTGTTTCACTGGGAAAAAAATATCTCAATCATTCCTCTAAACCAGTGGTTCTCAACCTCGGTTCTCAGGACCCCCCAACAGTGCATGTTGTCCAGGTCACCCGGCAGGTGCACAAGTGCACTCATTATTCATTTTACAAGATGGGAGCTAATTATTTATTTCACCTGTGATTCTGTGTGGACACCTGGAATACGTGTACTGTCGGGGGGGGTCCTGAAGACCGAGGTTGAGAAACACTGCTCTAAACTGTCCCATGTCACAATGGGCAATGTTTGGATAGAGATAAAGTGGTAAGAGCAGGGGCGAATTTAGGGGTCAGGCCGCCCCTAGGCACAACATTTTTGTGCCCCCCCCCCCCCCCCCCAATTTTAATGTAATCATATATGTATATACATTGTTATTTATATATATGTGTCATAAAAATGTAACTGTAGCCCACCTTAATATTTTTTTTAAGCACTCTGGACTGCTCACTGTACGGAGGACTCGGAGGGAGGGAGGGAGGCACTTATTAGTACAGTGATTAGCACAGTGTCTCCATCAGTCTCTCTCTGGCTCACACACTGTGATGAGCACAGGGAGGATCTGCGCGCCGTTCAGCTCAGCTGCTGGATACACAGCAGCCAATAGACTGTGTGTGTGTAGAGTAGCCAATGGGTGGAAGCCGGCAGCAGTGAGCCTGAGCCAGGGGGACCGTTGGACCCAGCCACCAGAGGTGATGTAATGTGCACGGCAGAGTGGGTGGGCAGTGGCGGGTGACTAGTGGCGCTGCCGCCTACATATAATTCATCTATGCGGCGGCGGCGCTCGTCACTCGCCGCTGCCCACCCGGTGTGCCATTTAACAGAATGTCAGCCAGCCTGCCGCCCTTAATTGGTGCCGCCCTGAGGCCGGTGCCTCACGGGCCTAGGCACAAATCCGGCCCTGGGTAAGAGGTAAAGTACGGAACAATCAGCTCCTGGTAGCCATGTATCAAGCTGTGCTTGCAATGTGACAGTCAGTCAGGAGCTGATTGGCTGGTACTTAGTTTCAAGACCTGGTTGATAGGTCTACAATGTACAGGTCGACATCGAGAGGTCTACATGCAATAGTGCGACACTGTCGTAAGGTCGAGGCTCGACTTGTCACTGTCAACCTACTGACTGTCTATCTGGACACTGTCTGTCTAATAATCCACACCATCGGTGGTATTTGAGTGGCTCATGGGACCTTAATTACATTTCTGTTACCCGAGCAGCACAAGTAAATGCAGCGTCCATTCTCACCCGTTGTTGTGGCCGTAGGAGGAGATTCGGTTGTGCCCAGAACATTCCATCGCGTGGCGCCATCTTGTGACGTAGCGCGGGTAGTGTAATCTGGGTGAGACAAGCATGCACATTACACAGTGCACTAGCGGCATGATGACATGCTTACAATGTACTATACCCAGTGGAGTATCTAGAATGGGTTCAGGGGGGCACAAGCTGCACCTACCGCAGGCGCTGTTACCCCCACGGCCACAGCAGGTGTGTTTGGTACAAGTGGCCCAGCTTCTGAAAATATCGCCCAGAAGATGTGTGATCATCGGGGATGCAGCCAATAAATCTACTACAAATTAGTGACATCACTGTTCAGTCATGACATCACTGGCTGCATCATAGTAAATGTGTATCGGTCAATCCCAATGAGGAATATGGACACAGCACTGTCTGTTTGATGCAAAGAACATTGTACTCTAGACACCTGTTGGTTAAAACGAGGATGAGGACAAGATTGAGGCACATAAATTAGTAGGTACAGTATAAAAGTCTGTGATTGGTGCATAATGCAGTAGTAGTACCCTCCCTGAATACAGGGGGCGCTCTTTCTCTTATCCAAGAATTTAGCTTCTGTTGGTTCCATATTGTAGTCATATTAGAAGCAGCCAATCACAGTACAGGGCAGATACTGTCCTTGAGTAACAGAGGCATTGAGAGCGGTGTTCTGCGATTGGTCAGTATATGGGATTTATGGGAACCACTCACCCTCTGTGTCTGCTGATGATGACGTATTCTGGGCAACGGTCTGTGGTATAGTGATGGAACCTAGAAGACATGCCATCTATTCAGTATGGGCTACACTGGGGTTAGGTCTAACGATAGATAGATAGATAGATACATCAGGGTTGCCGACCCTCCCGGAATTTTGGGGAGTCTCCCGAAAATCGGGTCCCCCTTCCGGCCCCCCGGAAGGGTGGGCAACCCTCCCGGATTCAGGGGGGACCCCCGCTGACCCCCGGATCGCGGCATTAAAATGCCGCAATCCTCGGGTCTCAGAGGAGGGGGCGGAGCTAAAATAACACAATCGCGACATTTTAGCCCCGCCCCCTTAACGGAGATCCCTGAATTCGCTGGTTTACCAGCATGGGGGTGGGGCTTAGTGATGTCACGCTTAAGCCCTGCCCCCTGAGCGGCTACTGAAACTCTCCTCTCCAGGCTTCTCCCGGAGAGGAGAATAAGAAAGTCGGCAACCCTGAGATAGATAGATAGATAGATAGATAGATAGATAGATAGATAGATAGATAGATAGATAGATAGATAGATAGATAGATAGATAGATAGATAGATAGACAGAGAGAGAGAGAGAGATGGATAGATAGATAGATAGACAGACAAACAGAGAGAGAGAGAGAGAGAGAGAGAGAGAGAAAGAGAGATAGATAGATAGATAGATAGATAGATAGATAGATAGATAGATAGATAGATAGATAGATAGATGGTCTTACCTGGTCCGCTGGTGGCAGAGAAGCTGGAAGGGCTTGGGGAGGCTTAGGAGTAAAAGAAAACAAATTAAGTAGGGTTTAACCCCCATGGTATTATAATGTTTCCTTAACCCGCGTATAACTGAGCCTAAACTGAAATATTTGATTGAAGCGTCCCTAAGTGTACACTGGCGCTGTCTAACCACCTCTGTAGAATGCGGGCCTCCTTATCGATGTGTTCAGGAGGGTGGTGCCTCTCTGTCTTTCATTTATCTTGGACAGGTTCTGCATGAGCAGATTACAGATCACAAGGTATTGCAGTACCACTTGTGGCCACAAGGTGACAACATAAATTGATATAATCCATCTCTTATATATTTGGCTACATCTGTCACTCAAAGTGTGTCTGGAGCTGTAACGCTGGGTTGTGGACTTCCATCTCAATTTATGATTGTCATCACCTGTTTTAAACAGGGTAATTGATAAGAAAGGTGTTTAAGCACAGGTGATGGTAATCCATAAATTAAGAAGGAAGTCCAGAAACAGAGCAATGTGTCCCTCCTGGAGAGGGTCATGTTGGGAGGTATGCACCTCCCCCCCCCCATTCACAGCATCCCCACGATTAAATGGCACATGCAAAACACTGACATGGCTATGGTCGACAATGAAAAAGGTTGACAAGATTTATTTTTCACTTTTTCAATGTTTTCATATTCATTCTCATGTGTCAACATTGACACCAATGAAGTGCCACACTTATGTCAACATTTACATGTGTTGACCTTTCTGTGTTGATTTTTTCTTGTGGCAATTCGCGGCACCCCCCGCGACCCCCCTCCCGCGATTTACAGCACACCCCCCACAATTCGCGGCACCCCCGGTGACAACCCCCCCTCCTGCGATTCGCGGCACCCCGCGCCCCCCCCCCCTCCCGCGGTTCACGGTGCTCCCACGACCCCCCCTACCGCGATTCCCCACCCCTGACCCCCCTCCTGTCATTGCGGCAACCCCCCGCGACCCTCCCTCCCGCGATTCACTGTAACCCCCCGCGCCCCCCCTCTCCCCTATCATGCCTCATAGCCCAGCCTCCTGCTCTCATGCACCCGAACTCCCACCCAGTAGGAGGAGACACTGACTAATCCTGTACTCCTGTACTGCCACGCTGGCCCCTCACCCACTGGCAGAAGCTGCACAATATCTCCCACCCTCCTCTTTAGTCCCCCTTATGTCCACACACCCCTATCACTACCCAGCCTCCTGTTTTCCTGTGTCATGACCAGGGCTTAAAGTGGTCCTGGAGAGGTGGTGGAACTCCACTCCCCTAACACCGACCCCCCCCCCCCCCATTAGGCAGAGCCGAGAACAGTGCTAGGGAATTGTGCCCTACCACCCATAAAGGGATAATGTATCCACCATACATGGTAGCACAATCGTATACACATTACACTGCATGTAGTGCCCTTGATTCATATTAAGTCACATAGTAATTCCCCTTATACACATAATGCCCACAGTTGTTCATCTTAACTTTACATTATGTACGCCGTGCCAGTAGAAGAAGCTGATGGGACAGGTTTTTCTGTTGGAATTACTGTTCAGGGCTGTGGTGGAGGTGGAACTCAGTTCCCCCTACCATTAGAGGTGGTGGAACTCAGTTCCACCCAGTTCCCCCTCACTTTAACCCCTGGTCATGACCTCCGCCAGTGGGGAGCCGCTGACTCAAAAACACCCTACTATACTATTGCACACACACACCTAAACAACACGCACACACAGCCCCCCCCCCCCACACCCACAAATGTCACTGTACCATCCAAACTATCAATGTACATCTTACTCTGTAACCGCTTTTTAATTAAACAAAACAATACACACCCCCTTCCACATCATATGCTCTCTATTTAACACATTTCACCTATAACTCAAGTTGCAATACAGGCCATCTTTCATACAATTCTAACCATCTTTCTCATATGCAAATGTTCACAAATTAAGGGGGCGCAGCCCCTTACGACGGTGTGAAGAGCGCCCGTAGGGCGCGATGAATCACCTAGTTATTTATAATCCTCATTTGTTAACAGGGGTCAATCCTGCTCAGCGGATGCCAGTCATTGTCGCAGTGGCTGCACTTTACGGCGCCTGCAATTTACACATGGGGCAGCGAACGCTTTAGTGCACAGTGGGGCTTATTTTAGCCCCCGAAGGATGCGGTTTCAGGTGCCATTGCTGCCATTAAAACATTGCGGCAACGGCACATCGCACAATTCAGGATGAATAGGATCGGCCCCTAAAATTTATAATCTCTTATAGTAGAATTAAATGTATGACAATCAAAAGTTGATATTTAAAAAGTGATAAAATGGAGAGTGATAAATGACCAACCAGTCAACCAACAACTTGTAACATGGCAGCTAGGAGTTGATTGGCTACTACTTTATCACTCTCCATGTTATCACTTTTCCAGGCTTAGTACATCTGGCTCCATGGTGCACGATGTTGTCTCACCTGGGTCGCTGCTGGCAGAAGGGCTGCTGGTACTGAGGGAACCTGCTGAAACATTCAATACAGTATTTATTACTATGTAAAGAAGCCTGCAGAGGGCGCTGTGCAGGTCTGAGCTGCATCTGGGTTCTGGTCAAAACAACAAAACTAATACAAGAAATATCTTCATCTACATCCCAACGTGAACACATTTAGAAAAAGTTCTGGAAAAAATCAGGTTTCCATGACTGTCGGGACCGTGACGTCTGCAAAATCAAAGAACACAACACAGCACAATACAAATCAACGCAGCACAATACAACACAACACACATAGGCGTGCACAGCCCATTTTACTAGGGGGGGGGCACCATAGGAAGGGCATGTCTATCATCGCCTACTGGGTGTATCTATGACTGCCTACTGGGCATGTCAATCACCACCTACTGGGCGTATCTATCACTTCCTCCTGGGTATCAATGCAAACTAAATAGTTGGTGACTTAATTATATATAGGGACTTCAGAAATAATCTTTCCCCCCCCCCACACACAGACACACACATACTAGAAAGGGGGCAGGGACCTCTGTAGGCGCGCAGCAAATATTTAAACCGTGATGCCCATTACACAAAATACCACACACCTTAATGCCTATTACATATTATACCAAACACTGTAGTGTCCATTACGCATAATGCCCCACACCATAATGCTCATTAGATATTATGCCACATGCCGTAATGACCATTACAATTTATGCCACACACTGTAATGCCCATTACAAGTTACACCACATACCGTAATGCCCATTACACAAAATGCCACACGCCATAATGCTCATTAGATATTATGCCACATGCCGTAATGCCCGTTACAATTAATGCCACACACCGTAATGCCCAATACAAGTTATACCACATACCGTAATGCCCATTACACATAATGCCACACCATAATGCCCATTACACATAATGCCACACACTGTATTGCCTATTACACATTATACCAAACAATGCAATGCCCATTACACATAATGACACACATCATAATGCTCATTTGATATTATGCCACATGCCGTAATGCTCATTACAATTAATGCCACACGCCGTAATGCCCATTACAATTTATGCCACACACCGTAATGCCCATTACACATTATGCCACACACCGTAATGCCCATAACACATTATGCCACACACCATAATGCCCATTATACATAATGCCATACATTGTAATGCCCATTACATATTATGCCACTCACCGTAAGGCCCATTATAAATTATTATTCGGGTACAAGGTGTCACATACACACATATAAGGGTAACAGGGGTTCAGACACCAGGGAAATTGGGGTAGACGGGGTCACATACACAGAGGAAGGGGGTAGCAGGGGACAAAGTGTCACACACAGGTCAAGGGGGTACAGGAGGGTCAAACACTATGGATGAGGGGTTAGAGGGGGTCACACATACAGGGATAGCAATGTAAAGAAGGTCACATATACAAAAGAAGTGGGGCACACATACAGAAGAGTTGATGGGTACAGCGATCCCTGGGCACTCACCAATATGTGGGGGAGCTGCAAGGTGTCAGGGTGGCCCATTTATCCAGGGTGAGGTCTAAATTCAAGTGGGCTAAGGGACTTTGTCACGTGACAGGGGAGGAGAGGGGGCGAAGAGAGAAGGAGCAAGGTCGGAACAAGGGACCCAACGGACACTCGCGGGTTCTCTTCGCTCGCTGTGCTTCAGGCGCGGGTTATTACAGGCCACCAGTGGTGGCGTGGATAGTGAAGGAGCAAGCCCCCTGGCCTTGCTCCTCCCCCTGTGTATGAAAGGTCCTTTAGCCCACTACAATTTAGCAACTACCATGGATCCAGGGCAAAGGGGAGGCCTGCAGCACCCAGAGAGACTCTGGCTTGAGTAACGTACATGTGAGCCCTGCGAAGGAGGATTTGAAAGAACAGATTTGTTTCCAGATCCTGCACGGGGCAGCTGTGGGGGGAAAGGGGTTGCTTACCCCATGGTGCTACTGATGGGAGAGGAGACAGGGCAGGTCCATGCTAACTCCAGCACGGTATCGCTGCGCTTATCTGACAGACACTAGAGGTCAAGCCAACCTACTGTATAGTGTCTGTCTCCTCCAAAATGGCAGCCATCTTTGGAGTGTGGCGCTATTTCCCTGCTGCTGCCACAGTCTGTGTATGGGGGGGGGGCTGGTCATTAGGGGGAGCCGGTCATTAGGGGGTGCCTGTGCACCCCCGGCACCCCCGTGCGCCTGCCTATGACAGCACAATACATTTTAGGAAGGCTGATTTTGTAGAAATGGGAAACTCTATAAGGGATTCTTTCGCAGAGTGGAGGAACTTGGAAGAAGTGCAGGAGAAGTGGGGAAAATTAAAAAGTGCAATTCTAAAAGCAACAGAACTTACACAAATGTGTTCTCAAAATGAGCAAAACCATGTGCACTGCAGGTGGGGCAGATGTAACATGTGCAGAGAGAGTTAAATTTGGGTGGGGTGTGTTGAAACTGAAATCTAATTTGCAGTTTTAAAATAAAACAGCCAGTATTTACCCTGCACAGAAACAAAATAACTCACCCAAATCTAATTCTCTCTGCACATGTTACATCTGCCCCCCTGCAGTGCACATGGTTTTGTCCTTCTAAGAAGGAATTTGTCAGAAAGAGTGAACCAAAATAACCCCCTTTGTGTCAAAAGAGTTAGGAAAAACACAAGGAAAAGGAAGCCATTGTGGTTTACAAAAGAAGTAGCAAGTATTGTGAAAGCAAAAAAGTTGGCCTTTAAAAAATGTAAGCAAATGCAGAAGAATGAGGACAAAGTGGTGTATCTTGTTAGACAGAAGGAGGCTAAGAAGGTAATCAGATCTGCAAAAGCACAGGCTGAAGAGAAAATGGCCCAGTCAGTGGGTAAATGGGGGGAGAAACTTGTACATTTACAGAGGAGAAAGTCCTCACAGAACTCTCAAAACTGAAATTGGATAAATCAAAGGGGCCAGATGGGATACATCCAAGGATACTAAAAGAGCTTAAAGGGGAGCTGGTAAAACCAATAACAGAATTATTCAACCAGTCACTAGCTACTGGAGTAATCCCAGAGGACTGGAAAACAGCGAATGTAGTCCCACTGCACAAAAGTGGAAGCAAGGAAGAGGAAAGCAACTATCGACCAGTGAGCCTTACATCAGTAGTATGGAAATTGATGGAAACACTCTTAAAACAAAGAGTTGTAGAATATCTCAAAACCAGCAATTTACAGGATCCAAAACAGCATGGGTTTACTGGGGGAAGATCATGTCAAACAAATCTTATTGACTTTTTTGACTGGGTGACTAAAGTAGATCAAGATGGGGCTGTAGATGTAGCTTATCTAGACTTTAGTAAGGCTTTTGACACTGTCCCACATCGCAGACTGTTAAATAAACTTGAAAGCTTGGGATTGGATTCTAAGATAGTTGAATGGATAAGAGCGTGGTTGCAGGACAGAAAACAGAGAGTTGTAGTAAACGTAAAAGGAGGGAAAGGTTACAAGTGGAGTACCCCAGGGATCTGTACTTGGAACAGTGCTTTTTAATATCTTTATTGGTGATATTGCAAATGGAAGTGAGGGTAAAATGTGCCTTTTTGCAGATGACACAAAGGTATGCAACAGGGTAGACACACCAGGAGGGGTAAAACAAATGATTGATGACCTAGGTAGATTAGAGGAATGGTCAAGAGAATGGCAACTACAGTTTAATGCCAAAAATGCAAAATCATGCACTTGGGTTGCAAAAATCCAAAGACTCAATATAGTATAAATGGCACTATAATGGAAACTACTGAGGAAGAGAGGGATCTAGGTGTCACTATTTCAGGGGACTTAAAGGCAGGTAGGCAATGTAACAAAGCAATGAAGAAGGCAAGTCAGATGCTTGGTTGCATAGGGAGAGGTATCAGCAGTAGAAAGAATTAATCGTGCCCCGTGCCCCCCCCCCCCCCCCAACCTCCCGCAATTCACGGAGGGCCCCCCCCCCCCTCCCACCTCTCCCTTCCTGCAGTATATCTCTCACCGTCCCGGTAATTGATGTATATAAGATGATATAAACGTACCTGGTGCTACCATCAGGGAGAGCGCCAGAATCAGCAAAGTGGCCACACACTAAGAAGTGATGACAAATGTTACACAGTGATAAATAAAGATTCAACCTTAACACACTTTAATACTGCAGTCATTGCTTGTACACCACAAAGTGACATTTGATTACTTATTTTGAAAATCAGACAGACATTGTGCCCACAAACTCTTTTAATATTCTCTCTCTCGTTCTCTTCCCATCCCCCCCCCCCCAAGGGGAGACAGAGCCTTACATGTCAGACCTGATCGCACAGCTGCTGATTTTCGGAGCCCTGCAATCAGGTATATACCGCCCCACCAGAGTGAAATCCCACCCCGTGCAAGCCTGCAAATTGCCTAGCAAGGCTTGCGAAAATTACCTAGATTAGGGATTCACTGCAAATCCATTCACAAGCTGCGCACCATGTAATGATTCCCCAGTGTGTGCAGTCTAGTGGGTGCAATAGAATCAGGCTGATCGGGGCGGAGCTGACATGACTTCCCCTCACACACCTGGCCACGCCTGCGTATTACCTGACACTCCCAGATAACAGCCGCTCACCATGTAATGATTCCCCAGTGTGTGCAGTCTGTACGTAGCCCGGGACTTACTCAGCGGCTGTGATAGAATCAGGCTGATCGAGGGCGGAGCTGATGTCACATGACTTCCCCTCACACACCTGGCCACGCCTGCGTATTACCTGACACTTCCAGATAACAGCCGCTCACCATGTAATGATTCCCCAGTGTGTGCAGTCTGTGCGTAGCCCAGGACTTACTCGGCAGCTGTGATAGACTCAGGCTGTTCGGGGGCGGAGCTGATGTCACATGACTTCCCCTCACACACCTGGCCATGCCTGCGTATTACCTGACACTCCCAGATAACAGCCGCTCACCATGTAATGATTCCCCAGTGTGTGCAGTGTGTGCGTAGCCCAGGACTTACTCAGCGGCTGTGATAGAATCAGGCTGATCGGGGGCGGAGCTGACATCACATGACTTCCTCTCACACACCTGGCCATGCCTGCGTATTACCTGACACTCCCAGTTAACAGCCACTCCCCATTTAATGATTCCCCAGTGTGTGCAGTGTGTGCGTAGCCCAGGACTCAGTGGCTATGATAGAATCAGGCTCAGAATCATTATATAGAGATGGGTTCCATGGTGCAGTACATCCTTTATCCACTAGGGGCTCTGTTTCATTATAAGTCTGGAAGTTTGTCTAGACCAGTGGTCTCCAACCTTTTTTGGGTCGGGAGCTACTCGCGACAAAATAAACCGCCCGAAGAGCTACTAAAGTAAAAAATGTTAAAAAATCTGCATAATATAAAAAACACACACTGCAATGCCCCAGACATAATATGCCACACACTGTAATGTCCAATATGTCACAAACATACCTCCCAACACTGGAGGCAGAGGAGAAGAGACATCTACGCGTGCCGAAGGCACGCGCCAAAAATTATAGGGTTCAGCTACTACCGTGGAACTCCTGCAAGGCTACATCCCCCATTTTTTCCGCTATGGGGGCATGGTCAGCTCTCTAAGAGCTGTAGCCACATGGGGTGCGGCCATGGAAAATGGGGGTGTGATACACATATGCCCTCAATAGTGCAGTGCCAGATACACATGACCCCAATAGTGCAGTCCGTGATACCCATTATAAATATGCCCCGCACCGTGATGCTCCATTATACAAATGCCCCACACCGTGATGCACCATTATACATATGCCACACACCGTGATGCACCATTATACATATGCCACACACCGTGATGCTCATTATACATATGTCACACACCGTGATGCACCATTATACATATGCCACACACCGTGATACTCCATTATACATATGCCACACCATGATGCTCCATTATGCATATGCCACAATGTAAAGCTCCATTATACAAATGACCCCACAGTGTGATGCTCCATTATACATATGCCACACACACACAATGCCCATTATACATATGCCCCACACCGTGATGCACCATTATACATATGCCACACACCGTGATGCACCATTATACATATGCCACACACCGTGATGCTCCATTATACATATGCCACACACCGTGATACTCCATTATACATATGCCACACCGTGATGCTCCATTATATATATGCCACACACCGTGATGCTCCATTATACATATGCCACACACCGTGACGCTCCATTATACATATGACACACACCGTGATGCACCATTATACATATGCCACACCGTGATGCTCCATTATACATATGCCACACCGTGATGCTCCATTATACATATGCCACACCGTGATGCTCCATTATACATATGCCACACCGTGATGCTCCATTATACATATGCCACACCGTGATGCTCCATTATATATATGCCACACACCGTGATGCTCCATTATACATATGCCACACACCGTGACGCTCCATTATACATATGACACACACCGTGATGCACCATTATACATATGCCACACCGTGATGCTCCATTATACATATGCCACACCGTGATGCTCCATTATACATATGCCACACCGTGATGCTCCATTATACATATGCCACACCGTGATGCTCCATTATACATATGCCACACCGTGATGCTCCATTATACATATGCCACAATGTGAAGCTCCATTATACAAATGCCCCACAGTGTGATGCTCCATTATACATATGCCACACACACAATGCCCATTATACATATGCCCAACAACGTGATGCTCCATTATACATATGCCACACCGTGATGCTCCATTATACATATGCCCCACACCGTGATGCTCCATTATACATATGCCCCACACCGTGATGCTCCATTATACATATGCCGCACACACTGTGATGCACCATTACACATTTGCCACACACCATGATGCCCATTATACATATGCCACACACCGTAATGCTCCATTATACATATGCCACACACCATGATGCCCATTACACATATGCCACACACCGTGAGGCACCATTATACATATGCCACACAACACGCACCGTGATGACGATTATGCCTATGACCCACAAAGTGAAGCTCCTTTATACATATGCCCCACACATTGATGCTTATTAAACATATGCCCCACAAATGATGCCCATTAAACATATGCCCCACACATTGCTGCTCATTAAACATATGCCCCACAAATGATGCCCATTAAACATATGCCCCACAAATGATGCCCATTAAACATATGCCCCCCAAATGATGCCCATTAAACATATGCCCCCCAAATGATGCCCATTAAACATATGCCCCACACATTGCTGCTCATTAAACATATGCCACACACATGATGCCCATTAAACATATGCCCCACACCCAAGGTGTGGGGCATATGTTTAATGGGCATCATGTGTGTGGCATATGTTTAATGATCAAACATATGCCACACACATTATGCCCATTATACCTCGAGGCTCAAGCAGTGGCAACCGAATTTTTACCTAAACCAGTGCTGTGATGCAGGACTCGATCAGAGGCTGTGGCGCAGGACTGTGTTATTTTGCAGAGGCGCTGCTGTGGCGTCTCCAGCAAGCCCGCGAAATCATACGCTGGGGACGTGCTCGGGACGTCATTAGGTCACGCGGCATAAGACCTGCCGCAAAGCGAGGAGGGGGTCACAGCCGCAAAGTCGCGGCTACACAAAGCGGATTGAAAGCGCCTTTAAAGCAGTGTCTGACCTCCTGCCGCCAAACAAGGAGCCTCATCGCGGCAGGAGGTCAGCAGAAAGGCAAACGAGCTACTGTAAAACAGCAGGCGAGCTACCCGTCGCTCGCGAGCGACGGGTTGGCGAACCCTGGTCTAGACAGACTAAGCTGTGTGGCAGCTATCACTCTTGTAAACACATATATAGACAATAAACGGTACTTGTTTCCTAGCACGGCGCCCATCGTGGGTCATCGCATACCTTAAGTTAAGGTATACGATGGACGCGACCGATGCGATTTTTGGGCTATTTTTAGCCTTTTTCCTGACAATTAAAAATCTGCGTCCATCGCATACCTTAACTTAATGTTCAATTTTAAATTCCTATGTAAAATCGGGTCCATTGTATGCCATTATAATGGCATACAATGCGACCGATGCGATGGACCCGATTTTACATAGGGAACAATGTTAAATGGCCCAATGGACCCGATTTTTGATTGTATACCTACCCTGATGGGTAATTTGTATGTCAAATGCCCCCCCCCTGCTGATTTTCGGAGCCCTGCAATCAGGTATATACCGCCCCACCAGAGTGAAATCCCACCCCGTGCAAGCCTGCAAATTGCCTAGCAAGGCTTGCGAAAATTACCTAGATTAGGGATTCACTGCAAATCCATTCACAAGCTGCGCACCATGTAATGATTCCCCAGTGTGTGCAGTCTAGTGGGTGCAATAGAATCAGGCTGATCGGGGCGGAGCTGACATCACATGACTTCCCCTCACACACCTGGCCACACCTGCGTATTACCTGACACTCCCAGATAACAGCCGCTCACCATGTAATGATTCCCCAGTGTGTGCAGTCTAGTGGGTGCAATAGAATCAGGCTGATCGGGGGCGGAGCTGACATCACATGACTTCCCCTCACACACCTGGCCACGCCTGCGTATTACCTGACACTCCCAGATAACAGCCGCTCACCATGTAATGATTCCCCAGTGTGTGCAGTCTGTACGTAGCCCGGGACTTACTCAGCGGCTGTGATAGAATCAGGCTGATCGAGGGCGGAGCTGACATCACATGACTTCCCCTCACACACCTGGCCATGCCTGCGTATTACCTGACACTCCCAGATAACAGCCGCTCACCATGTAATGATTCCCCAGTGTGTGCAGTCTGTGCGTAGCCCAGGACTTACTCGGCAGCTGTGATAGACTCAGGCTGTTCGGGGGCGGAGCTGATGTCACATGACTTCCCCTCACACACCTGGCCATGCCTGCGTATTACCTGACACTCCCAGATAACAGCCGCTCACCATGTAATGATTCCCCAGTGTGTGCAGTGTGTGCGTAGCCCAGGACTTACTCAGCGGCTGTGATAGAATCAGGCTGATCGGGGGCGGAGCTGACATCACATGACTTCCTCTCACACACCTGGCCATGCCTGCGTATTACCTGACACTCCCAGTTAACAGCCACTCCCCATTTAATGATTCCCCAGTGTGTGCAGTGTGTGCGTAGCCCAGGACTCAGTGGCTATGATAGAATCAGGCTCAGAATCATTATATAGAGATGGGTTCCATGGTGCAGTACATCCTTTATCCACTAGGGGCTCTGTTTCATTATAAGTCTGGAAGTTTGTCTAGACAGACTAAGCTGTGTGGCAGCTATCACTCTTGTAAACACATATATAGACAATAAACGGTACTTGTTTCCTAGCACGGCGCCCATCGTGGGTCATCGCATACCTTAAGTTAAGGTATACGATGGACGCGACCGATGCGATTTTTGGGCTATTTTTAGCCTTTTTCCTGACAATTAAAAATCTGCGTCCATCGCATACCTTAACTTAATGTTCAATTTTAAATTCCTATGTAAAATCGGGTCCATTGTATGCCATTATAATGGCATACAATGCGACCGATGCGATGGACCCGATTTTACATAGGGAACAATGTTAAATGGCCCAATGGACCCGATTTTTGATTGTATACCTACCCTGATGGGTAATTTGTATGTCAAATGCCCCCCCCCCCCCCCATTGTTAACGCCACCCCACGATGAACGCCAACCCGAAGGGTGACGAGCACAGTGAGCCCGCGAGGGGTAGGCGGTACGCGTCCTCCGACCTTTACATACCCACACTATCCACATCGGCGTGGAGTTGACGTTATATAGTGTGGCGAGCGCAGCGAGCCACCGAGCCCGAAGAGTGGTGAGCGCAGCGAGCCCCGCGAGGGGATGCGTAATACCTGTGAAGTAATGTGCGTCCCCTCGCGGGGCTAGCTGCGGTCGCCACGCTTCGGGCTTGGTGGCTCACTGCACTCGCCACACTATATAAAATCAACTCCACGCCGACGTTCATACTGGGGGTATAAAAAAAAAGGTCGGAGGACGCTTCGGGTTGGGGTTCATTGTGGGGTGGCGTTAGCAATGGGGGGGGCATTTGACCCATCAGGGTAGGGATACAATGAAAATTGGGGTCTGGGTGGCATTTAACATTGGGGCCAATGTAAAATCGGGTCTCGGGGAACATTTTACATTGGTTCCAATGTAAAAATCGCGCTGATCGCATTGCATGCGATTTGGTTGCATGCGATGCGATCAACGCGATTTTTTAGGACCCGATGGATACAATTTTTATTGCTGGCGCCGTGCTAGGAAACAAGTACCCAATAAACATTTAAAATGATATGGACTTTCTTCTGTTTGCTAGAGTAAATTAACTTAAGGCGTGATCAATCTAATTGTGAAGATCAACACAAGTGGCGCCAACTTACTATTGTACTCCATATCTCCCCCCATCCCTTATGCAACAGGGGATCTTGCAAGCTAGGCGGCCCCCCACACAGTTATCCTAATTTCTGTGGTGCGACACAAGGGTCCGTTCTCTACATATATAGACAAATTAATGAGTAATATTTGCTTCTTTTACATATAATGTGTTTCTCATTGAACTGACATTTTTACCCTTTGAGTGCCAACATTGCTGTGAGTCATCCTTAAAAACTAAAATTGCCAGCGCCGCTCACAGCGACTGTTCTTTCAGTATAAATAAATACAAATGCAGCCAAGTCAATTAATTGAAGTTTAGTTAAATATTGCACCCAAAAAAAGAACAGTCCCCGTGCGCGGTGCTGGCATTTTTAACGGATATTTTGAGGATCCCTCACAGCGACATTGGCCCTCAGAAGGTTTCATATAAAGGTTTGCTTGGTAATTTTCACACCTAATTTGACACATTTCCTTGGCAAAGGGTTAATAAACATTATAGAGAAGATGCTAAGAGCTGTATACCCTTCACAGACTGCATCCTGGGCACAGACAGACAGCAGCACGCATCCATCGCCTCTTACCTTACTGATGGGAGACTGCTTGCAGGAAATCATGGCGCCTTGGGTCAGATGGGCCTAGTACCTGGAGAGCTGCTGTTTTAGTGGGGTGAAAGGTGTCGGAGGGACTGTGATGGGTGGATGGGAAACCCTGCACATTTATATTGTGTGTGTAGAGAGGAAGTAACCACATTGTGTAATTTCCTCCAGCTAGAACTCTACATCCTTCTAATGACTAACAATGAGGGAGGTGTTCAGACACAGATGTCGCTGCTGGGTACAGTGCCCGGGCTGCGACTTGTACCCCCCCCCCACCTTGGCAGCGCACTCTAACTATCCCATGGTCCTATAGCTCCTTAATCAGAATGAGGCAAAACAACACATCTGGTATACTGTAATAAACATAGAAACATAGAAACATAATGACTTATAACGGAGTTTTACACTGTCAGTTCTTGAGCGCGACCTCCTTCCATCTTTCAGCTGGTGATCCCCTGCTTCTCAGCCATCCGATTATATCATCAGGCCGATGTTACATTTGCTGACCTTGGATAGGACAGTCTGGATACAACTGTATAGGGTGCATCCGAGCTGCATTGCATCTTGGGTAATCAGAGCAGACACCTGTGCCTGATGATACGCACACAGGACTGAAATGCACAGAAAGAAGCTATACATGAATCAGAAGGGCAATTACAAGACCTGTTACAGTTATTATTGCAGCAGACATGGGCCGGCTCTCTGGCTGCACACGTGAGTGTGATCATCACTAGCGGGTATGCGCATCATCATTCGTCATTCGTCGCGAACGTACTGAAAGATATTTTGACCAATTTCATTCAGAATGGCCGAAATGAAAAAAATTGGACAAAAAAAGTTGGTCAAAAAGATTGTACAGTGTGTATGCACCTTTAGTCCTCGCCGCGGGGCCGGCACATGCGCAGTAGCCTCTTTGGTACTGTGTATACGCTGGCCCCCAGCCTCTATGGGTTGCTTTTGCAGCGGCCCATAGAAGCATATTCAGAAAGCCGGTTTTAATGGGCTGCTGCTCCGGCGTTCCAGAGGGAAGGAACACCTCCCAATAGGACTGCCTTGGTGACTGGCAGGTCGGACTTCCAATAGGAAATCACTGCCAGTCACAGTGAAACCAGTGCAGTCTCACAGACAACAGAAAACAGTGGTGAATCTTACCTGGGGGGGCTCCAGCCCTGCAGCCCATAGACAAAAACCACCACTGAGTGTATCCCTGTATTAAAACCAAGTAGGGTCCAATTACACTAAGACATTGCGGGTCTGGAGATGCAGCAGCCAAAGAATGGTGGGTGAAACTGATAGTGAATGATCCCATGTGTATAAACAACTGTGTGGGGCAGGTGTAAGAGGATGCAGAGTCAACTGAAGGCCGGCGGTAGTACTGTACAAACATCAGGGCTGGCGACCCGGCCACTAGTCAGCTCTAGGCATTTGCCTAGGGCGCCGGCACCTGGAGGGCGGCAGTTCGCCCCTCACCCCCAGCATGGAGGGTTAGCGAACTGTGTAAAAAACTTGCGGCGCCTGCGTCCCTGCAGTGCTGGAGCGGGCAGGGGTGTCCGTGCCGCGGGGGAACCTGCGGCGCTGTCATTGTGTATAAAGCTGCCGGCGGCCGGCGGGGTCCCTGCAGTGAATAGAAAATAACTAGCGCAATGCGCGCGGCGGCGCGGGAAGCGCTAGTTTTCTATTCACTGCAGGGACCCGGCCGCCGCCAGCTTTATACACAATGACAGCACCGCAGGTTCCCCCGCGGCACGGACACCCCTGCCCGCTCCAACACTGCAGGGACGCCGGGGACGCAAGTTTTTTACAAAAAAAACATGTTTCGTTAGCATTGATGTGATTCTCCTCCATTGATGGTAAAAATATTCAACATCGGTCATAGAGCATCAGTGATATTGAATCATCGATGGTCAATGACCTTCCGTACCCAAGGGTCTATGAGCATCATATGTTATGTTACCTATTACAGATGCACGTATGGAGCCGATCCACAAAATTCAATCCAGTTCCACTTGAGAGCGTCCACATCAGGGTCACAGTCATTTATGAGCCCAAAGATCAAAGTATTGAAGTAATCCCCGGTCTATCGGTATATAACACATTGTGATAATGTACAGAAATATAATCCGTGTAACTCTTACCGTCTGCCTCTCTTCATAGGGGATAGTTCTGGACAGCTCGGACCAGGTGAGTTCACAGATGACCAAGCTCGGATCCAGGGAGGATAGCATAGAATAGAATAGATAGATTAAGGGGCGGAGCACATGCACTGTCAAATGGTTACAACTGTATGAATACTCTGCGCTAATCAATTAAAGTTGGGCTCTAATGGCTAGCCAAACCAATGCGCAGCTGGCCACACCCCCACTGGAGACTGACCACACCCCTAAACATGAGCCCCTACACCTGCATTCTATTGGTGGGCCTTCATACCCCAGGTACCTTCATTATGCGAAGCCCCATCCCCTGTGATACGCAGAGCATCCCAGACTCTGTCTATCATTTCTCCAGTGGCATAACTACACATTTTGCACCCCCCTGCCCCCCAAAAATATTTAATTATATATATTTTACCAACATGCTTGTTGTCTGGGGTGTCTGGCTCTTTACCAGGGGTTTCTGTGCTTGTTGCCAGGGTTACATGCTTATTGGTTGCTACCAGGGCATTACATGCTCCTTGCCAGGGGATTTCTATGCTCGTTGCCAGGGGGTTATATGCTCCTTGCCAGGGCTTCACATGCTTATTGCCAGGAGGATACATACTTGTTGCCAGTGGTTTTCTATGCTCGTTGCCAGGGGGTTATATTCTCGTTGCCAGGGGTTACATGCTCACAGCATGCTACCATTCCCAGAACCAGGCCCTTCCAGGTAGCATTGTACGCACTGCACTCCCCTGACAGATGCTAGATATCCAGTAGGACCTTTAGCATCTGTCTCCAACAAGGCGGCGGCCATGTTTGCTGGGTCCCTTGTAGCAGATTCCATGTGAATGGCTAGACCGCATACAATCTGCCACCACCCTGTGCCCACGCGGAGCTAGCTCCATAATGCTGCTGCAGTGTCCTAGCTACTCCGCTGCATTTCTCTGTTGCATCCTAGAAAATGGTACGCTGATTCTGATTGGTTCCTAGCAGTAACATCACCTTCCGAAGGAAGATGACAGAGTTTGTAGAGTAGCAGAAACCGGCCTAGGCTAATGGTGGCAGGTAACTGGTACAGGGGTGTTGCCCGTTCAGCATTGACATGGCGCGCCAGTGTGTCTAAATTTGTGGTGCAAAGAAACCATTGTTAGTCACACGAGAAGGGCCTGATTCATACAGAGCACCACTCATCGGATTAACACCAAAATCATTATGGGGTCAGAGGTCGCCAGTCATTAGTGTCCCGCGACTCAGGGCTGAGTAATGTCACCAGCGAGGGAAGAATGACAAATGTCTCCGCAATGGCTGCTTCCCCCCGATCCTGTTACCATTAATCTCCACGGTTGGCAGTCACAGAACCACACGCTGCACAGTATCATTTCCCAGCGCAGATTATGTCACACTGAAATGTAACGAAACACGCTGAGGGCCAGATGTATCAAGCTTCAAAAAGTGATAAAATTGAGAGTGATAAACAACTAGCTTGGTATATACCGGAATACAACCAGTAACTCGGTAAGTGGTTTTGGTTGTATTTTCGGATTTAGAACATCCCAACCTTTCAGCATTGTCCTTATTCAGGGAAAGACTCAGCTGTCTGCAGTAACATCGTCCAGCATTTTACACAAGTGTTCCAAGCTACAGTATAAATGAAGCAGCTAGAGTAGACAGTGGAGACTGACTGTCACCGCCACCCGCCCCAGCACTGATCTGGTAACGCGCTGCTGCGCCCCGCTGCTTCCTCCCCAGCCGCCCGCCCCCACTGCTCCTCACCGCTACGGCGCTGGACAGTGGAGAGAGACTGACTGTCCAGCGCCGACTGATCTTATTAAACATCGTATGTCCCGCCGGTCCGACCCCTGGGACCGGGTCCGATACGCACGGGACCACGCATCGGACCCGACCCCATGTCATGAAGAACCGATTTGGTCTGATTTATCAGGCCGATTGATCGCAATCGGCCTAAATCGGTCCAAATCGGCTCGATGTATGCCCACCTTAAGGTATAAATACAGTCATAGCCACATGGAGACAGCTAGGGATATAGAACAAGACTGAGCTAGCAATTTACACTGAACTACATACATGGAGTCCTGAAGGAGAGTGACAAACGTCCCCTGCAGTTACATATTCTGTTACAAAGTATGACGGAGAGTACCCCATGCTTACCCCATGCTTACCACAAGTCAGCACTATTGCACAAGTCAGACTGTTTTACCGCAGTGTATCATTGAAAACCCGGGCAACAAAATGTCAGAGACCTCTTATTTTTACTAAGCTAAATGTGCACGCACTCTTACGTAGTTGGGGAACATAGAAAGCTACATGCATTTTATTAGTAATGTCCTATTTTTGTATATAATTATTTTGTGTGTACGGTTAATGCAAATTGACATTGTAATTCTATGTTCTTATTGTATGTTTTGTTTCAATTGTATTTGCTGAGAATATGTACAAGATTTACTTCCGTGCCTTACTTAATAAATGTAATATTCTTTTAACCCCTTCCCGCCGCAGCCAGTTTTTGCCTTCCTGACAGAGCACTTTTTTTCAAATCTGACATGTATCACTTAAGTGGGGATAACTTTTTTTTGCTTTCACTTATCCCAGTGATTTTGAGATTGTTTTCTCTTGACACATTGTACTTCAAATTAGTGGTAAATTTGGGTCGATACAGTCTGTGTTTTTTTGTAAAAAATACCAAAATGTCGTAAAAAAATGGAAAATTTAGCAATTTTCAAAATGTCACATTTTCTGCTTATGAGACAAATAAACATACCACTCAAAATAGTTAATAACTAACATAGACCATATGTCTACTTTATGTTTCCATCATTATTTCAACCTCCTTTTAATTTTTTTGGACACTAGGAGGCTTAAAATATGAATAGCAAATTCTCAAATTTTCAAGAAAATTTCAAACACTGATTTTATTTAGGGACCAGTTCAGTTCTGATGTGACTTTGAGGGACTTGTATGTGAGACACCCCCATAAATGATGCCATTTCAAAAACTGCACCCCTCACAGTATTCAAAACAGCATTTTGGAAGTTTTTTAACCCTTTAGGTGTTTCACAGGAATTAAAACAAAGTGTAGGTGAAATTTCAAAATTTCATTTTTTTTGCAGATTTTAAAATTTAATACATTTTTCTAAGGAACACAGTAGATTTTACTAGAGAAATGTGACTAAAAATTGATTCCCCCAATTCTTTTGTTTTCATAAATATCCTATATGTGGCCCTAGTGTGCACGATGACCAAACCACAGTCTTCATAATAGAAGGAGCACCTACTTGATTTTGGAGCCTCCTTTTTATGAGATTATTTTTTAGGCACCATGTAGGTTTCTAGCCACCATAAGATGCTAAAAGTTAGGAACCCCCCCACAAGTGACCCCATTTTGCAAACTACACCCCTCAGGGAATTCATCTAGTGGTATAGTGTACATTTCAAACCCCCAGGGGTTTCACCAATTGTGGTACAACTGGGCAGTGAAAATGAAAAATTAAATTTTTTACACAAAAATGCAGTTCTGGCTCAAAATTTTTCATTTTCACAAGGAATGAAAGAGACAAAGCACCCCAAAATCTGTGCCCCAATTTCTCCCGAGTACGGCAATGCCTCACATGTGACCAAAAAATACCATTTTGGTGCATGGCAGGACTCAGAAGGGAAGGAGTGATTTTTGGATTTTGCAGCTCAGATTCTGGTGGAATGTTGGTGGGTGCTATGTCGCATTAGCAAGACCCCCGAAGCACCAATACAGTGGAACCCCCCCACAAGTGACCCCATTTTGCAAACTACACCCCTCAGGGAATTCAACTAGGGGTATAGTGTACATTTCAAAACCCCAGGGGTTTCACCAATTGTGGTACAACTGGGCAGTGAAAATGAAAAATTAATTTTTTTACACAAAAATGCAGTTCTGGCTCAAAATTTGTCATTTTCACAAGGAATGAAGGAGACAAAGCACCCCAAAATCTGTGCCCCAATTTCTCCCGAGTACGGCAATGCCTCACATGTGACCAAAAAATACCATTTGGGTGCATGGCAGGACTCAGAAGGGAAGGAGTGATTTTTGGATTTTGCAGCTCAGATTCTGGTGGAATGTTGGTGGGTGCTATGTCGCATTAGCAAGACCCCCGAAGCACCAATACAGTGGAACCCCCCACAAGTGACCCCATTTTGCAAACTACACCCCTCAGGGAATTCATCTAGGGGTATAGTGTACATTTCAAACCCCCAGGGGTTTCACCAATTGTGGTACAACTGGGCAGTGAAAATGAAAAATTAATTTTTTTACACAAAAATGTAGTTCTGGTTCATAATTTTTCATTTTCACAAGGAATGAAGGAGACAAAGCACCCCAAAATCTGTGCCCCAATTTCTCCCGAGTACGGCAATGCCTCACATGTGACCAAAAAATACCATTTGGGTGCATGGCAGGACTCAGAAGGGAAGGAGTGTTTTTTGGATTTTGCAGCTCAGATTCTGGTGGAATGTTGGTGGGTGCTATGTCGCATTAGCAAGACCCCCGAAGCACCAATACAGTGGAACCCCCCCACAAGTGACCCCATTTTGCAAACTACACCCCTCATTGAATTCATCTAGGGGTATAGTGTACATTTCAAACCCCCAGGGGTTTCACCAATTGTGGTACAACTGGGCAGTGAAAATGCAAAATTAAATTTTTTACACAAAAATGTAGTTCTGGTTCAAAATTTTTCATTTTCACAAGGAATGAAGGAGACAAAGCACCCCAAAATCTGTGCCCCAATTTCTCCCGAGTACGGCAATGCCTCACATGTGACCAAAAAATACCATTTGGGTGCATGGCAGGACTCAGAAGGGAAGGAGTGTTTTTTGGATTTTGCAGCTCAGATTCTGGTGGAATGTTGGTGGGTGCTATGTCGCATTAGCAAGACCCCCGAAGCACCAATACAGTGGAACCCCCCCACAAGTGACCCCATTTTGCAAACTACACCCCTCATTGAATTCATCTAGGGGTATAGTGTACATTTCAAACCCCCAGGGGTTTCACCAATTGTGGTACAACTGGGCAGTGAAAATGCAAAATTAAATTTTTTACACAAAAATGTAGTTCTGGTTCAAAATTTTTCATTTTCACAAGGAATGAAGGAGACAAAGCACCCCAAAATCTGTGCCCCAATTTCTCCCGAGTACGGCAATGCCTCACATGTGACCAAAAAATACCATTTGGGTGCATGGCAGGACTCAGAAGGGAAGGAGTGATTTTTGGATTTTGCAGCTCAGATTCTGGTGGAATGTTGGTGGGTGCTATGTCGCATTAGCAAGACCCCCGAAGCACCAATACAGTGGAACCCCCCGACAAGTGACCCCATTTTGCAAACTACACCCCTCAGGGAATTCATCTAGGGGTATAGTGTACATTTCAAGCCCCCAGGGGTTTCACCAATTGTGGTACAACTGGGCAGTGAAAATTAAAAATTAAATTTTTTACACAAAAATGTAGTTCTGGTTCAAAATTTTTCATTTTCACAAGGAATGAAGGAGACAAAGCACCCCAAAATCTGTGCCCCAATTTCTCCCGAGTACGGCAATGCCTCACATGTGACCAAAAAATACCATTTGGGTGCATGGCAGGACTCAGAAGGGAAGGAGTGATTTTTGGATTTTGCAGCTCAGATTCTGGTGGAATGTTGGTGGGTGCTATGTCGCATTAGCAAGACCCCCGAAGCACCAATACAGTGGAACCCCCCCACAAGTGACCCCATTTTGCAAACTACACCCCTCAGGGAATTCATCTAGGGGTATAGTGTACATTTCAAACCCCCAGGGGTTTCACCAATTTTGATACAACTGGGCTGTGCAAATGAAAAATTACATTTTGTTGCACAAAAATGCAGTTCTGGCTCAAAATTTTTCATTTTCACAAGGAATGAATGAGACAAAGCACCCCAAAATCTGTGCCCCAATTTCTCCCGAGTACGGCAATGCCTCATGTGTGACCAAAAAATGGCAGGACTCAGAAGGGAAGGAGTGATATTTGGATTTTGCAGCACAGATTCTGGTGGAATGTTGTTGGGTGCTATGTCGCATTAGCAAGACCCCCAAAGCACCAATACAGTGGAACCCCCCACAAGTGACCCCATTTTGCAAACTACACCCCTCAGGGAATTCATCTAGGGGTATAGTGTACATTTCAAACCCCCAGGGGTTTCACCAATTTTGATACAACTGGGCTGTGCAAATGAAAAATTAAATTTTTTTACACAAAAATGCAGTTCTGGCTCAAAATTTTTCATTTTCACAAGGAATGAAGGAGACAAAGCACCCCAAAATCTGTGCCCCAATTTCTCCCGAGTACGGCAATGCCTCATGTGTGACCAAAAAATGGCAGGACTCAGAAGGGAAGGAGTGATATTTGGATTTTGCAGCACAGATTCTGGTGGAATGTTGGTGGGTGCTATGTCGCATTAGCAAGACCCCCAAAGCACCAATACAGTGGAAACCCCCCACAAGTGACCCCATTTTGCAAACTACACCCCTCAGGGAATTCATCTAGGGGTATAGTGTACATTTCAAACCCCCAGGGGTTTCACCAATTTTGATACAACTGGGCTGTGCAAATGAAAAATTAAATTTTTTTACACAAAAATGCAGTTCTGGCTCAAAATTTTTCATTTTCATAAGGTATGAAGGAGAAAAAGCACCCCAAAATCTGTGCCCCAATTTCTCCCGAGTATGGCAATGCCTCATTTGTGACCAAAAAATACCAGTTGGGTGCATGGCAGGACTCAGAAGGGAAGGAGTGATTTTTGGATTTTGCAGCTCAGATTCTGGTGGAATGAATGGTGGGTGCTATGTGGCATTAGCAAGACCCCCGAAGCACGGTGAAATGATGAACCTAATAATCCATAGATGTGTGGTATATTTTAAAACACTCCTTTATACATAGGCCGGGTTTGTCGGGGCAAGTTTCACAGTGGAAAATAGTATCCTTTCTTATTCCCTGTTTATAGCAAACTTAGCACCTTTTTTGTGTCCTGCCCTTTTTTGCAGTGGAGGGGATTTTATTAGGAAAATGCTGCCCTGGTACAATACGGGGGCCAGTACTAGAAGTACTGGGGCCCTCTGCCTGCTGGTTCCCAAATATTAGGCCCTTTATGACTTCCTCTTGAAAGTGCATAAATGTCCCCCTCTGGCTGGTAGAACGGAATAGCACGTAAGCATTATACAGTGCCATCTGGATGATATACACGGCCAGCTTCTTGTACCAGATTTTTGTTTTCCGCAGGGCACTGTACGGCTTCAGTACCTGATCTGAAAGATCCACTCTGCCCATGTACTTATTGTAATCTAGGATACAATTAGGTTTTGAGGTGTGGGTACTGGTACCTCGTACAGGGACGGAGGTGGTACTGTCTCCATGAATTGTTGTCAGTATAAGGACATCCCTCTTGTCCTTATATTTGACCAACAACATATTTTCGGTGAATTGTGCCCTGCTTTCACCCCTTCTCAGTACTTGGGCAATGTGCGTTTTTGGGAGGCCTCTTTGGTTCTTGCGCACAGTACCGCAAGCTGCTGTACCTCTTGAACCAAGGGCCTTAAACAGGGGGATGCTAGTGTAAAAGTTATCCACATAGAGGTGATAACCTTTATCCAGGAAGGGGTGCACTAAATCCCAGACAATTTTTCCACTAACACCTACGAGGGAGGGGGGGCATTCTGGCGGTTCAATTGTTGAATCCTTCCCTTCATATACCCTAAACCTGTGGGTGTACCCTGAGGTGCTTTCACACAGCTTATACATTTTTATGCCATACCTTGCCCTCTTATTGGGAAGGTACTGGCAGAATTTAACCCTTCCTTTAAAATGTATAAGGGACTCGTCGATACAAATAAATTTTTCAGGGATGTACATCTCTGCAAATTTGGCACTGAAATGATCAATGACCGGCCTGACTTTGAATAGCCGGTCAAAGGTGGGATCATCTCTGGGTGGGCACTGTGCATTATCGGTGTAATGTAAAAATTTAAGGATTGTCTCAAAACGAGTCCGAGTCATGGCCATACGGTAAAATGGGGTGCTGTACAGAACATCTGTACTCCAATATTGCCTAATTTCTGGCTTTTTTACTATGCCCATATGTAACACCAGACCCCAAAACGTCATCATCTCTACTGCATCTACAGGGGTCCACCTAGCAAATGATGACGTGGGGTTTTGAGCAATAAACTGCTGGGCATATAAATTACTTTGGTCCACCATTAAATTTATAAAATCATCAGAGAAAAATAATTTGAAAAAGTCAATTTCTCTGAGACCTGTTGAATCAAATTGGATTCCTGGGATGGCCAAAAACTCAGGAACCTGGGGCTCAAAATTGTCTGGTGGTGGGGTCCATACGGGATCAATCATTTGGGGGGGGGTCTCAGCTGCTCTACGGGGGCGTCTTTGAGGGGGTCCCTCATCACCAGAGGAGGAAGAGGAGCTTAAGACAAATCCTTCAAATTCCCCGCTTGCATCACTGGCTGTGTCAGAGTCAGAGGCAAGCATGGCATATGCCTCCTCCGCTGAATACATTCTTCTGGATGACTGGGATGACATTTGGGATGACATTTGGGATGCCATTTTTATTTTTGTGTTTCTGTAAGTGTAATGTTTCAACACGTGTATAGTGTAGGGGGGGTACAAACTTTATTTCAACACGGGGGGTATGTAGTGTGTAGTGTGTATGTAGTGCAGAAAAAAAATACTTTATACAGGAATTTGATCCCAATAAAAAAAAAAAAATTGAAGGGGTTAAAAAAAAAAAAAAAAAGGTCCTGCGCCAAAAATTTAGCACAGATGTTGGTCAGTAACGTCCGTCACTGAACAGCGCTCAAAGGCAACAGGACACCCACAAAAGCAACGTGGGTGTAAAAACAATTTAAAAAAAATAAACCACAGCACTCTCCAAAAAAAAAACAATTTAAAAAAACTGCAGAAAAAAAATTATATCAACCCTGTGCCAAAAATACTGTTCAGTGATGTACGTCACTGATCAGCGGCCACAGGACACCCACAAAAGCAACGTGGGTGTAAAAACAATTTAAAAAAATAAACCACAGCACTCTCCAAAAAAAAAACAATTTAAAAAAACTGCTGAAAAAAAATTATATCAAGCCTGTGCCAAAAATGCTGTTCAGTGATTGTACGTCACTGATCAGCGCTCAGCGGCCACAGGACACCCACAAAAGCAACGTGGGTGTAAAAACAAAACCCCACTGCACTCTCCCAAAAAAAAAACTGCAGATCAGTGATGCAGTGATGCAACACTGATTAGCAGTGAGGGGCAGCAGGCACACAACTGTGGGTGCAACCTGACAGGGTATATATATATAAAAAAAACCTGGACCCCCAAAAAGTTGCTGATCAGTTAATTTATTTAAACTGATCAGCACAAAAGGGGGGGGGGGGGGCAGCAGTCAGTTGCACAGGCAGCACAACCTTTGGTGCAACTGACAGGTATATATATATAAAAAAAAAAAACTGGACCCCCAAAAAGTTGCTGATCAGTTAATTAATTTAAACTGATCAGCACAAAAGGGGGGGCAGCAGGGGGGGGCAGCAGTCAGTTGCACAGGCAGCACAACCTTTGGTGCAACTGACAGGTATATATATATAAAAAAAAACCTCTGCACCCTCAAAAAGTTGCTGATCAGCACAGATATAGTGATCAGCACAAAAGGGGGTGCAGCAGACACAAAATATAGCACTCTCTATCACTCTCTATCACTCTCTGTCACTATCTCTCACTATCTCTCACTATCTATCACTATCTGTGACTCTATGACACTGCAGCAGCAGCACAAAGGAAGTCACAAGATCCAGGAAGCATCCAGCTGCTGGCAGCACGCTACCAGCGGTGATCAGCGGTGATCAGGTAAGTATCAGGCAAGGTTCAGGTCAGTATATCACGACAGATTGGCGCGGTGACCGCTCTGCACGCAATTCCAGACCGGAATTGCGTCTGCAGCGCAGTCACCATTAGTTTAAATGACGCGCCATGGCTGTGATTGGTCCGTCGGTCCGACGGACCAATCACAGCCTTGGGGGCAGGTGGGGTGAGGTGTCGTCATCACCGGTGACCCCCTCATGCCCCCTCACACCCGGCGGTGATTGATACCTGTGTTACCGAGCGTCTGATTCGCCGGTAACACAGGAAAATGCTGTGAATGGCTGTTCACATTGAACAGCCAATCACAGCGATCGCCGACGGGGGGCGGCATCGCAGCCACCCCTGGGCATGCAGGGACATGTCTGCTGTCAGGGACAGCAGACATGTTTAAACTGTCACCGCGTCTATAGACGCGGGGAGAGTTTAAAGTCATGACGTATATATACGTCATGTCTCGGGAAGTACATCCCGGCCATGACGTATATATACGTCAAATGTCGGGAAGGGGTTAATATGTGTGCACGGTATACACCAACTGGAAAAGAAAAAAGATTACCACCATCAGCTGTATTATTAGACTCCCTAATATTTTTCTGTAAATTGTAACCTTTGGCATGATTCATAGCCTGGGTGTTACACGGGGGCTGGCTTTTGGTCATCGCTGCGCATTCATTGCCTAGGTCCTACCTAGAGATCACCATTATCACTTTAACAAATAAGTGTCTGAAACCTGTAGACCAGGCTTGTCCAAACAGTGGCCCTCCAGCTGTTGTGAAACTATACTTCCCAGCATGCCTTGCCATAAGTATAGCATTCCCTAATAGCAAAACTGTGGCAGGGCATGATGGAACTTGTAGTTTCACAACAGCTGGAGGGCCACTGCTTGGACATGCCTGCTGTAGATGAAACGGGTGTGGTATAACACACGAGAGTCGGGATTCCGACAGTCATTAGTCCGATGTCGGAATCCCGCCTGACAGCGGGGTGAGAGCAATGAAGCTGCGCTTGCCACAATGCTGGCACAGTGTTATTCTATTCTCCCTCTATGGGGGTCGTGGACCCCCACGAGGGAGAATAGCCATCGGTGTTGGAATCCAGACTGACAGTCACACGATGAAACCAGGCCATTTATCCAGCTTGTGTGTTACATATGGTACATATGGCCTCTATCTTCCAGTGATAATAGATCAGATTGTAGCGATATTAGAACAACAAACCATTTGATGTGTAATACAAGGTGGATGTAGAATTACCATGGACTTCATTACACCTATAAAGTGCTTCATTGTCTCCTTTCTCTTCTGGTGCAGCTTGGGAGGTGATTGTATCCGGGCTGCTGACCCTGGTGCTCTGCGCTGTGACGCTGTTTGGTGAGTAAGATATTAGTATTCCCCCATTTTTATGAATTAAATATTTCCTGTTCTTGCTTAAACTCTACTATATAAGACCCACAGGGTGGGATGTAGCTCACAGACAATGGGCTGATTCAGACATGATCGCAGGGCTGCTAATTTGCACAACCTTGCGATTAGGTATACACTTCCTCACCCCATTCAATCCTGCAAATTGCTTAGCATGCCGTGTGATTTGCTGCAAGTCCATTCGCAATCACTCCCCATGTAATGATTCCCCAGTGTGTGCAGTGTGTGCGTAGCCCAGGACTTACTCAGTGGCTGTGATAGATTCAGGCTGATCGGGGGCGGAGCTGACATCACATGACTTCCCCTCACACACCTGGCCACGCCTGCGTATTACCTGACACTCCCAGATAACAGCCGCTCACCATGTAATGATTCCCCAGTGTGTGCAGTCTGTGTGTAGCCCAGGACTTACTCAGCGGCTGTGATAGAATCAGGCTGATCGGGGGCGGAGCTGATGTCACATGACTTCCCCTCATACACCTGGCCACGCCTGCGTATTACCTGACACTCCCAGATAACAGCCGCTCACCATGTAATGATTCCCCAGTGTGTGCAGTGTGTACGTAGCCCAGGACTTACTCAGCGGCTGTGATAGAATCAGGCTGATCGGGGGCGGAGCTGACATCACATGACTTCCCCTCACACACCTGGCCACGCCTGCTTATTCCCTGACACTCCCAGATAACAGCCGCTCACCATGTAATGATCCCCCAGTGGGTGCAGTGTGTGCGTAGCCCAGGACTTACTCAGCGGCTGTGATAGAATCAGGCTGATCGGGGGCAAAGCTGACGTCACATGACTTCCCCTCACACACCTGGCCACGCCTGCGTATTACCTGACACTCCCAGATAACAGCCACTCACCATGTAATGATTCCCCAGTGTGTGCAGTGTGTGCGTAGCCCAGGACTTACTCAGCGGCTGTGATAGAATCAGGCTGGTCGGGGGCGGAGCTGATGTCACATGACTTCCCCTCACACACCTGGCCACGCCTGCGTATTCCCTGACACTCCCAGATAACAGCCGCTCACCATGTAGTGATTCCCCAGTGTGTGCAGTCTGTGTGTAGCCCAAGACTTACTCGGCGGCTGTGATAGAATCAGGCTGATCGGGGGCAGAGCTGACGTCACATGACTTCCCCTCACACACCTGGCCACGCCTGCGTATTACCTGACACTCCCAGATAACAGCCGCTCACCATGTAATGATTCCCCAGTGTGTGCAGTCTGTGTGTAGCCCAAGACTTACTCTGCGGCTGTGATAGAATCAGGCTGATCGGGGGCAGAGCTGACGTCACATGACTTCCCCTCACACACCTGGCCACGCCTGCGTATTACCTGACACTCCCAGATAACAGCCGCTCACCATGTAATGATTCCCCAGTGTGTGCAGTGTGTGCGTAGCCCAGGACTTACTCAGCGGCTGTGATAGAATCAGGCTGGTCGGGGGCGGAGCTGATGTCACATGACTTCCCCTCACACACCTGGCCACGCCTGCGTATTCCCTGACACTCCCAGATAACAGCCGCTCACCATGTAATGATTCCCCAGTGTGTGCAGTCTGTGTGTAGCCCAAGACTTACTCCGCGGCTGTGATAGAATCAGGCTGATCGGGGGCGGATCTGACGTCACATGACTTCCCCTCACACACCTGGCCACGCCTGCGTATTACCTGACACTCCCAGATAACAGCCGCTCACCATGTAATGATTCCCCAGTGTGTGCAGTGTGTGCGTAGCCCAAGACTTACTCAGCGGCCGTGATAGAATCAGGCTGATCGGGGCGGAGCTGATGTCACATGACTTCCCATCACACACGAGGCCACACCTGCATTATTCTTGACACTCCCAGATAACAGCCGCTCACCATGTAATGATTCCCCAGTGTGTGCAGTGTGTGCAGTGTGTGTGTAGCCCAGGACTTACTCAGCGGCTGTGATAGAATCAGGCTGATCGGGGGGGAGCTGACATCACATGACTTCCCCTCACACACCTGGCCACGCCTGCGTATTACCTGACACTCCCAGATAACAGCCGCTCACCATGTAATGATTCCCCAGTGTGCGCAGTCTGTGCGTAACCCAGGACTTACTCAGCGGCTGTGATAGAATCAGGCTGATCGGGGGCGGAGCTGACATCACATGACTTCCCCTCAAACACCTGGCCACGCTTGCGTATTACCTGACACTCCCAGATAACAGCCGCTCACCATGTAATGATTCCCCAGTGTGTGCAGTCTGTGCGTAGCCCAGGACTTACTCAGCGGCTGTGATAGAATCAGACTGATCGGGGGCAGAGCTGATGTCACATGACTTCCCCTCACACACCTGGCCAAGACTGCGTATCACCTGACACTCCCAGATAACAGCCGCTCACCATGTAATGATTCCCCAGTGTGTGCAGTGTGTGCGTAGCCCAGGACTTACTCAGCGGCTGTGATAGAATCAGGCTGATCGGGGGCGGAGCTGACATCACATGACTTCCCCTAACACACCTGGCCACGCCTGTGTATTACCTGACACTCCCAGATAACAGCCGCTCACCATGTAATGATTCCCCAGTGTGTGCAGTGTGTGCGTAGCCCAGGACTTACTCAGCGGCTGTGATAGAATCAGGCTGATCGGGGGCGGAGCTGACATCACATGACTTCCCCTAACACACCTGGCCACGCCTGTGTATTACCTGACACTCCCAGATAACAGCCGCTCACCATGTAATGATTCCCCAGTGTGTGCAGTCTGTGCGTAGCCCAGGACTTACTCAGCGGCTGTGATAGAATCAGGCTGATCGGGGCGGAGCTGACGTCACATGACTTCCCCTCATGCACCTGGCAGCACCTGCGTATTCCCTGACACTCCCAGATAACAGCCGCTCACCATGTAATGATTCCCCAGTGTGTGCAGTGTGTGCGTAGCCCAGGACTTACTCAGCAGCTGTGATAGAATCAGGCTGATCGGGGCGGAGCTGACGTCACATGACTTCCCCTCACACACCTGGCCACGCCTGTGTATTACCTGACACTCCCAGATAAAAGCCGCTCACCATGTAATGATTCCCCAGTGTGTGCAGTCGGTGTGTAGCCCAAGACTTACTCTGCGGCTGTGATAGAATCAGGCTGATCGGGGGCAAAGCTGACGTCACATGACTTCCCCTCACACACCTGGCCACGCCTGCGTATTACCTGACACTCCCAGATAACAGCCGCTCACCATGTAATGATTCCCCAGTGTGTGCAGTGTGTGCGTAGCCCAGGACTTACTCAGCGGCTGTGATAGAATCAGGCTGGTCGGGGGCGGAGCTGATGTCACATGACTTCCCCTCACACACCTGGCCACGCCTGCGTATTCCCTGACACTCCCAGATAACAGCCGCTCACCATGTAGTGATTCCCCAGTGTGTGCAGTCTGTGTGTAGCCCAGTACTTACTCAGCGGCTGTGATAGAATCAGGCTGATTGGGGGCGGAGCTGACGTCACATGACTTCCCCTCACACACCTGATCTCGCCTGTGTATTCCCTGACACTCCCAGATAACAGCCGATCACCATGTAATGATTCCCCAGTGTGTGCAGTGTGTGTGTAGCCCTGGACTTACTCAGTGGCTGTGATAGAATCAGGCTGATCGGGGGCGGAGCTGACATCACATGACTTCCCCTCACACACCTGGCCACGCCTGCGTATTACCTGACACTCCCAGATAACAGCCGCTCACCATGTAATGATTCCCCAGTGTGTGCAGTGTGTGTGTAGCCCAGGACTTACTCAGTGGCTGTGATAGATTCAGGCTGATCGGAGGCGGAGCTGACGTCACAAGACTTCCCCTCACACACCTGGCCACGCCTGCGTATTACCTGACACTCCCAGATAACAGCCTCTCACCATGTAATGATTCCCCAGTGTGTGCAGTCTGTGTGTAGCCCAGGACTTACTCAGCGGCTGTGATAGAATCAGGCTGATCGGGGGCGGAGCTGACATCACATGACTTCCCCTCACACACCTGGCCACGCCTGCGTATTACCTGACACTCCCAGATAACAGCCACTCACCATGTAATGATTCCCCAGTGTGTGCAGTCTGTGCGTAGCCCAGGACTTACTCAGCGGCTGTGATAGAATCAGGCTGATCGGGGCGGAGCTGACGTCACATGACTTCCCATGACACACCAGGCCACACCTGCATTATCCCTGACACTCCCAGATAACAGCCGCTCACCATGTAATGATTCCCCAGTGTGTGCAGTCTGTGTGTAGCCCAGGACTTACTCAGCGGCTGTGATAGAATCAGGCTGATCGGGGGCGGAGCTGACATCACATGACTTCCCCTCACACACCTGGCCACGCCTGCGTATTACCTGACACTCCCAGATAACAGCCACTCACCATGTAATGATTCCCCAGTGTGTGCAGTGTGTGCGTAGCCCAAGACTTACTCAGCGGCTGTGATAGAATCAGGCTGATCGGGGGCAGAGCTGATGTCACATGACTTCCCCTCACACACCTGGCCACGACTGCGTATTCCCTGACACTCCCAGATAACAGCCGCTCACCATGTAATGATTCCCCAGTGTGTGCAGTCTGTGCGTAGCCCAGGACTTACTCAGCGGCTGTGATAGAATCAGGCTGATCGGGGCGGAGCTGACGTCACATGACTTCCCCTCATGCACCTGGCAGCACCTGCGTATTCCCTGACACTCCTAGATAACAGCCGCTCACCATGTAATGATTCCCCAGTGTGTGCAGTGTGTGCGTAGACCAGGACTTACTCAGCAGCTGTGATAGAATCAGGCTGATCGGGGCGGAGCTGACGTCACATGACTTCCCCTCACACACCTGGCCACGCCTGTGTATTACCTGACACTCCCAGATAAAAGCCGCTCACCATGTAATGATTCCCCAGTGTGTGCAGTCGGTGTGTAGCCCAAGACTTACTCTGCGGCTGTGATAGAATCAGGCTGATCGGGGGCAAAGCTGACGTCACATGACTTCCCCTCACACACCTGGCCACGCCTGCGTATTACCTGACACTCCCAGATAACAGCCGCTCACCATGTAATGATTCCCCAGTGTGTGCAGTGTGTGCGTAGCCCAGGACTTACTCAGCGGCTGTGATAGAATCAGGCTGGTCGGGGGCGGAGCTGATGTCACATGACTTCCCCTCACACACCTGGCCACGCCTGCGTATTCCCTGACACTCCCAGATAACAGCCGCTCACCATGTAGTGATTCCCCAGTGTGTGCAGTCTGTGTGTAGCCCAGTACTTACTCAGCGGCTGTGATAGAATCAGGCTGATTGGGGGCGGAGCTGACGTCACATGACTTCCCCTCACACACCTGATCTCGCCTGTGTATTCCCTGACACTCCCAGATAACAGCCGATCACCATGTAATGATTCCCCAGTGTGTGCAGTGTGTGTGTAGCCCTGGACTTACTCAGTGGCTGTGATAGAATCAGGCTGATCGGGGGCGGAGCTGACATCACATGACTTCCCCTCACACACCTGGCCACGCCTGCGTATTACCTGACACTCCCAGATAACAGCCGCTCACCATGTAATGATTCCCCAGTGTGTGCAGTGTGTGTGTAGCCCAGGACTTACTCAGTGGCTGTGATAGATTCAGGCTGATCGGAGGCGGAGCTGACGTCACAAGACTTCCCCTCACACACCTGGCCACGCCTGCGTATTACCTGACACTCCCAGATAACAGCCGCTCACCATGTAATGATTCCCCAGTGTGTGCAGTGTGTGCGTAGCCCAGGACTTACTCAGCGGCTGTGATAGAATCAGGCTGGTCGGGGGCGGAGCTGATGTCACATGACTTCCCCTCACACACCTGGCCACGCCTGCGTATTCCCTGACACTCCCAGATAACAGCCGCTCACCATGTAGTGATTCCCCAGTGTGTGCAGTCTGTGTGTAGCCCAGTACTTACTCAGCGGCTGTGATAGAATCAGGCTGATCGGGGGCGGAGCTGACGTCACATGACTTCCCCTCACACACCTGATCTCAGCTGTGTATTCCCTGACACTCCCAGATAACAGCCGATCACCATGTAATGATTCCCCAGTGTGTGCAGTCTGTGTGTAGCCCAGGACTTACTCAGCGGCTGTGATAGAATCAGGCTGATCGGGGGCGGAGCTGACATCACATGACTTCCCCTCACACACCTGGCCACGCCTGCGTATTACCTGACACTCCCAGATAACAGCCACTCACCATGTAATGATTCCCCAGTGTGTGCAGTCTGTGCGTAGCCCAGGACTTACTCAGCGGCTGTGATAGAATCAGGCTGATCGGGGGGTGGAGCTGATGTCACATGACTTCCCCTCACACACCTGGCCACGCCTGCGTATTACCTGACACTCCCAGATAACAGCCGCTCACCATGTAATGATTCCCCAGTGTGTGCAGTGTGTGTGTAGCCCAGGACTTACTCAGCGGCTGTGATAGAATCAGGCTGATCGGGGCGGAGCTGACGTCACATGACTTCCCATCATGCACCTGGCCACGCCTGCGTATTCCCTGACACTCCCAGATAACAGCCGCTCACCATGTAATGATTCCCCAGTGTGTGCAGTGTGTGCGTAGCCCAGGACTTACTCAGCGGCTGTGATAGAATCAGGCTGATCGGGGGGTGGAGCTGATGTCACATGACTTCCCCTCACACACCTGGCCACGCCTGCGTATTACCTGACACTCCCAGATAACAGCCGCTCACCATGTAATGATTCCCCAGTGTGTGCAGTGTGTGTGTAGCCGAGGACTTACTCAGCGGCTGTGATAGAATCAGGCTGATCGAGGCGGAGCTGACGTCACATGACTTCCCCTCATACACCTGGCCACACCTGCGTATTACCTGACACTCCCAGATAACAGCTGCTCACCATGTAATTGTGGCAATCCACTCTGAGTGCCCCTGTGCCCTCAAAAAGGTTTAATGGCAGCCAATGCTGCTATTAGGAAAGACTGCAGCTTCATAGACACTGCAGGGATGTGAGGGGTTAACAGACCCAGCTCACATCCACGTGCAGAGAACCTGACACCCCCCTGATTAGCTGGCTGAGGGAGCGTGAAGAGGAGGTCAGAGGTCAGCTGTGCAGGAACTGATGAGAGAGAGAAGTCTGCAGCAGCGTGAGAGGAGAGATACACATGCTGCCAGAGAGGAGACACTGTGTAGTGTGTGTCCAGTAGCCAGAGCTGGGCAGCGTGAAGTGCAGCAGCCAGGAGAGACTAAAAGAGGAGCTGCAGCACACAGCCACAGACCCAAGGCAGTGATTGATAGCCGGTGCCCGGCTGGAAGGGGAAGAGAGAGAGAGAGAGACAAGCATCAAAGCAGAGCAGTGACCCCACAGACCCTGGATGCTAGAGACAGCTGCTGAGAGGAAGCAATCGTTACTGGCTGGAGCCAGCATCAGCAGCAGTAATCACAGGTACCCAGTCCCCCTTGGCTGACCCACCCATGTGCCAACCTGCGTAGAACCCAGCTGAGGCCCAGTTCCAGGGACACCCCTACCCAGCACCTGGAGAGGAGGCCCCTTGAGAGACTCCCTTGGTGAAAGCTCCCTATTTTGCATAGAGCTTCCAAAGCCTGTTGTTACCTGAGTACAGGAGGTTACCCCAGGAAACGGGAATCTGCCTGCCCCTCTTTCATGGGGATTGTTTTGTGAGTTACCCTGTTGTGGGTCTATGTAGATAAGTGTGCACACTGTTAGGGCCTAATTCAGAGTGAGGATTTGACTTCGTGGGACCTTGTACTCTATCTGGGACTATCGTGTAGTATGCATATATAAGGTGCCTGGCGCCATCTTGTGGACATTCTTTATTACACCGGTAAAGTCATCTTGTTTTGAAATACCAGTCTTTGAAGTAAATCTCTTTACCCTTGTCTTTATTATAATATTTTTGCTGACTGTCATTTTATGTAGAACTGTCATTTATTGCACCAGTGTTTAGTGTTATGGTACCGTAGGTAGGAATGCTCATGACCAGTACAGTCTGACCCTTGAAACGGACTGAGGTGGTCATTGGTTACTAGTTAGTGTTGCAGAGATATTCATTCATTCACCCATTCATACAGTCGTTATTGTAAGTGTGATGTTTACGCAGTTATGTGAGGAAAGAGCAGCAGGATTGCACTACGTATTCTTTAAATAAATTTCAGTTGCTGCTAAATGTTTAGCGTTGTCTTCTGTGGGTCCCTTGGGTTGTGCCATTCCCTGCCACAGGTTCTCCAGCAGAAGCCGCGAAAAATCCAGAAGCCGTCACCAGCTCCAGAGTAAGGTACACCATCTTGCACCACACCGTACAGGGGCACTGTCACACTTGGCGTCTACGAACAGGATTGCAAAGACCCCTGTGAACGACGAGATGTGGCGATCGCAATATGCAGCACCTCAGGAGATGCGGACAACCGCCAGTCCACCACCCCAAGTAGGTCCAGACGCTATCGAGACCATGATAGAACAAATCAAGGAGGCGACTAAGGTAATCCGTGAAATGCGTCGAGAACGGGAGGAAGATGAATATAGAAGATGGCGACGTGAACTTGATAGAAGGTACAGACACCAGCGGAATCCCCGATGGAGGTTGGAGCGACGACCCACCGACCAGGTCACTGTGTGCCCACAGACCACGAGAAGACACGGGAGAGGCGGTCCACCGGCAGTGTTCCAGAATACGACGAGAGCGTCCTGTGGAATGCAGATGACCGATAGGCCGCAAACCGGCCCAAGAAGAATTACAGGTCGTGTCCTATGGTTTGATGTACCACGTGGGTATGGATTCATTAAGCGCACAGACACTGGCCATAGCGTGTATGTCCACTATACCGCCATCCAGCATGCCAACCCCCAAAACAGCTTCCGGAGCCTGAGCAACGGTGAGGCCGTAGAATTCGAATTGACAAGCGGTAAGAAAGGCACCAAGGCCGCCAACGTGACTGGACCGAAAGGAACACCGGTGCTACGTAACAGACGCACCCCAGCACACTATACAAGTCATAGAGAGCCCCAACCGTACTACCAGCAAGAGTACAGCCACAGCGGAAGTAGAGCTGAACTGAGGGAAGTAAATGGCGAGAGTGACCGATTTAATGCCAACCCTCCTCGACCAGGACAGATGCCCCGCCCACCAGAACCTGACATCACGAAGTCAAGCAAGAAACCGGTCGTGCGGAGTGAGGCAGTCCATCAGAACTGGCGAGAAGCAACCAGGCCTCAACTTCCAGAGCCGACGCGGGAGTATGTGCCCAGGATGGACGATGCCAATTACCGAGCGGCGAACCTAGGGCCAAGAAATTTTAGAATGGCTGAACCAGAGAGAAACTCCAAAATTGTGGTCCATATGGCCGTGACAGAGACCGTGGAGCCATCAGAAGTGGAACCAGCTATACCGTTGCCTGAACCCAAGGCCAAGATAGAACCAGCAGAGAGAGATGAAAAGGCCGAGACCTGTTTCATCAATGGGAAGCCTGCAACCTACGGCGAGTACACAACCATCTCTGGAGAAGAATTCGCCTTCAGAATCCAGCAAGCAATACAGAGGTCGAAGAGGCAAGATCGAGAGGCGAGACGTGCCTAAAGCTGAGTGCAAGTCGTGAGAGTGGGCGCCATCCGTTGACAGCAGTGGAGAAGCTGGACCACAGAGGGATGGAGTCCTGTGGCGGAGGGATGGTTGACCCGGGGAGCCCACATTAGATAGGAAGGTAGTGATACTTGTAATGTATAATTGTTCACACCTGTTTTCATTTAGCGTTTAAATACTTTGTCATGGACATTGACAGGACTTTGCCTGGAACTTATTGGTCCTGGTACAGTTGCCTGCGGACAGGCAAATTTCCAGCAGGGAGGTATGTGGCAATCCACTCTGAGTGCCCCTGTGCCCTCAAAAAGGTTTAATGGCAGCCAATGCTGCTATTAGGAAAGACTGCAGCTTCATAGACACTGCAGGGATGTGAGGGGTTAACAGACCCAGCTCACATCCACGTGCAGAGAACCTGACACCCCCCTGATTAGCTGGCTGAGGGAGCGTGAAGAGGAGGTCAGAGGTCAGCTGTGCAGGAACTGATGAGAGAGAGAAGTCTGCAGCAGCGTGAGAGGAGAGATACACATGCTGCCAGAGAGGAGACACTGTGTAGTGTGTGTCCAGTAGCCAGAGCTGGGCAGCGTGAAGTGCAGCAGCCAGGAGAGACTAAAAGAGGAGCTGCAGCACACAGCCACAGACCCAAGGCAGTGATTGATAGCCGGTGCCCGGCTGGAAGGGGAAGAGAGAGAGAGAGAGACAAGCATCAAAGCAGAGCAGTGACCCCACAGACCCTGGATGCTAGAGACAGCTGCTGAGAGGAAGCAATCGTTACTGGCTGGAGCCAGCATCAGCAGCAGTAATCACAGGTACCCAGTCCCCCTTGGCTGACCCACCCATGTGCCAACCTGCGTAGAACCCAGCTGAGGCCCAGTTCCAGGGACACCCCTACCCAGCACCTGGAGAGGAGGCCCCTTGAGAGACTCCCTTGGCGAAAGCTCCCTATTTTGCATAGAGCTTCCAAAGCCTGTTGTTACCTGAGTACAGGAGGTTACCCCAGGAAACGGGAATCTGCCTGCCCCTCTTTCATGGGGATTGTTTTGTGAGTTACCCTGTTGTGGGTCTATGTAGATAAGTGTGCACACTGTTAGGGCCTAATTCAGAGTGAGGATTTGACTTCGTGGGACCTTGTACTCTATCTGGGACTATCGTGTAGTATGCATATATAAGGTGCCTGGCGCCATCTTGTGGACATTCTTTATTACACCGGTAAAGTCATCTTGTTTTGAAATACCAGTCTTTGAAGTAAATCTCTTTACCCTTGTCTTTATTATAATATTTTTGCTGACTGTCATTTTATGTAGAACTGTCATTTATTGCACCAGTGTTTAGTGTTACGGTACCGTAGGTAGGAATGCTCATGACCAGTACAGTCTGACCCTTGAAACGGACTGAGGTGGTCATTGGTTACTAGTTAGTGTTGCAGAGATATTCATTCATTCACCCATTCATACAGTCGTTATTGTAAGTGTGATGTTTACGCAGTTATGTGAGGAAAGAGCAGCAGGATTGCACTACGTATTCTTTAAATAAATTTCAGTTGCTGCTAAATGTTTAGCGTTGTCTTCTGTGGGTCCCTTGGGTTGTGCCATTCCCTGCCACAGGTTCTCCAGCAGAAGCCGCGAAAAATCCAGAAGCCGTCACCAGCTCCAGAGTAAGGTACACCATCTTGCACCACACCGTACAGGGGCACTGTCACATAATGATTCCCCAGTGTGTGCAGTGTGTGCGTAGCCCAGGAGTTACTCAGCGGCTGTGATAGAATCAGGCTGATTGGGGGCGGAGCTGACGTCACATGACTTCACCTAATACACCTGGGCATGCCTGCGCATTCCTTGATACTCCCAGAAAACAGCCAGTTATGGGATGTTCGCATGTGCAGTCTATCAATAATTGGCGAGTGAATTGACAGCCGTGCGATCTAACCTGAATTAAGCCCCATGTTTAGGTCAACAGCAGAGAGTCATGTTTTTCACCTTTTTGGGGGGAGTCAATGACAACACCTGAGCACCCTACCTCCCCAACTAGTGTACGGTTGCATGGCTCGTCTCCGCTACTGCTGCACTTCAGCACACTATACTGTTCCTGAGGCCCGGGGCCAGCAATGTCCTGCGGCGGGGGGGGGGGGGGGGGGTCGGCAGTTGGGAGTTCCTGCTGCCACCCGCGGGGAATAGATGGGGCTTGGACTATAATTGTGTGTCATCCCCTGAGGCCACACCCCTGTTTTCACACCGGGGGGGACAAAACCCAGAGGCTCACATGCCCCCCAGCAAAAAATTTCAAATGGGGATTAAACATCTAGACAACAACCTCTAACGGGTCCTGTAAAAGGTTGAACTTGATGGACGTATGTCTTCTTTAGACCTAAAGTACGACTATGTTACTATGGTTGCTATGGGCAACGTCCCATCTTCAGTAGAACTCCCATCTTAGTAAATTCACCCTCCACCTTTATCATACACATGCCCCACAAATAGTTACATCTATACCTGCACTATCATGAAGGCGGTCAACGGTTAAACCTGCACATGTTGTTGGAGATTCACATGATTCCTAGGGAATTGTACCGCTAGAGGCCAAACCGCTGGAATATATTTTAGCAGGGGGGAGAAAACGTTCTAGCTGCGCCATTGATCATCTTCGATCATTTCAAAACCGTAGACCTAGGTAATATGTGTCACGCATGTCATGGCTCAGATAATGCAGCCTATATATAAAAAAGGGTATCCTGATGACAGATCAACACTGTTGATGTAGTCGACATGCAATTGTCAACCGAATGCATTCCGGCTGTTTGATGTCAACATAATGAAAGTCGACCATAACATTATCAATCTGTTATACCTCACCCATTTAAAAAAAGACCTTCTTTCCCCTCCCCTATGTCCAGGTTACTCAGCATTGAGTAGGCTTGCCTAGGCGGGATGCAAATAACTGATGGTCCCTCACTCCTGGCTATTACTGGGCACCTCCTGGTACTGCTGGCTGGTGAGTGCCAGGGAAACCATTTGCCACTCACTAAAAGTGCCAGAATGAACTGTTGTGGCATACATCGCCGAATGATTACATGTAGTGTTATTGCCCAGCAAGGGATTTTCCTCTCTGAGGCCCAGAATGAATCACGGAGGTATAATCGCCTGACAGTCTCACAATTAGAATGTTGATCTCATTGTGTTCCAGGTCCCCAGCTCTGAGAAACGCTAGAAATGTCCGCTGGAGAAGACGATATCGGCCTTCTACGACATCAGCCTGAACGTCACAAGATGTGTACGGAAAATAGAGTCTTTTTGTTGTTTATTTTTAAATTGCAAAAACAAAATTAATCTGATGGTAGGGAACATATTTGGGGCAGAATTGCATAGTGGATCCCGCCACCTATAGTGTAAATACCGCCATTGACGACACTTCTATGTACCTAAAAATGAAATTTAAATAACACAAGATAGCTCTCCTGATCAGAGCGGTCCTTTGCGATACAAGGACTTTGTGGTCCTTGACCCAGGAGTCCTTCCGCGGATGTGTCCTTTGACGAGTGCACTGCAGGGACACTGAGAGGGATCTGATTGGAAGACTCTCGATGCAGAGCACAGAAACAAACCCTTAGGGTTATATTAGACAACACAATCTACAGATGGCGTTGCCTACAGGTTCCAGGTTCTGGATGGACTTGCATCCAGGAGCTTAGTACATATGGGGCTGTGGGTTAAACCTCGGACAATGGTATTTTTAGAGACTTGGCCGCGTTTTAAGCTTTAGCACTTGGAGCCCGATTCAGGCATGTACGCACAGGTCCGAATCCAGCCGCTTTGTGATGAATTGTTGCTCCGGCCCGCACCAGCGAGATCCCACCTTGTGAACGGCTGCGCTCGGTTTGTGATTGGATGTGTACGGATGCACATGCATTCACATCCGTGCGTTTAGGGAAAAATTATTTGTTTTTTCCTCACCATCAAATGTTTTTTTCCTCAGGACACCGATCTTCACAGCATATGACTTCATTCTCCCTCCCCTAGCAGATGATGTCATTCTCCCTCCCCTAGCAGATGATGTAATTCTCCGTCCCCTAGCAGATGACTTCATTCTCCCTCCCCTAGCAGATGATGTTGTCATTCTCCCTCCCCTAGCAGATGATGTCGTCATTCTCCCTCCCCTAGCAGATGATGTCATTCTCCCTCCCCTATCAGATGACGTCATTCTCCCTCCCCTATCAGATGATGTCATTCTCCCTCCCCTATCAGATGATGTCGTCATTCTCCCTCCCCTAGCAGATGATGTAATTCTCCCTCCCCTATCAGATGATGTCGTCATTCTCCCTCCCCTATCAGATGACGTCATTCTCCCTCCCCTAGCAGATGATGTCATTCTCCCTCCCCTAGCAGATGATGTTGTCATTCTCCCTCCCCTAGCAGATGATGTCATTCTCCCTCCCCTAGCAGATGATGTCATTCTCCCTCCCCTAGCAGATTATGTCATTCTCCCTCCCCTAGCAGATGATGTCGTCATTCTCCCTCCCCTAGCAGATGATGTCGTCATTCTCCCTCCCCTAGCAGATGATGTTGTCATTCTCCCTCCCCTAGCAGATGATGTCGTCATTCTCCCTCCCCTAGCAGATGATGTCATTCTCCCTCCCCTAGCAGATGATGTCGTCATTCTCCCTCCCCTAGCAGATGATGTCGTCATTCTCCCTCCCCTAGCAGATGATGTCGTCATTCTCCCTCCCCTATCAGATGATGTCATTCTCCCTCCCCTAGCAGATGATGTCATTCTCCCTCCCATATCAGATGATGTCGTCATTCTCCCTCCCCTAGCAGATGATGTAATTCTCCCTCCCCTAGCAGATGATGTCATTCTCCCTCCCCTATCAGATGACGTCATTCTCCCTCCCCTAGCAGATGATGTCATTCTCCCTCCCCTAGCAGATGATGTCGTCATTCTCCCTCCCCTAGCAGATGATGTAATTCTCCCTCCCCTAGCAGATGATGTCATTCTCCCTCCCCTAGCAGATGATGTCGTCATTCTCCCTCCCCTAGCAGATGATGTCGTCATTCTCCCTCCCCTAGCAGATGATGTCGTCATTCTCCCTCCCCTAGCAGATGATGTTGTCATTCTCCCTCCCCTAGCAGATGATGTCGTCATTCTCCCTCCCCTAGCAGATGATGTCGTCATTCTCCCTCCCCTAGCAGATGATGTCGTCATTCTCCCTCCCCTAGCAGATGATGTCATTCTCCCTCCCCTATCAGATGATGTCATTCTCCCTCCCCTAGCAGATGATGTCATTCTCCCTCCCATATCAGATGATGTCATTCTCCCTCCCCTAGCAGATGACGTCATTCTCCCGCCCCCTAGCAGATGACGTCATTCTCCGTCAGCTAGCAGATGACGTCATTCTCCGTCCGCTAGCAGATGATGTCATTCTCCGTCCCCTAGCAGATGACGTCATTCTCCCTTCCCTAGCAGATTATGTCATTCTCCCTCCCCTAGCAGATTATGTCATTCTCCCTCCCCTAGCAGATGATGTCGTCATTCTCCCTCCCCTAGCAGATGATGTCGTCATTCTCCCTCCCCTAGCAGATGATGTCGTCATTCTCCCTCCCCTAGCAGATGATGTCGTCATTCTCCCTCCCCTAGCAGATGATGTCGTCATTCTCCCTCCCCTATCAGATGATGTCATTCTCCCTCCCCTAGCAGATGATGTCATTCTCCCTCCCATATCAGATGATGTCGTCATTCTCCCTCCCCTAGCAGATGATGTAATTCTCCCTCCCCTAGCAGATGACGTCATTCTCCCTCCCCTATCAGATGACGTCATTCTCCCTCCCCTAGCAGATGATGTCATTCTCCCTCCCCTAGCAGATGATGTCGTCATTCTCCCTCCCCTAGCAGATGATGTAATTCTCCCTCCCCTAGCAGATGATGTCATTCTCCCTCCCCTAGCAGATGATGTCGTCATTCTCCCTCCCCTAGCAGATGATGTCGTCATTCTCCCTCCCCTAGCAGATGATGTCGTCATTCTCCCTCCCCTAGCAGATGATGTCGTCATTCTCCCTCCCCTAGCAGATGATGTCGTCATTCTCCCTCCCCTAGCAGATGATGTCGTCATTCTCCCTCCCCTAGCAGATGTTGTTGTCATTCTCCCTCCCCTAGCAGATGATGTCGTCATTCTCCCTCCCCTAGCAGATGATGTCGTCATTCTCCCTCCCCTAGCAGATGATGTCGTCATTCTCCCTCCCCTAGCAGATGATGTCGTCATTCTCCCTCCCCTAGCAGATGATGTCGTCATTCTCCCTCCCCTAGCAGATGATGTTGTCATTCTCCCTCCCCTAGCAGATGATGTCGTCATTCTCCCTCCCCTAGCAGATGATGTCATTCTCCATCCCCTAGCAGATGATGTCATTCTCCATCCCCTAGCAGATGATGTCATTCTCCCTCCCCTAGCAGATGACGTCATTCTCCCTCCCCTAGCAGATGACGTCATTCTCCCTCCCCCTAGCAGATGACGTCATTCTCCGTCCGCTAGCAGATGACGTCATTCTCCGTCCGCTAGCAGATGATGTCATTCTCCGTCCCCTAGCAGATGACCTCATTCTCCCTCCCCTAGCAGATGACATCATTCTCCATCCCCTAGCAGATGATGTAATTCTCCGTCCCCTAGCAGATTATGTCATTCTCCCTCCCCTAGCAGATGATGTCGTCATTCTCCCTCCCCTAGCAGATGATGTCGTCATTCTCCCTCCCCTAGCAGATGATGTTGTCATTCTCCCTCCCCTAGCAGATGATGTCATTCTCCCTCCCCTAGCAGATGATGTCATTCTCCCTCCCCTAGCAGATGATGTCATTCTCCCTCACCTAGCAGATGATGTCATTCTCCATCCCCTAGCAGATGATGTCATTCTCCATCCCCTAGCAGATGATGTCATTCTCCCTCCCCTAGCAGATGACGTCATTCTCCCTCCCCTAGCAGATGACGTCATTCTCCGTCCGCGAGCAGATGACGTCATTCTCCGTCCGCTAGCAGATGACGTCATTCTCCGTCCGCTAGCAGATGATGTCATTCTCCGTCCCCTAGCAGATGATGTCATTCTCCGTCCCCTAGCAGATGATGTCATTCTCCCTCCCCTAGCAGATGACATCATTCTCCAATCCCTAGCAGATGATGTAATTCTCCGTCCCCTAGCAGATGACGTCATTCTCCCTCCCCTAGCAGATGACGTCATTCTCCCTCCCTAGCATATGACTTCATTCTCCCTCCCCTAGCAGATGATGTCATTCTTCGTCCCCTAGCAGATGATGTAAATCTCCGTCCCCTAGCATATGACTTCATTCTCCCTCCCCTAGCAGATGATGTAATTCTCCGTCCCCTAGCAGATGATGTAATTCTCCGTCCCCTAGCAGATGACTTCATTCTCCCTCCCCTAGCAGATGATGTCATTCTCCCTCCCCTGGCAGATGATGTAATTCTCCGTCCCCTAGCAGATGACTTCATTCTCCCTCCCCTAGCAGATGATGTAATTCTCCGTCCCCTAGCAGATGACTTCATTCTCCCTCCCCTAGCAGATGGTGTCATTCTCCCTCCCCTAGCAGATGACAACGTCATTCTCCCTCCCCTAGCAGATGATTTTGTCATTCTCCCTCCCCTAGCAGATGATGTAATTCTCTGTCCCTAGCAGATGATGTCATTCTCCCTCCCCTAGCAGATGATGTCATTCTCCCTCCCCTAGCAGATGATGTCATTCTCTGTCCCCTAGGCAGGATTAAGCATGCCTGCGTTCCCACTGACACCCAGCGTTTCTATCGATCCACCCCTCGTTTTCCGTGCACCACCTCCACATGCCCACTCCCTGTCGCTCATCCAATGTTCGGCTTGAGAACAGTTTTTTTTGCTGAAGCCCCATGCCAGCCAGGTCTCGCGCACTGCTACCAATACGTATGTGGGAACCGGTATGAATAGAATCCTTGGGCTTATTTCTGTTATATCAGAAGCAAACACAATTCTACCGCTATAACTAATGCACAATCCATTGTCAGTATTATAGATACTGTAGTTACTAGTTTAGGGGAGGAAGTGAAGCTTCAAAGAATGTGTTTATTTTATTGTAAAGTGAAATTAAAGTGCATTAATTATAATTCATCTTCATTGCATTGTACTAAAAAAGATGTGATTCACTATTGTTCTGTCTGTGTGGTCCTGAGGTGAAAACAAGCGACCAGAACCTCAGAGATCCATACTCCCTGGTGTACATTAATGCATTGCAGCTGTGAATGTGCTTTATATACAAACCAGTTAAAATCCCATCAGAATGACGGCTTCTGCAATGTACTTTCATTTTGAGCTGTGACAGTTTTTACTTTCACTTTGATCAGTGACCGTTTTTACACACTCTCCACCCAACCCCATCTTCTCCTACCTCCAATCTCTGTCTTCACAGCTCCCTCCCTCCATATCCAGCATGTTTGAAACAGATCAGTGTCCCTGCAAAAATTGCTTTCACTTTCTGTTATAACATCTATCAGGACCTGCAAAATGTCTTGACAGCCCTGAGCATAGGTGGCGGGCTATTTTTACGAAGATGGAAGTTCTATTGAAGTATACTTACCCTGCGATGAAGGTAGCAGTGAATCACCAGAAAAATGGCCGCCACACACATATGCGCACACACACACGTAAGAACCCACGGTAAAAGGATTTATGTTTTCACCAGCTGGTGGCGTAATAGGATAACACAATAAGTCATATTAAGTTTTCCAGATAAAAAAGTTAATTTATTATAAAACTGTAGAAAATTACATCTGGTTATTCTTACGCAGGAGATTCTTCAGCTGTGTGTAAGCTCTTTGTAACCATATTATATTTCCTGGAATACACAGAAAAAAATGAGAGTTTAGCCTGAATATATTCACCAACCTGTGGGCCTTATTCAGCAGCCCCTGCTTTTGTGCGAAAATGGCTGGAGCGCATATGTGCATTCTGGAAATGCAACCTCAGTCTGATTGACAGCAGGGGGGGGGGGGGGGGGGGGCTGGATGATGGTGAGGCATGTGTACTCATACATACGGTGTTTGCTAAAGTGACAGGACTTCCAGGTTTAGGTAGGGTCCTGCCCATTACTTCTAATAGCTTAATAATACCAGGAGAACCTGATGTCGCATTTAGGGCTCATTCACACATTTGCGCTGGAAACATGTGTCTCAAAACTCATGGGAATGAATGGACTCGTTGTGGATGTTTCTGAATGGGGATTAAAGCAAAAAAAATCCTGTATCTAGGCACCTTACAAACTACACTGCAAGTGGGGCACATAATGTGTAGAGGCCCCCACTTTACAATCCTTCAAAACAGACTCAAGACTTTCCTGTTTACTCAAGCATTTCCTTAATTTCCCTAAGCATTGTTCATGAATAGCTTTTCTGTACTTCATTGTTCCTGTACTGTATTACATTCATTCCATCTATTAAACGCCTTGAGTCCTATTGGAAGAAGAGTGCTATATAAATAACATTTATATTATTATTAAGAGGGGTGAGTCCAAACTCAAACCCATGGGTGGATTGGGACTCTAAATCGGCCCTGGAAAAAAATTTGACAAAAGTCTATCTCTTCTGCCTGCCAATTTCTAAGCCCTAACACACCCACATAATCAGTCTGCCACCCTCTACATCCTAATACACCCCACCACCACCCCCCCCCCCATACACACACACACACACACCACCACCACCAGAATAGACTCATAGGATAACTGCCAAGACAATTGCTTTATCAGAATGTGGTGTAGCAGGTCCGACAAAGTCTAGTTTAACCCCAAATGCAGTGGCGTAACTACTGTAAGGCAGCCCCAGCAGCCGCTTGGGGGAGCAAGGGGTAGCGAGGTCTGTGTGGGCGCCAGCACCCGCTCGACGCACTGACATGCTGCTGCCAGCAACTGCCTGCTGGCTGAGTCCCATAGGGGAGTCAGCCATGATAGTGACGACAAATCCACCACTGATTCAATTGACTGTACACAGAGCTGGCTATTGGCTACTGTGTAAGGGATGGGCGTGCTGGGGCGGCCTGGAACGCGTCTGAGCCAGGGGAAGCAGAAGTGTCTGCTGGTCTCTCTGCCTCTCTTCTGTTTCAGCTTCTCCGCTGGGGAAACACGCTGGAGAGGAGCCCAGGGACGCCACAAACTTTTTGCAGGGGGAGCAAAATTTATAGTTACGCCACTGCCCAAATGGTTGACACTGGATAAAGTTTGATGCATGAAAAGGCCGACATGGCGGCGTGGACCCCCGATTAGTGCACCTCGTCCAATTGCTCTGCTTCCACTGCGCTCAGCACACTTTACCGTTTCCAATCGGAGACCACATGGATGGAACAGTAAAACATTGATAAAATTCCCTAAAAAAAATCATGTTGACCTTTTCATGCATCAACCATACCTTGTGTCGAAAAATATGTATGTCGACAATAGGTTGTCAACCTAGACATTTTCTTTCAGGAATCCGGACACCGCTTTATCCAACGGGGATATTTGACTACATCATCCTTGTTATACAGCGAGTAATAAATGCACAACTTACCGTCTTAGGCGGCGACAACAGGAGAGTCCACAGCATTTCTTACCTGTAGAGAAAGACCAGTTCCCATTATAGCCAAGACAATTACGTAGCTGTACTCAATGTCGCTGGTTATGGCGTTCAGGGATTTATCTGCTACTTAAGGCCGTTTTAAGAGAGGACGAGGCTTGTGAGAAGCTTCCTATGGCCTGACCCCCCTCCTCTTTGCCGATGGTGCAACCAATTGTGGCACCTACTGTATAAGTCCCTATGTCACATGAGGCTAGTCGCTTGTGATGTGACATTCAATTGCCGCTGAATTTCAATACCAGCAGCGGAATTAAAACTTGTACCCATCATGGGCTGATTTCTGCCCAATTCCCTCAAAATGACTTGCAATCCTATGGGGTAGCGGGCACGTCTGTGCAAGTACGGGACGCGGGAAAGTGTGTGTCTGCTGCCGCAATGAGAACCTCACACTCAATTGGATTGACCCACAATTGTGCACTAACCCAATGCATCCAATCTCTAGTTAGCTTCGATCATTCTGGTGCAAGTAAGGAAATGTACAGAATACTCTGATTGGTTGTTACGAGTTGTTACTTTGGCCGTGTATATACACTTGAGGAGAATGTGCTATGTAATGTCAACATTAAAAAATGTAGACGCCAGAATGTTAACATGGACATTATTTGAGATATTCAATTAGGTGCAAGGTTTTGGATTTTGTGCTCCCCCAATACCCAGGGTATCCACTTGACTCTTATTATCAAACTTGCACCAATCAGATAACAGCTACATGCTGATTGGTTGTTCTTATCCAGTGCAGATTTTGATCCTGCTGGATATTCTATTTTAGTCAGTGAACCCCAAAATTTCAAATTCACCTATTGGCAGGGAGTAAATAAACTCCCAATTCCATGTGTAACCTGTCCCTTGGAATTATATCCATAAGGAGATATTGATGAAAGCTGGTGCAGAAACTGATCAGATTGTAGATGTAATGTTTCTGGTACAGCTTAGTTAAATAAAATTAGGACACTGCTATTTCAATGGACTATGCATTTCAATGGCAGTCAATCCCATTAAAATGAATTGGCTATTTAAATAATTGTTTCTAACACCGTTGGAAACACCAGCCTTCTTTCTGATCTTTTCTTTTTATTGTAGCGGATAGGACCAATCACTATTACTAAAAACTCCCACTCCTGCTTTAGCGTTTGACATGATTTTCCCCTAAATGCATAAAAATAAAAATTATGTCAATGGAATTGTAGTATGAAGTGTGGATTTTGAATTGTAGGCAATCTTAAGGGGTGCCGGACAGTTTCCCGAGAGTCGGGATCCCGACAGTTATTACCCCGACATCGGGATCCCAACAGCCAAAACCCTGACACTCGGGGTCCCGACGGCCACGGGCTATTCTCCCTCGTGGGGGTCAACGACCCCCACGAGGGAGAACAGAATAGGTGGCGAGCGCAGCGATCCCGCAGGAGGCTTTGTTGCGCTCGCCCCGCTGTCTGAGTCCGGCCAGTCGGGATCCCAACGTCGGGCTATTGACTGTCGGGATCCCGACTGTCTGGACCATACACCACACCCATCTTAAGATCCATCTAGCTGGTGTTTCTGCAGAAGGTGTACAGTGTGTCCGATGCATATATATGTGTAATGCATAAAAAGCTGTTTCTCCCTAAGGCAGGCATTCCCAACCACGGTCCTCAAGGCACACTAGTGCCGGGTTTGTAGATATCCAGGCTTGAGCACAGGTGACTTAATTAGTACCTTAGTGATTCTGATTAAACCATCTGTGCTGAAGTCTGGATATCACTAAAACCTGCACTGTTAGTGTGCCCTGAGGACGTGGTTGGGAATCAGGGATCTGTGATATAGAGGGCTTTTACCGGTTGGTGAGGGCCAAACAATCTGCCCCCCCCCCCCTTCAATAAACCGGCTATTTTGCATCATTATTTACACTTACAAGCCAGCACCAGGAGCCCAATGATGCACAGTATCACAGTACAGATCAAACCTTCTATGCTATATCTTGAATAACCTGCAAATAATAATAAAAATCATTAAATTGTTATTAGTCTTTTGCTGTTAAAACAATTTTTACCTTCTTTGTACAACCATTTCCCTGCATTGTCTTCGGGATACATAAAGATGACCGTGGTGGGAATCTCGACAGGGGGCAAGTAAGTATACTTACCCTCTTCCTGCCCCAACCCACAACCTTATCCCTCCCTTCCAGCAGTCTAACCTCCCCCCCCCCCCTGAAACAGACCCTAACCATCTCTACTGGTGCCTTACCCATACTTGCCTACTTTTGAAAAGCAAAATGAGGGAGATTTAGATGATCGCAAAATGCACTGAGAGCAGCGTCGCGCATCATTATATACATACATATATAGAGATCAGTGGACCGGCACTCTGTTTCTGCTGTCGGGGTCAATATGCTTGCCTGGGTGTCTGCTTCAGTGTAGATGTGTTCAGGTGAGCCAATGTAGATTGCTGTAGAAAGCGTCACTCCAGGGCTTGTGATCAAGTTAACATTTATTGGGTCAACGCCGTTTCGGGCCTCCTGATGACGGGCTGAGGATAAAGTCGGAGTATGGAACAAACCAGAGGACTTAGTTCTGCGCGCGCCGAAGGCGCGCGCGCTCTGCAAAAGGGGGTGTGGCCATGGGAAAAGGGGCGTGTCTTTATGTGAAGTGTACCACACCACATACCACTTATACACCACACTAGTCGGACTCCTTATTCTATCTAGTACTAGTGCCCTTACACATTGTACCACACAGTATGAGACAAAATTCAAGGACAAAGGGACAGGGAGAGTGACATCAGAGAGACAGTGGGAACACAGAGAGAGTGACAGCAGGGACACAGACAGCCACATATGTACTGTATATTGGGCATCATGGTATGTGGCATATGCTCATTATACATATGCCACACACCGTGATGCTCCATTATACATATATGCCACACACCGTGATGGCCATTATACATATGCCACACACCAATGCCCATTATAAATATGCCGCACACCATGATGCTCATTATACATATGCCGCACACCGTGATGCCCATTATAAATATGCCACACACCGTGATGCTCATTATACATATGCCACAGACCGTGAATCCCATTATACATATGCCACACACCCTGATGCCCATTATACATATGCCACACACCGTGATGGCCATTATACATATGCCACACACCGTGATGGCCATTATACATATGCCACACACCGTGATGCCCATTATACATACGCCACACACCGTGATGCCCATTATAAATATGCCGCACACCGTGATGCTCATTATACATATGCCGCATACTGTGATGCCCAATATACATATACCACACACCGTGATGGCCATTATACATATGCCACACACAGTGATGGCCATTATACATATGCCCCACACCGTGATGCCCATTATACATATGCCACACACAGAGATTCCCATTATACATATGCCACACACAGAGATTCCCATTATACATATGCCACAGACCGTGAATCCCATTATACATATATCACACACCCTGATGCCCATTATACATATGCCACACACCGTGATGGCCATTATACATATGCCACACACCGTGATGCCCATTATACATATGTCACACACCCTGATGCCCATTATACATATGTCACACACCGGTGATGCCCATTATACATATGTCACACACCCTGATGCCCATTATATATATGTCACACACCAATGCCCATTATACATATGCCACACACCGTGATGGCCATTATACATATGCCAAACACTGTGATGCCCATTATAAATATGCCACACACCGTGATGCTCCATTATACATATGCCACACACCGTGATGCCCATTACACATATGTCCCACACCGTGATGGCCATTATTCATATGCCAAACACTGTGATGCCCAATACACGTATGCCGCACACCATGATGCCCATTATACATATGCAGAACACCGTGATGCCCATTTATATATATGCCACAGACCGTGATGCCCATTATACATATGCCACACACCTTGATGCCCATTATACATATGCCACACACCGTGATGCTCTATTTTACATATGCCACACACCGTGATACCCATTATACATATGCCACACACCGTGATACCCATTATACATATGCCACACCATGATGCCCATTATATATATATGCCACACACCGTGATGGCCGTTATGCATATATGCCGCACACCGTGATGCCCATTCTAAATATGCCGCACACCGTGATGCTCATTATACATATGCCACACACCGTGATGCCCATTATAAATATGCCGCACACCGTGATGCTCATTATACATATGCCACACACCGTGATGCCCATTATACATATGCCACAGACCGTGAAGCCCATTATACATATGTCACACACCCTGCTGCCCATTATACATATGCCACACACCGTGATGCCCATTATACATATGTCACACACCCTGATGCCCATTTTACATATGCCGCACACCGTGATGCCCATTATACATATGCCACACACCGTGATGCCCATTATACATATGCCACACACCGTGATGCCCATTTTACACATGCCACACACCGTGATGCTTATTAAACATACCAAAATAGACGGCTCCGGTAGTCAACCACATGTTCTTGCCAACAGCTGCCCTACTGATTTGAGAAGTTTAGCGATATAGTGGCTTAGACCGTGCCCGCCCAAAAAGCAGAAATGACAGAATGACTATAGTAAGCTATCCCATGTTCATTATTATTTCACATAACAGTAGTCATGGGAACATGACAAACAGGTGACAAGCTGTATGAAAGCTTGTCAGTGGCACACACTGCAACCTACATACACTTACACCGCATATATATATATATATATATATATATATATATATATATATATATATATATATATATATATATATATATATATATATATATATATATATATATACATATACACATATACATACACACACACACGTATACATATATATATATATATACATATATATATATATACACACTTATACATAATATATATATATATATATACACACACACATATATATATATATATATATATATATATATATATATATATATATATATATATATATATATATATATATATATATATATATATATATATCTTTTAAGTGCCCCTTGTAGGAAGGCAGGCAGCTAGAAAATTAATGGGGCATGACGACAGGAGTAGTGGAGCATGTCTTGGGACGGAAGCCAGTCGGGGACCAGTGGTGGGGGGAGAGGTGATCGATAAGAAGCAGGCTTAGTGAGTGGGGGAGAGGAATGCAGCTTACAGTCAGAAACAGTCAGTTAACTTTAAGCTTTTACTTACTGGCTGCTGCGGCTGCTGCTCCTTACACAGCTGAGACGAGTCTGACACTCTTGTGTGCTCCCGGCTCCCGCTGCCCGACTCACTGTCTGCCAATGCCTCAGTCCACTGCCGCTGCCAGTGCCGCTTCTGCACGCTCAGGCCAGCGCTACCCACACAGCCCCGCGGTGGCCTTCCTAATTACGTCACGGCGTCGCGCATTTAGGCCCCGCCCCTACAATGACGCGTTCGCGCATGCGCATTACGTTTTTATTGGAAAGGGGACAAAAAAGCGGGAGAACCCCAGGGATTTGCGGGGGGCGGGAGAATGATTGTAAAAACGGGAGACTCCCGCTAAATGCGGGAGGGTAGGCAAGTATGGCCTTACCCCCACACCCCACCGCCTAAACCTAACCCCATGTAGAGTGATAAACAGCCCGACAATTTGCTCCCAACTGTCACGCTACAGGGTGCATTTGAAAATGACAGTTTGGGGCCAAATGGTTGGTTGTTTATCACTCTCCACTTTATCACTTTTTGAAGCTTGATACATCTGGTCCTCAATGGGAGAAAGAAGACCGGCGTAAACAGTGACATAAAGACATGATGTGATCTCAAAGCTTTGCTACTGTAAGTCCTGATTATATTGTCCTCCTTTCTTGGTCAATGTATTCTGATCTCAATCTGGGTCATATTTGAAGAAGTCTTACTCACCATAGTAGAATATCTTGTCGTGTTGTCCGCCTTTAGCCTTGTCTGTAATATAAAGCAACAGAACATATACACTACGCTGATACTACAAACTCTGTAATCGGCAGTCATCCATACGTAGAGCTATTATATTGAATGATAATGAAGTGAATGATAATAATTAAGCTTTGTTTTTGCTGATAAACCAAACGCTTAGTTTTAAAAGGCTTAGCACGCATTCTACTCTTCAGCCACAAGAGGGCACTGTGTCACGAGAGAATGTCAATTAGAACGCAGAATGCTGTTTTTGGTGCACAGCAGAAAAGTCCATCTGCAGCATCAATCTACTGCGCAGCACCAAGCTGCACTGCAGGTGGGGCAGATGTAACAATGTACAGGGAGAGGTCCCGCTCTTTTTTTTTTTTTTACCATATTAACCCAATTTGTACCCCAGACGTAATCTGTGTCTCACCTTTGGTGTTTTTGTGGACAACGGATCTTGTGGTCACACTTTTCGAAGGACCTTAAATAACAAATTTGCCAAATGATAGAGGCGGTTCTACAGCATATATGTACTTCACTTCTGCATATGCGTCTGTTATTCCCATAAAATAGACCCCTAATTTAGAGAAGGGCACTAGAGATGTTGACTTAATGCTTGTGTCGACCGAGACCCATGTCGACCTTTCTGCTTGTCAACCTAATGGTGTCGACCCAATGCTTGTTTACCTAATGACCGTATCCCTAGAAGCCTAAGGCTATATTTCCGCAGTGCTGTATGAGGGATCCGACACGGATTCTTCCCAGCATGCCCCGCAGCTTGCCGGTCACAGACACACCAGAGCATATCACCAAGAGCAGCCCTGGCACTCTGACCCTGGCACTCTGACCCTGGCACTCTGACCCTGGCAACGTAGATTTGTCAGAATAAGTTAAATTCAAACTCGTCTCTAATGAAGATATTTCCTAAGCATTCCTTTCGTCTACCACTAGGGGTGCTGTTTCACTGGGAAAAAAATATCTCAATCATTCCTCTAAACCAGTGGTTCTCAACCTCGGTCCACAGGACCCCCCAACAGTGCACGTTGTCCAGGTCACCCGGCAGGTGCACAAGTGCACTCATTATTCACTGACACATTTTACAAGATGGGAGCTAATTATTTATTTCACCTGTGATTCTGTGTGGACACCTGCACTGTCGGGGGGGGGGGGGGGGGGGGGGGGGGTCCTGAAGACCGAGGTTGAGAAACACTGCTCTAAACTGTCCCATGTCACAATGGGCAATGTTTGGATAGAGATAAAGTGGTAAGAGGTAAAGTACGGAATAATCAGCTCCTGGTGACCATGTATCAAGCTGTGCTTGCAATGTGACAGTCAGTCAGGAGCTGATTGGCTGGTACTTAGTTTCAAGACCTGGTTGATAGGTCTACAATGTACAGGTCAACATCGAGAGGTCTACATGCAATAGTGCGGCACTGTCGTAAGGTCGACGCTCGACTTGTCATTGTCAACCTACTGTTTGTCTATCTGGACACTGTCTGTCTAATAATCCCCACCATCGGTGGTATTTGGGTGGCTCATGGGACCTTAATTACATTTCTGTTACCCGAGCAGGACAAGCAGTGTTGCAAGTAAGGGGGTACGGCGTGGTACGGAGTACCTGTAAGAAATATGTTGCAGGTACGCAGTACCACTTACCCCTGATCCACTGTCATTTCTATTTTCATTTTAAGTCTAAATATAATGCATCCGCAGCCCGCCCACCCAGCGTTATGATTGGTGCTTAATGCAGCTATCGGCTACTGCTGATTTAGCCTGTCACACTGACAGGCATCAGCAGCTACGACAGCATGAAGAGCAGGCTCCACTATTGTAAGCACAAGCTGCCTGGCTCTCCCCCAAGCAAGAGCCAACCCACCCCCAGTCATTCCCTGTTTCTCATTCCCTGTCTCCTGTGTCCACGCCTCTATTGTCATTTAGTCCCTCCTCTAGCTTTGTGTGACCACGCCCCCTCATGACACATAGCCACCCCCATTTTTGGTGGAGGCTATCAGTACCACCAAGAAAAAAAATCTACTTGCACCACTGAGCACAAGTAAATGCAGCGTCCATTCTCACCCGTTGTTGTGGCCGTAGGAGGAGATTCGGTTGTGCCCGGAACAGTCCATTGCGTGGCGCCATCTTGTGACGTAGCGCGGGTAGTGTAATCTGGGAGAGACAAGCATGCACATTACACAGTGCACTACCGGCATGATGACATGCTTACAATGTACTATACCCAGTGGAGTATCTACAATGGGTTCAGGGGGGCACATGCTGCCCCTACCGCAGGCGCTGTTACCCCCACAGCAGGTGTGTTTGGTACAAGTGCCCCAGCTTCTGAAAATATTGCCCAGAAGATGTGTGATCATCGGGGATGCAGCCAATAAATCTACTACAAATTAGTGACATCACTGTTCAGTCATGACATCACTGGCTGCATCATAGTAAATGTGTATAGGTCAATCCCAATGAGGAATATGGACACAGAACTGTCTGTTTGATGCAAAGAACATTGTACTCTAGACACCTGTTGGTTAAAACGAGGATGACGACAAGATTGAGGCACATAAATTAGTAGCTACAGTATAAAAGTCTGTGATTGGTGCATAATGCAGCAGTACCCTCCCTGAATACAGGGGGCGCTCTTTCTCTTATTATCCAAGAATTTAGCTTCTGTTGGTTCCATATTGTAGTCATATTAGAAGCAGCCAATCAGAGTATAGGGCAGATACTGTCCTTCAGTAACAGAGGCATTGAGAGCGGTGTTCTGCGATTGGTCAGTATATGGGATTTATGGGAACCACTCACCCTCTGTGTCTGTGTCTGCTGATGATGACGTATTCTGGGCAACGGTCTGTGGTATAGTGATGGAACCTGGAAGACATGCTATCTATTCAGTATGGGCTACACTGGGGTTAGGTCTAACGATAGATAGATAGATAGATAGATAGATAGATAGATAGATAGATAGATAGATAGATCAGGGTTGCCGACCCTCCCGGAATTTCCGGGAGTCTCCCGAAAATCGGGTCCCCCTCCCGGCCCCCCGGAAGGGTGGGCAACCCTCCCGGATTCAGGGGGGACCCCCGCTGACCCCCGGATCGCGGGATTAAAATGCCGTAATCCTCGGGTCTCAGAGGAGGGGGCGGAGCTAAAACTACACAATCGCGTAATTTTAGCCCCACCCCCTTAACGGGGCTTAGTGATGTCACGCTTAAGCCCCGCCCCCTGAGCGGCTACTGAAACTCTCCTCTCCAGGCTTCTCCCGGAGAGGAGAATAAGAAAGTCGGCAACCCTGAGATAGATAGATAGATAGATAGAAAGATAGACAGACAGACAGACAGATAGATAGATAGACAGAGAGAGACAGACAGACATACAGAGACAGACAGACAGACAGAGAGACAGAGAGACAGAGAGACAGAGAGACAGAGAGACAGAGAGATAGAGAGAGAGAGAGAGAGAGAGAGAGAGAGAGAGAGATGGTCTTACCTGGTCCGCTGGTGGCAGAGAAGCTGGAAGGGCTTGAGGAGGCTTAGGAGAAAAAGAAAACAAATTAAGTAGGGTTTAACCCCCATGGTGTAATAATGTTTCCTTAACCCGCGTATAACTGAGCCTAAACTGAAATATTTGAGTGAAGCGTCCCTAAGTGTACACTGGTGCTGTCTAACCACCTCTGTAGAATGCGGATGTCCTTATCGATGTGTTCAGGAGGGTGGTGCCTCTCTGTCTTTCATTTATCTGGGACAGGGTCTGCATGAGCAGATTACTAGATCACAAGGTATTGCAGTACACTTGTGGCCACCAGGTGACAACATAAATTGATACAATCTATTATTTATAATCCTCATTTGTTAACAGGGGTCAATCCTGTTCAGCGGATGCCAGTCATTGTCGCAGTGGCTGCACTTTACGGCGCCTGCAATTTACACATGGGGCAGCGAACGCTTTAGTGCACAGTGGGGCTTATTTTAGTCCCCGAAGGATACGGATTCAGGTGCCATTGCTGCCATTAAAACACTGCGGCAACGGCACATCGCACAATTCAGGATGAATAGGATCGGCCCCTAAAATTTATAATCTCTTATAGTAGAATTAAATGTATGACAATCAAAAGTTGATATTTAAAAAAGTGATAAAATGGAGAGTGATTAAATGACCAACAAGTCAACCAACAACTGTCATTTTTCAAACAACTTGTAACATGGCAGCTAGGAGTTGATTGGCTACTACTTTATCACTCTCCATTTTATCACTTTTCCAGGCTTAGTACATCTGGCTCCATGGTGCACGATGTTGTCTCACCTGGGTCGCTGCTGGCAGAAGGGCTGCTGGTACTGAGGGAACCTGCTGAAACATTCAATACAGTATTTAATACTATGTAAAGAAGCCTGCAGAGGGCGCTGTGCAGATCTGAGCTGCATCTGGGTTACTAGACTTCTGGTCTAAGGCGTCTATACATTTATTTGGCTTGAACCTTAGCATACACTTTATGCTAGCTTAACTAAAGAATAACTGACGCTGACACAATAAAGACACGGACACCAAAGCAATTAGATTTAAAGGGCATAGTATATTTATTATGTGGCATGACCCTTCTTCGTAAAGGGCTGGCAATAAGGCGTCACGGCGCCCAGCTCTAGTCACATCAAAAATGGCGGCGACTTAAACGCCCCAACTGACTGATATTAACATGGGGACGACTGAGACGGCCCCATCCGACTAAGGCACAACCTAACGCTGGGAAGTCTCACCACCCCTTCTCTGGCTGGTGTGGACACTCCGCTGACGAAGTGCCCACAGCGCCCCCCCGCAAAGGCAGGACACCCCGCCGTCTTTCCCGGGGGTAGTGCCTCCCAGCGCCCTCTCATGCCACAAGTGACCGCTGGACCGTGACGCCCTACCGCCACCGCCAGGCTCTTAAGAGATTAACTAGATGAGCTCTAAGAGCCGCCGCATGCCACCCGCGAAGACCTACCTAAGTGTCCGTTATCCTAAACTAAAACTGAACTATACCTCAACAAAACCCCCTATCCTTATTGAAGGGGAGCCTGAAAGAAAAAGTTCCTAACCGTTAGAAATATACATTGCATTGATTAGTACGGCAAGGTAAGTTAGTACAATGGACCCAAGTGAAGTCGAAAACTTGATAAAAACCTCTCGTGTGTCCCGGAAGGGGGAGGTGGGCCAAATTGAAATTAATAAGGACCCACGGAGGTAAAAATGCAAGAAAGTCCTTCACACCCCTGATTCCGGAACACTAGCTGTTCCAAAACCAGCGGGTAAACAGCGTTTTGGGTCAGCGCCACAGGCGCACTACATGCAAATCTTATCTACCTTATATTAAATCCTAATTGCAGCGGACTTCCATCGTCCCCATTGCCTGAACGGAAGAGTCAGGAAGCCTTCTGGCCGCTGCGCAGGGTAGCTGCCCGCACAGGCAGTTTCAGCACTAAATATTGCAGCCGCCGCAATGCTTGCGGCGGCGACGCCAAAAGTGGATCAGCACCAAAAGCCCAGGATAATATCCAGGGCCTTTTTTGAAGAGCTGGCACTGTCTGAATACCTAGAGGAGGAATTCCGCTTCCCCCTGGCCGATGCGTGAGTGAAGCCTGCACGGAAACCAGTTTCTCTCTTGACAGCACGTGGTGGGGGGGCGTCAGGACTGCATCCAACCGGGCTGACGGCAGGGATCCAGAAGACTCCACCGGATCCTGGGTAACACCTCGGAGGAAACAAAAGAAAATGTTAAACCCTGCTAAAGTAACGAACAAGGTTCCCACAAACGGGGGATGCGCGCGACTAATGAAGGGGGGGGGTGTTGCCACAGTAATGTATGCGTGGCACAGCTGGCCAACAACACTATACACTGACAACGAGGGGAGGAACCCCCTGGCCATGAGGACCAACCCAGACCAATATTAAAAAATGCAAGCGCCGGCCCCGCTACCCCCTCATGCTAAGCTAACGCGCCCTCGATCTGAGCTATTTCCAGGAGAGAGGTATAGGCCGGCCGATGGGGCTGTCACCAATATTTTGGGCGTTGCCAAGGCCTGGTGGGGCCCCACATGGATGGTCTTTGAAGTTTGGAAAACATAGATGGTTTATGGCCGATGTCAACTAGTTTGGACACGATGTGGAAGAGCCAGATGGCTTCCCCCCATCGATGTCAAGCATAAAATAGTTTTTTGTACCGGCCTTTGCCTTGGCTGTGGAGGGAAGCTCCGAGCAGGCACCTGTGAAGCCCGCACTGTATTCCGTCTACGTGGCAATGGCCGACCATCGATATGTAACACCCATCGGCTGTCATCCACCATCGATGGTCGGTTGCCATTTCCCCAATGGTGGCAAGGGCGACGGTGGCCTACCCTGCCCTTTTATAGCATGGTCACAGGTGGGAATTGAATGTCCATGTGGGCTGGGGAGGGGAGGGGGGTGGGAGTGGGGAAGCGCGGGAAATTGGACGGGCAAAATAGGTGTCCTGGCCACCGGGAGCGTATGCTGCTGGGAGGGGTAAGGCCGCCAGGAGGACGGGCTGGATTAGGACCAGTCCCCCTGCCCGTATCCCTGGGCCGGGTATGGCCCAGGGGTGTGGCAAAATTGTCAAGCACTGGGACTGGGCGGACACCAGCCTGAGCAATCCGGGAGCCAGAGCCGCAGGGGCCCCGGCCCAGGTATCCCGCGCCAAGCCTGCTGGGGCCTGGCGTGGAGTGGGGGCTGGCACCACGGTTGCCCGGCAGGGGGCCAGGGCGCGGGGTAGGGGGCCGCAAAGTCCGCCACCCCCTGGACCCCGCGGTCCAGTGGTGGAGCGGTCACCGGTGCTCGTACCCCTGCCGAGGCAGGGGGAGGCACCGGTGAGATAAGCGGTCCCCTTTGTGGGAAGGACGGGTGGGGACACCCGACCTCAGGCCCGGGAGGGGCCTGTACCGCAGGGAATTTGCTGCTGGGTGTGAAAGGTGGTGCTGGATGGCTGACCCGGCGGGCCCGGCACGGCCCCAACCAGGCTGAATGAGGCCCCTTATTTTATGGCGGCAGATGGGGGTAGGGGCGGGCCTGGAACGGGGTACCTGCGGGTGACCGTGCACCCGGGAGCCGCCATCTTGCGTGGCGGCGTTAAACGCTGCGCCCCCCTGACCTGGCACCGGGTGGGAGATGTGCGGAGTGCAGTGGGATGGGGTTGGATCGCCCGCCCGGAGGTGCCGGGGTCGGGCATAGACGCGCGGGCGAATGCCGCCCATCGCATCATAGCCCAGTGCTGACCGGCTGTACAGGGGCGCAGCCACACGTGGATGCCGGCGCCCGGCGGGGACGCAGTAGGGGGATGGAGGAAAGTGGCGGGCGGTAAGAGAGGGCCCGCAGGAGGCACAAGGGAAGGGGCGGGGGATGGCGCCGACGCGAGGCAGTAGTGGCTGTGCCGGATCCGGGTGCCCGGATCGGGCCCTGGTAGTATCCAGCAGGGGGGGGGGGGACAGCATGCTGTGGGCTAGGAAAGGGTGCGGATTTGGGGGGAGACGAGACATGCTGTAATGAGGTGGGGGGGAGAGGAGGCACACTATCCCTGGAAGGGAAGGTGGTATCCAGAAAACAGGCAGGGAGGGGGGCCTGAGTGCTGGGGATGGGACACGCTGGATAAAAGCACTGCATGGCCACGGGGATAAATATCAGCTGCACGGGCAGGCACTTAGCATTGAGAGAAGCTGCTGGGCTGTGACTGCATGCTGCTGGGCTGTGACTGCATGCTGCTGGGCTGTGACTGCATGCTGCTGGGCTGTGACTGCATGCTGCTGGGCTGAAGAACTTTTCCAAGAGGAAGCATTTCCTGTAAGGACCTGCCTATATACCCCTCTCCTAAGCTCACGCCCCTAAGCTCACCCATAGGCTAACCACTAAACTGAAACCAACTTTAGACAACTAGCAGGTTGGCATGTATTCAATGCTCCTATGTCGCCGTAAAAAACGGTGAGTGTGCATGTTATTTTGGAGAGTGGTGAACTTTTCTCTCCTATTTTGGCTTCCCTGTATTCAGCTCTGTTGCTTCTCCAAAATATTTTGCGAAGCTAACTCAGTTCACCTTCACTTCTCACCATTTCTGTTCAATGGGGATTTTAGTGTCTCGCTCCAAAAGTGTATTCAATGCACAAATTGCGAGTCCTGCTGGTTTCTCTTTTTACAGCAGTTCTCCATTTTTCCCTCTGCATCTTTTTTAGGTGAACTGTAGGACTATCTTTGTTAAAGTTGTTATTTTTTTGTTTTTTATGGCTTATAAATTTAAAAAAAAATGTACTCTAATGTATTTATTGCAAGTGCCATAATGCTGTACTTCTATATTAATTTATTTGGAATTTAATAAGTTATTTTAATGGTATCCAATAAGAAATCAGTAATGCTCCTAGTAATCAGTAATCAGTAATGCTCCTAGTTAAACCAAGGCAGGGAAGCTCAGGGAGACCCCCCCTAACATAAAACCACAATTTAGGGGTGTATTAAAAAAAAAAAAAACTAAACCAAAGCCCCCAGAAAGGCATTTAAAAACGCTAACAATTACAAAATAAATAAAATAAAAACCCAGGGCACTGAAACCACGGCCAAAGCACAACACAATAATAAGAATAAATGAGGACAAAATACACAGCACCAGTCTGCAGCCACAAACCCAATTAAAATTGTCACACAGCCATGTGTTGTAATAAAAACACTGCACAAAACACAAACCTTAAACCTGTTCAGAAGCCAAGATACACATCCCCCGAACACCCTGCTCAAACACAAGTCTGCACACCTCACATGGGCCCTTATTCTGATTGATGCGGACTTTACCGCGTTCTTACGGATTGCGTCTTTACGGCGTCTGCGCATGCGTAGAGAACGCAACGCGCATGTGCCACGCCTTGACTCGGTACCAGTTCGGACAAAGACCGTCCAGAACTGTTCACCGCTATCATTCGGGAAATAGGGGCGTATTATGGGCGTCATGCGGAATGACACATGGGCGTAGTTTCAAAGTGGGCAAAACGGGGCGGAAACATGGGCGGACACGGGGGAGTACACTTATGTTGGGGGGCGTACATTCGGAAACCACTCCGAATGCACGCGATCAAAAAGGGCAGAAATGTGCGGTGTCCACAAGTGTACTATTGCTTTGCGGACACCACTCGTTCATGCGGTATGCGAACGTACGCCTAATGACTACAACCATTAACACCTGAACCAATAGAATCTACTCCTTTACTCATTACTCACTAATAGGCCGCTTGTCAGTGCTTTAATTGAAACCATTGCTGCTTCAAAGGAAACCTTAGTAATCCCCCACATATGCTGTACTTGTCCCACACTTAAGACCTGAAAGTCTTCTTCTTTAATTTCTAATTTTTATATTTTTTTATTTATGTTTATTGTGTCGTTAATAAATTCTTTATGCAAGTTCACAGTTGTTGGTTTTATTTGCACTTTAATAGTATATGTGTAGATTGTTTATAATCTTTTACACAGGGTGTAATACAAAGCATTGCACTTACATTGCTGTAAGGGTTAATGTGTGCAATGCATGTGTTAGGCATGCTTGTAAGGATATATTGGAATCTAATTGATTCCAATTCCAAATAAGCAGTTTTTTATGAGGATAGGTAATTGAATAAGTGGGTCATGTGATGTATTGCAGAAGATACTTCATAGTGGGTTGTTTGGCGTAAATCCTCCGCTTACGTGCGGTAGCACCGCTTGGCTCCCGTTCGGATGCGGTATTCCCGAGCATACTCTGTAATACTCTGTAATACCGTGCCGAATCGGAGTGTTTCTCCCGCACACGCATGATTTGTATGTCGTCCGTAAACACGCCCTGTTCTTAAAGAGTGAGTCCGTCCGAATGCGGAGGACACGTGGGCGTTCTACGGACGATGGCCGCATGCGGCAAAACACCGTGGCGTGCGGACCGCTCCGTAAGAATGCGGGAATTTCCGCACAGATCAGAATAAGGGCCATGGAGAGCAGGAGAAACCTGATCTCTCCTGCTACAGCTCACCCTTTTCCCCTCGCATAATTATGCAGAGTTCGCAAAAAGGGATGGTGAGCTGCAGAAGCGTTGAATAAGGCGACAGACAGAAAGGAGGAGATGATTAAAAGTGGTGAGTGCTTCAGCGAGGTCACGGTGACATGCACGAGCGAACAGTGAGCCTGACTCGCAAAAAGCATTGAATTACATGCCACAAACTCTTTCCTGCCAACCCAAAAAATGTAATCCTCTTAAGTACGCTCTGGCTTAGGCAGCCCTCGCTTTATCTAAACAACAAAACTAAAACAAGAAATATCTTCATCTACATCCCAACGTGAACACATTTAGGGAAAGTTCTGGGAAAAATCAGGTTTCCGTGACTGTCGAGACCGTGACGTCTGCAAAATCAAAGAACACAACACAGCACAATACAAATCAACGCAGCACAATACAACACACACACATAGGCGTGCACAGCCCATTTTACTAGGGGGGGACCATAGGAAGGGCATGTCTATCATCGCCTACTGGGTGTATCTATCACTGCCTACTGGGCATGTCAATCACCACCTACTGGGCGTGTCTATCACTTCCTCCTGGGTATCATGCTAACTAAATAGTTGGGGACTTAATTATATATAGGGACTTCAGAAATAATCATTTCCCCCCCCCACACACACACATACTAGAAAGGGGGCAGGGACCTCTGTAGGCGCGCAGCAAATATTTAAACCGTGATGCCCATTACACAAAGTACCACACACCTTAATGCCTATTACATATTATACCAAACACTGTAATGTCCATTACGCATAATGCCACACACCATAATGCTCATTAGATATTATGCCACATGCCGTAATGACCATTACGATTTATGCCACACACTGTAATGCCCATTACAAGTTATACCACATACCGTAATGCCCATTACACAAAATGCCACACACCATAATGCTCATTAGATATTATGCCACATGCCGTAATGCCCTTTACAATTAATGCCACACACCGTAATTATACCACATACCGTAATGCCCATTACACATAATGCCACACCATAATGCCCATTACACATAATGCCACACACTGTATTGCCTATTACACATTATACCAAACACTGCAATGCCCATTACACATAATGACACACATCATAATGCTCATTTGATATTATGCCACATGCCGTAATGCTCATTACAATTTATGCCACACACTGTAATGTCCATTACACATTATGCACACACACCATAATGCTCATTAGATATTATGCCACATGCCGTAATGCCCATTACAATTAATGCCACACACCCATTACAAGTTATACCACACACCGTAATGCCCATTACACATTATACCAAACACTAATGTCCATTATACATAATGACACAAACATACCATAATGCTTATGAGATATTATGCAACACGCCGTAATGCCCATAAAATGTATGCCTACACATTATGCCACACACCGTAATGCCCATAACACATTATGCCACACACCATAATGCCCATTATACATAATGGCCATACATTGTAATGCCCATTACATATTATGCCACTCACCGTAAGGCCCATTATAAATTATTATTTGGGTACAATGTGTCACATACACACATATAAGGGTAACAGGGGTTCAGACACCAGGGAAATTGGGGTAGACGGGGTCACATGCACAGAGGAAGGAGGTAGCAGGGGACAAAGTGTCACACACAGGTCAAGGGGGTACAGGAGGGTCAAACACTATGGATGAGGGGGTAGAGGGGGTCACACATACAGGATAGCAATGTAAAGAAGGTCACATATACACAAAAGAAGTGGGGCACACATACAGAAGAGTTGATGGGTACAGCGATCCCTGGGCACTCACCAATATGTGGGGGGAGCTGCAAGGTGTCAGGGTGGCCCATTTATCCAGGGTGAGGTCTTAATTCAAGTGGGCTAAGGGACTTTGTCACGTGATAGGGGAGGAGAGGGGGCGAAGAGAGAAGGAGCAAGGTTCGGAACAAGGGACCCAACGGACACTCGCGGGTTCTCTTCGCTCGCTGTGCTTCAGGCGCGGGTTATTATAGGCCACCAGTGGTGGCGTGGATAGTGAAGGAGCGAGCCCCCCGGCCTTGCTCCTCCCCCTGTGTATGAAAGGTCCTTTAGCCCACTACAATTTAGCAACTACCATGGATCCAGGGCAAAGGGAGGCCTGCAGCACCCAGAGAGACTCTGGCTTGAGGAACGTACATGTGAGCCCTGCGAAGGAGGATTTGGAGGAACAGATTTGTTTCCAGATCCTGCACGGGGCAGCTGTGGGGGGGGGGGGGGGGGGGGGGGGGAAGGGGTTGCTTACCCCATGGTGCTACTGATGGGAGAGGAGACAGGGCAGGTCCATGCTAACTCCAGCACGGTATCACTGCGCTTATCTGACAGACACTAGAGGTCAAGCCAACCTACTGTATAGTGTCTGTCCTCCTCCAAAATGGCAGCCATCTTTAGAGTGGCCGCCGTGGACAGAGACTGCGGCGCTATCTCCCTGCTGCTGCCACTGCCACAGTCTGTGTATGGGGGGGGGGGTCATTAGGGAGAGCCGGTCATTAGGGGTGCCTGTGCACCCCCGGCACCCCCGTGCGCCTGCCTATGACAGCACAATACATTTTAGGAAGGCTGATTTTGTAGAAATGGGAAACTCTATAAGGGATTCTTTCGCAGAGTGGAAGAACTTGGAAGGAGTGCAGGAGAAGTGGGAAAAATTAAAAAGTGCAATTCTAAAAGCAACAGAACTTACACAAATGTGTTCTCAAAATGAGCAAAACCCATGTGCACTGCAGGTGGGGGCAGATGTAACATGTGCAGAGAGAGTTAAATTTGGGTGGGGTGTGTTGAAACTGAAATCTAATTTGCAGTTTTAAAATAAAACAGTCAGTATTTACCCTGCACAGAAACAAAATAACTCACCCAAATCTAATTCTCTCTGCACATGTTACATCTGCCCCCCTGCAGTGCACATGGTTTTGTCCTTCTAAGAAGGAATTTGTCAGAAAGAGTGAACCAAAATAACCCCCTTTGTGTCAAAAGAGTTAGGAAAAACACAAGGAAAAGGAAGCCATTGTGGTTTACAAAAGAAGTAGCAAGTATTGTGAAAGCAAAAAAAGTTGGCCTTGTGTTAGACAGAAGGAGGCTAAGAAGGTAATCAGATCTGCAAAAGCACAGGCATAGGGAGAGGTATCAGCAGTAGAAAGAATTAATCGCGCCCCGTGCCCCCCCCCCCCCCCCCAACCTCCCGCAATTCAGCGACGACACCCCCTCCCCACCTCTCCCTTCCTGCAGTATATCTCTCACCGTCCCGGTAATTGATGTATATAAGATGATGTGAACGTACCTGGTGATACCGTCAGGGAGAGAGCCAGAATCAGCAAAGTGACCACACACTGGGAAGTGATGACAAATGTTACACAGTGATAAATAAGGATTCAACCTTAACATAGTCATTGCTTGTAAATCACAAAGTGACATTTGATTACTTATTTTGAAAATCAGACAGACAGACATTGTGCCCACAAACTCTTTTAATATTCTCTCTCTCGTTCTCTTCCCATCACCCCCCCCCCAAGGGGAGACAGAGCCTTACATGTCAGACCTGATCGCACAGTTGCTGATTTTCGGAGCCCTGCAATCAGGTATATACCGCCCACCAGAGTGAAATTCCCACCCCGGGCAAGCCTGCAAATTGCCTAGCAAGGCTTGCGAAAATTACCTAGATTAGGATTCACTGCAAATCCATTCACAAGCTGCTCCCCATGTAATGATTCCCCAGTGTGCGCAGTCTAGTGGGTGCAATAGAATCAGGCTGATCGGGGGCGGAGCTGATGTCACATGACTTCCCCTCACACACCTGGCCACGCCTGCATTATCCCTGACACTCCCAGATAACAGCCGCTCACCATGTAATGATTCCCCAGTGTGTGCAGTGTGTGTGCGTAGCCCAGGACTTACTCAGCGGCTGTGATAGAATCAGGCTGATCGGGGGCGGAGCTGATGTCACATGACTTCCCTCACACACCTGGCCACACCTGCATTATCCCTGACACTCCCAGATAACAGCCGCTCACCATAGAATGATTCCCCAGTGTGTGCAGTGTGTGTGTAGCCCAGGACTTACTCAGCGGCTGTGATAGATTCAGGCTGATCGGGGGTGGAGCTGACGTCACATGACTTCCCCTCACACACCTGGCCACGCCTGCGTATTACCTGACACTCCAGATAACAGCCGCTCACCATGTAATGATTCCCCAGTGTGTGCAGTGTGTGCGTAGCCCAGGACTCAGTGGCTATGATAGAATCAGGCTCAGAATCATTATATAGAGATGGGTTCCATGGTGCAGTACATCCTTTATCCACTAGGGGCTCTGTTTCATTATAAGTCCGGAAGTTTGTCTAGACAGACTAAGCTGTGTGGCAGCTATCACTCTTGTAAACACATATATAGACAATAAACGGTACTTGTTTCCTAGCACGGCGCCCATCGTGGGTCATCGCATACCTTAAGTTAAGGTATACGATGGACGCGACCGATGCGATTTTTGGGCTATTTTTAGCCTTTTTCCTGACAATTAAAAAACCGCGTCTATCGCATACCTTAACTTAATGTTCAATGTTAAATTCCTATGTAAAATCGGGTCCATTGTATGCCATTATAATGGCATACAATGCGACCGATTCGATGGACCCAATTTTACATAGGGAACAATGTTAAATGGCCCAATGGACCAGATTTTTGATTGCACACCTACCCTGATGGGTAATTTGTATGTCAAATGCCCCCCCCCCATTGTTAACGCCACCCCACGATGAACGCCAACCCGAAGGGTGACAAGCACAGTGAGCCCGCGAGGGGCGGCGGTACGCTCCTCCGACCTTTTCATACCCACACTATCCACATCGGCGTGGAGTTGACCTTATATAGTGTGGCGAGCGCAGCGAGCCACCGAGCCCGAAGAGTGGTGAGCGCAACGAGCCCCGCGAGGAGACGCGTAATACCTGTGAAGTAATGCGCGTCCCCTCGTGGGTCTAGCTGCGGTCGCCACGCTTCGGGCTTGGTGGCTCGCTGCACTCGCCACACTATATAAAATCAACTCCACGCCGACGTTCATAGTGGGGGTATAAAAAAAAAAGGTCGGAGGACGCTTCGGGTTGGGGTTCATCGTGGGGTGGCGTTAGCAATGGGGGGGGGGGGGGGGGCATTTGACCCATCAGGGTGGGGATACAATGAAAATTGGGGTCTGGAGGGCATTTAACATTGGGGCCAATGTAAAATCGGGTCTCAGGGAACATTTTACATTGGTTCCAATGTAAAAATCGCGCTGATCGCATCGCATGCGATTTGGTTGCATGCAATGCGATCAACGCGATTTTTTAGGACCCGATGGATACAATATTTATTGCTGGCACCGTGCTAGGAAACAAGTACCCAATAAACATTTAAAATGATAGGGACTTTCTTCTGTTTGCTAGAGTAAATTAACTTAAGGCATGATCAATCTAATTGTGAAGATCAACACAAGTGGCGCCAACTTACTATTGTACTCCATATCTCCCCCCATCCCTTATGCAACAGGGGATCTTGCAAGCTAGGCGGCCCCCCACACAGTTATCCTAATTTCTGTGGTGCGACACAAGGGTCCGTTCTCTACATATATAGACAAATTAATGAGTAATATTTGCTTCTTTTACATATAATGTGTTTCTCATTGAAATGACATTTTTACCCTTTGAGTGCCAACATTGCTGTGAGTCATCCTTAAAAACTAAAATTGCCAGCGCCGCCCACAGCGACTGTTCTTTCAGTATAAATAAATACAAATGCAGCCAAGTCAATTAATTGAAGTTTAGTTAAATATTGCACCCAAAAAAAGAACAGTCCCCGTGAGCGGCGCGGGCATTTTTAACGGATATTTTGAGGATCCCTCACAGCGACATTGGCCCTCACGCTGTATACCCTTCCCAAACTGCATCCTGGGCACAGACAGACAGCAGCACGCATCCATCGCCGCTTACCTTACTGATGGGAGACTGCTTGCAGGAAATCATGGTGCCTTGGGTCAGATGGGCCTTGTACCTGGAGAGCTGCTGTTGTAGTGGGGTGAAAGGTGTCGGACGGACTGTGATGGGTGGATGGGAATCCCTGCACATTTATATTGTGTGTGTAGAGAGGAAGTAACCACAATTGTGTAATTATCTCCAGCTAGAACTGTACATCCTTCTATTGACTAACAATGAGGGAGGTGTTCAGACCATGGGCGGATTTAAGGATGACGGCGCCCCTAGGCACAACAATAACCCCGCCCCTCACCCCCTGTCTAATTATATTATTTTTATTGATTACTTATAAGCTCTCATTTGATAATAGCCAATATAATGGATTTATTTAAAAAAAAGCCACTAACTGTGACATATTTATTATGAATACATATTTACTAAGTAGGACAGTTACAGGGGCAGTATCTGCATGTCCTATTATTGACACTCTATTTAAGATGGAATATAGTACAGTACAGTGGATATTTTGCAGTTATTGGTACATTTTGGCTGACAGTACTATCACAGGCATCCAAGTGCCGCCCCCAAACATGTGCCGCCCCTAGGCACGTGCCTCACGTGCCTAATGGGAAATTCGGCTCTGGTTCAGACACAGATGCCGCTGCCGGGTACAGTGCCCGGGCTGCGACTTGTACCCCCCCCCCACCCACCTTGGCAGCACACTCTAACTATCCCATGGTCCTATAGCTCCTTAATCAGAATGAGGCAAAACAACACATCTGGTATACTGTAATAAACATAGAAACATAGAAACATAATGACTTATAACGGAGTTTTACACTGTCAGTTCTTGAGCGCGACCTCCTTCCATCTTTCAGCTGGCGATCCCGTGCTTCTCAGCCATCCGATTATATCATATGGCCGATATGTTACTTTTGCTGACCTTGGATAGGACAGTCTGGATACAACTGTATAGGGTGCATCCGAGCTGCATTGCATCTTGGGTAATCAGAGCAGACACCTGTGCCTGATGATAGGCACACAGGACTGAAATGCACAGAAAGAAGCTATACATGAATCAGAAGCTAATAAGAGGGGATTCTGACGTTGGAGACCTGTTACAGTTATTATTGCAGCAGACATGGGCCGGCTCTCTGGCTGCACACGTGAGTCACACGTGTTCTGTTGCACAATGACGGAATGGGGAGCAGAGGTAGCGCACAACCAGTGACTGCTGTAGGATGTTAGATCTGTGCGTCTGTTAGGCTGACGGATGACCGGCCCAGTCAGGATCCCATTGGTCAGCAGGCCGACATCGAAATCATAACTGTGTGACTACTGCCGGACAGTCGGGATCCCGGCCAACAGGGGCTATTCTCCCTTGTGGGGTCCTCACCCCCCATAGAGAGAGAATAGAACCTGTGGCAAGAGCAGCGAGCCATCAAGCCCACAATGGTCTTTTTTGCGTTTGCCCACAGGCCAGAGTACCGGCGGCTGGGATTCCGATGTTAGTATACTGACGGTCGGGATCCCGGACATCAGCTAGTTATACCGCACCCTGTTGTGAAGTCTTGTAGGAATATCCGACGTGTAACAGCTTTGCTAGGTGATAGGCAACCGAGATACATACAGTACATGGGCCCCACTGACCAGTGGCGTTGAGGGAGAGGGGGGAGGGGGGGGAGCGGGTACTTTTTACCTGGGCCTGGGTCTGCTGGAAGTGACTAGGTCCCGCTCCCCACCTACCCTGTTGTAGGGAGCCAGGCAGTGGGAGATAGATGATAGGCTGCCACCGCAGCACAGCCTATCTCCCCAGCTCAGCACAGGCTGCTCAGTGCTGGGAGAGAGACAGCTGCAGCTTGTGTTTATTTCTTTCACTGGGGCATGGCATTGCCCCCTCCCGGAAGCCCCACCCATGCCTGGTGGCCACGGCCACCTCCATTTTATTGGCCGACCTGTGGGTGCCCCCGCCACTGGCCGCCACTTGGCAGACAAATTTACTAAAGCTTTTAAAAATGAAAAGTTCTAATGTTGCCCAAAGTAACCAATCAAATTCTGTCTCTCATTTCTCTATTGCATCCTAGAAAATGAAAGACAGAATCTGAATGGTTGCTATGGGCAACATCCTCTATTTTCATTTTTAGAAGCTTTAGTAAATGTAGCCCTTAATCTCAGTAGCAAGTTTAATAAATGCATTTAATCAGTGGAAGAGGCACCTACTGTATCTGCAAGGACCTATCCGCAGGCCCTGTTTACAAGCTGTGTTACTACGGCAACAAAGTAAGGTGTGTGGATCCCTTGGTCAGAGGTAATTAGGTCAACAGTTGATATTGGTTGGCAGGCAATAGCTTGACACAGGAAAAAAAGGTTGACATGGTCTATGCCGACATATGCAAAAGGCTGATATGATTAAAGTTTCCATATATATATGTCAAGACAGGAAAAGGTTGACACGAGGATTTCAATTTTGTTGGTTTATGTGTCGACATACTGTATGTTGACATGGACACTCGCTGCGCTTGACATGCTTTGGACACATATATTTTTTTATAAATCATTAAAAACTAAATTTTCCGTGTCACGTCAACCTCTCGCTTGTGTCGACCTTTTGTCGTCACCTTAGGAGGCATACACGGTGCATGGCATTCGCATTCACGTCATTGTGGCATGAATCGTGCCATCTAGTCCTATCGCCCCCCACTTCTCCGGGCAGGGTGTTCCCCCGCCACCATCCGTGCACCAATACTGACACCTCCGGTAATAGATTAGAGGTCAGATTCCCCCCAGATTCCGCAGCCCCTAGGCAGCTGACCAAAGCTGTCTGATGGTGGAGCCAGCCCTGGGTGGATGTCCCGTACCTGCGGCACAACGCACTAATATATCTTTAGGGTCACTCCCATGTGACCAACCAGCGTTTCATGGGCGTCCCCATGGCAATGCTGTGCGTTCCCATGGCAATTTGGCCGTGACCCGGGTGCCGGGGGCAGGAAGCTGACAACACCGGATTGGCTTGGTACGGATGATCCCGCCCTCTTCCCATACCAAACCGCAAAATCTGGGTCACCAGAGAGTGACTTAGATTAGCGAGCGCTGTAGAAATCATTTGATGGTCACGATGATGGTCGATGGTCACGATGCCCTGCACGCTAGCCTGCAAAAGGATGTTTTAAGGGGAAAATCTGTGTGCGTGCAGCGGACGTTTGTGTGGGTGACCGGCGGCATTTAGTTGAGTCAACCAGAATGACCCCCTCAGTACAGTGTAGATTGGGCTCAGTGCTTGGACGGTGCAGCATCAGTAGCGCATTACATTGCAGAACCAGAATGACCCCCTCAGTACAGTGTAGATTGGGGTCAGTGCTTGGACGGTGTAGCATCAGTAGCGCATTACATTGCAGAACCAGAATGACCCCCTCAGTACAGTGTAGATTGGGCTCAGTGCTTGCATTACATTGCAGAACCAGAATGACCCCCTCAGTACAGTGTAGATTGGGCTCAGTGCTTGCATTACATTGCAGAACCAGAATGACCCCCTCAGTACAGTGTAGATTGGGCTCAGTGCTTGCATTACATTGCAGAACCAGAATGACCCCCTCAGTACAGTGTAGATTGGGCTCAGTGCTTGCATTACATTGCAGAACCAGAATGACCCCCTCAGTACAGTGTAGATTGGGCTCAGTGCTTGCATTACATTGCAGAACCAGAATGACCCCCTCAGTACAGTGTAGATTGGGCTCAGTGCTTGCATTACATTGCAGAACCAGAATGACCCCCTCAGAACAGTGTAGATTGGGCTCAGTGCTTGCATTACATTGCAGAACCAGAATGACCCCCTCAGTACAGTGTAGATTGGGCTCAGTGCTTGCATTACATTGCAGAACCAGAATGACCCCCTCAGTACAGTGTAGATTGGGCTCAGTGCTTGCATTACATTGCAGAACCAGAATGACCCCCTCAGTACAGTGTAGATTGGGCTCAGTGCTTGCATTACATTGCAGAACCAGAATGACCCCCTCAGTACAGTGTAGATTGGGCTCAGTGCTTGCATTACATTGCAGAACCAGAATGACCCCCTCAGTACAGTGTAGATTGGGCTCAGTGCTTGCATTACATTGCAGAACCAGAATGACCCCCTCAGTACAGTGTAGATTGGGCTCAGTGCTTGCATTACATTGCAGAACCAGAATGACCCCCTCAGTACAGTGTAGATTGGGCTCAGTGCTTGCATTACATTGCAGAACCAGAATGACCCCCTCAGTACAGTGTAGATTGGGCTCAGTGCTTGCATTACATTGCAGAACCAGAATGACCCCCTCAGTACAGTGTAGATTGGGCTCAGTGCTTGCATTACATTGCAGAACCAGAATGACCCCCTCAGTACAGTGTAGATTGGGCTCAGTGCTTGCATTACATTGCAGAACCAGAATGACCCCCTCAGTACAGTGTAGATTGGGCTCAGTGCTTGCATTACATTGCAGAACCAGAATGACCCCCTCAGTACAGTGTAGATTGGGCTCAGTGCTTGCATTACATTGCAGAACCAGAATGACCCCCTCAGTACAGTGTAGATTGGGCTCAGGGCTTGCATTACATTGCAGAACCAGAATGACCCCCTTAGTACAGTGTAGATTGGGCTCAGTGCTTGCATTACATTGCAGAACCAGAATGACCCCCTCAGTACAGTGAAGATTGGGCTCAGTGCTTGCATTACATTGCAGAACCAGAATGACCCCCTCAGTACAGTGTAGACTGGGCTCAGTGCTTGCATTACATTGCAGAACCAGAATGACCCCCTTAGTACAGTGTAGATTGGGCTTAGTGCTTGCATTACATTGCAGAACATTATATACACAGGTCAATCTGGGCTACAATATTCCTGTACACTTCACACTGTAGTTTTTCCATTGGCTGTCTGTAAAATGTCGGCTAATGGGATAACAGTTAATATCGCAGGTCATTGGATGGCTTTTAAACTGGTTATCTGAGAAGTGTAGAATCCTTGGGTTTGGCTTATTTAGGGTTAATACTGATGTGTGTGAGGAGGATTTCTGTTTGGTTTTCTCTAAATTGAAGGAAATCCTCGTTTGTCCCATGCAGGGTTAATACTGCAGCGTATTGTTGCTTTATGATTGGCTGTCTCTAAAGTGTAGGTTCCTACTGCCTGTCTCACTGAGGGACGCAACTGCAATTAATTGAATGGCTTAGGATTGGCTGTCTGTGAAGGGCAGGATCCTTGTGCTTGGCACATGCAGGGTTAATATTGCAGTGCAACGCAGGCTATTGTGTGGCTGTCTGTACAGTGCAGGGAGCTGGTGCTTGGCACATGCAGGGTTAATATTGCAGTGCAACGCTGGCTATTGTGTGGCTGTCTGTACAGCGCGGGGAGCTGGTGCTTGGCACATACAGGGTTAATATTGCAGTGCAACGCAGGCTATTGTGTGGCTGTCTGTACAGTGCAGGGAGCTGGTGCTTGGCACATACAGGGTTAATATTGCAGTGCAACGCAGGCTATTGTGTGGCTGTCTGTCCAGTGCGGGGAGCTGGTGCTTGGCACATGCAGGGTTAATATTGCAGTGCAACGCAGGCTATTGTGTGGCTGTCTGTACAGTGCAGGGAGCTGGTGCTTGGCACATACAGGGTTAATATTGCAGTGCAACGCAGGCTATTGTGTGGCTGTCTGTCCAGTGTGGGGAGCTGGTGCTTGGCACATACAGGGTTAATATTGCAGTGCAACGCAGGCTATTGTGTGGCTGTCTGTCCAGTGCGGGGAGCTGGTGCTTGGCACATGCAGGGTTAATATTGCAGTGCAACGCAGGCTATTGTGTGGCTGTCTGTACAGTGTGGGGAGTTCGTGCTTGGCACATACAGGGTTAATATTGCAGTGCAACACAGGCTATTGTGTGGCTGTCTGTACAATGCGGGGAGCTGGTGCTTGGCACATACAGGGTTAATATTGTAGTGCAACGCAGGCTATTGTGTGGCTGTCTGTCCAGTACGGGGAGCTGGTGTTTGGCACATGCAGGGTTAATATTGCAGTGTAACGCTTGCTATTGTGTAGCTGTCTGTACAGTTCGGGGAGCTGGTGCTTGGCACATACAGGGTTAATATTGCAGTGCAACGCTGGCTATTGTGTGGCTGTCTGTACAGTGCGGGGAGCTGGTGCTTGGCACATGCAGGGTTAATATTGCAGTGCTACTCTGGCTATTGTGTGGCTGTCTGTACAGTGCGGGGAGCTGGTGCTTGGCACATACAGGGTTAATATTGCAGTGCTACTCTGGCTATTGTGTGGCTGTCTGTACAGTGCGGGGAGCTGGTGCTTGGCACATACAGGTTTAATATTGTATTGCAACGCAGGCTATTGTGTGGCTGTCTGTACAGCGCGGGGAGCTGGTGTTTGGCACATACAGGGTTAATATTGCAGTGCAACGCAGGCTATTGTGTGGCTGTCTGTCCAGTACGGGGAGTTGGTGCTTGGCACATGCAGGGTTAATATTGCAGTGCAACGCAGGCTATTGTGTGGCTGACTGTACAGTGCAGGGAGCTGGTGCTTGGCACATACAGGGTTAATATTGCAGTGCTACTCTGGCTATTGTGTGGCTGTCTGTACAGTGCGGGGAGCTGGTGCTTGGCACATACAGGGTTAATATTGTAGTGCAACGCAGGCTATTGTGTGGCTGTCTGTACAGTGCCGGGAGCTGGTGCTTGGCACATACAGGGTTAATATTGTAGTGCAACGCAGGCTATTGTGTGGCTGTCTGTACAGCGCGGGGAGCTGGAGTTTGGCACATACAGGGTTAATATTGCAGTGCAACGCAGGCTATTGTGTGGCTGTCTGTCCAGTACGGGGAGTTGGTGCTTGGCACATGCAGGGTTAATATTGCAGTGCAACGCAGGCTATTGTGTGGCTGACTGTACAGTGCAGGGAGCTGGTGCTTGGCACATACAGGGTTAATATTGCAGTGCTACTCTGGCTATTGTGTGGCTGTCTGTACAGTGAGGGGAGCTGGTGCTTGGCACATACAGGGTTAATATTGCAGTGCAACGCAGGCTATTGTGTGGCTGTCTGTACAGCGCGGGGAGCTGGAGTTTGGCACATACAGGGTTAATATTGCAGTGCAACGCAGGCTATTGTGTGGCTGTCTGTCCAGTACGGGGAGTTGGTGCTTGGCACATGCAGGGTTAATATTGCAGTGCAACGCAGGCTATTGTGTGGCTGACTGTACAGTGCAGGGAGCTGGTGCTTGGCACATACAGGGTTAATATTGCAGTGCTACTCTGGCTATTGTGTGGCTGTCTGTACAGTGCGGGGAGCTGGTGCTTGGCACATACAGGGTTAATATTGTAGTGCAACGCAGGCTATTGTGTGGCTGTCTGTACAGCGCGGGGAGCTGGTGCTTGGCACATACAGGGTTAATATTGTAGTGCAACGCAGGCTATTGTGTGGCTGTCTGTACAGTGCGGGGAGCTGGTGCTTGGCACATACAGGGTTAATATTGTAGTGCAACGCAGGCTATTGTGTGGCTGTCTGTACAGTGCGGGGAGCTGGTGTTTGGCAAATACAGGGTTAATATTGCAGTGCAACGGAGGCTATTGTGTGGCTGTCTGTCCAGTACGGGGAGTTGGTGCTTGGCACATGCAGGGTTAATATTGCAGTGCAACGCAGGCTATTGTGTGGCTGACTGTACAGCGCGGGGAGCTGGTGCTTGGCACATGCAGGGTTAATATTGCAGTGCAACGCAGGCTATTGTGTGGCTGTCTGTACAATGCAGGGAGCTGGTGCTTGGCACATGCAGGGTTAATATTGTAGTGCAACGCAGGCTATTGTGTGGCTGTCTGTACAGCGCGGGGAGCTGGTGTTTGGTACATGCAGGGTTAATATTGCAGTGCAATGCTGGCTATTGTGTGGCTGTCTGTACAGTGCGGGGAGCTGGTGCTTGGCACATACAGGGTTAATATTGCAGTGCTACTCTGGCTATTGTGTGGCTGTCTGTACAGTGCGGGGAGCTGGTGCTTGGCACATACAGGGTTAATATTGTAGTGCAACGCAGGCTATTGTGTGGCTGTCTGTACAGCGCGGGGAGCTGGTGCTTGGCACATACAGGGTTAATATTGCAGTGCAACGCAGGCTATTGTGTGGCTGTCTGTACAGCGCAGGGAGCTGGTGCTTGGCACATGCAGGGTTAATATTGCAGTGCAACGCAGGCTATTGTGTGGCTGTCTGTACAGTGCGGGGAGCTGGTGCTTGGCACATGCAGGGTTAATATTGCAGTCCCATTTTGGCTATTGTGTGGCTGTCTGTCCAGTGCAGGGAGCTGGTGCTTGGCACATGCAGGGTTAATAATGCAGTGCTACTCTGGCTATTGTTTGGCTGTCTGTAGAGTGCGGGGAGCTGGTGCTTGGCACATACAGGGTTAACAGTTATACATTTCATAACAGTTTCTTATAGTGCGTAACATATTGCATTGCGCTATATATATATATATATATATATATATATATATATATATATATATATATGCGGTGGTATAGACTTTTTGTTTGCGCTGTATGTAGCTGCTGCACTCTATAAGACCCCCCTGTTAGTGGAGGACAATGCAGTGGAATAGATGTCCAACGACGACTAATAACCCTGATGAAGTTGTACACGACGAAACGCGTTGGATCTTTTTTTCCAATACTACTGATCGCGCTCTATATCTATTTCTATACAGGTAGGATCTACAGTAACTGCATAAAATACTAAGTACATACATGTGTATTCCTACAACGCAAGTATCTAATCAGTCAATCATATGGCCAAGAGGTTCAGTTGTTGATCCGATCATACAATAGAGTGGAGAAGGTTTAAGTGACATTGACCATGGAATTAATGAACTTTAATCAAAGATGAGGAGGAATAAATGATGCATCTACTGTAGTGAAGAAGCCCCAGTGTGATAGAAAGTGTGTAGAATGAGAATTGTGATGTTTCTTCATTATAATATAATAGTAAACTGCCCGCACATGTGATGCATTCACAGGCAGCAGATCTCTTCCGGCTACTGCTACAGTATCCTCCTCCTCATCCCCTATCTGCACCGGCACTCATCTGCCCATATATATGTGCTTTTCTCAGGCTTATACAGTATGCACCAGTGTTCCATCTGTAGAACCTGTAGAGTCCTTATTATCAGAAGCACAATGGGGCGTGGTCAGTGAGAATGCGGCTAGTTTAGCATTGGCGTAGTAACTGCAACGCTTTTAGTGCAGTGTAATTTGATGGTCAAGTCGACAGTCAAAAGGTTGACACATGAAAAAGGTTGTCATGCATTAGATCGATATGAAAAAGGAATCCAGGAGGATTGCCTACCTTTCCAGGGGCCAGGAGGTGGACTCCCGTCCATTCCGGGAGGGGAGGTAGCCATGACTATTGCATAACTCCCAAAATGACCCTCTCCAGGAGTGACACAATGTTCTGTTTCTGGACTTCCCTCCTAATTTATGATTTCCATCACCTGTGTGGAAATACCTTTCTTAACCATTAACAGGTGATAGTAATCATACATTAAGAGGGAAGTCCAGGAGCAGAGCATTGTGTCCCTCTTGGGTAGGAGGAAGTATGCTATTGGGCCACTTCAGGGCATCACTGTGACACACGTAGGTTCACATTTCATTCCACCTTTTATTTATTCCGTTACAGCGTCTTATATAGCGCAGCAGATTCCGTTACAGTGTCTTATATAGCGCAGAAGATTCCGTTACAGTGTCTTATATAGCGCAGCAGATTCCGTTACAGTGTCTTATATAGCGCAGCAGATTCCGTTACAGCGTCTTATATAGCGCAACAGATTCCGTTACAGGGTCTTATATAGCGCAGCAGATTCCGTTACAGTGTCTTATATAGCGCAGCAGATTCCGTTACAGCGTCTTATATAGCGCAGCAGATTCCGTTACAGTGTCTTATATAGCGCAGCAGATTCCGTTACAGTGTCTTATATATAGCGCAGCAGATTCCGTTACAGCGTCTTATATAGAGCAGCAGATTCCGTTACAGTGTCTTATATAGCGCAGCAGATTCCGTTACAGAGTCTTATATAGCACTGCAGATTCCATTACAGTGTCTTATATAGCACAGCAGATTCTGTTACAGTGTCTTATACGGTGCAGCAGATTCCGTTACAGTGTCTTATATAGCGCAGCAGATTCCGTTACAGCGTCTTATATAGCGCAGCAGATTCCGTTACAGTGTCTTATATAGCGCAGCAGATTCCGTTACAGCGTCTTATATAGCGCAGCAGATTCCGTTACAGTGTCTTATACGGTGCAGCAGATTCCGTTACAGTGTCTTATATAGCGCAGCAGATTCCGTTACAGTGTCTTATATAGCGCAGCAGATTCCGTTACAGCGTCTTATATAGCGCAGCAGAATCCGTTACAGTGTCTTATATAACGCAGCAGATTCCGTTACAGTGTCTTATATAGCGCAGCAGATTCCGTTACAGTGTCTTATATAGCGCAACAGATTCCGTTACAGTGTCTTATATAGCGCAGCAGATTCCGTTACAGTGTCTTATATAGCGCAGCAGATTCCGTTACAGTGTCTTATATAGCGCAGCAGATTCCGTTACAGCGTCTTATATAGCGCAGCAGATTCCGTTACAGCGTCTTATATAGCGCAGCAGATTCCGTTACAGCGTCTTATATAGCGCAGCAGATTCCGTTACAGCGTCTTATATAGCGCAGCAGATTCCGTTACAGCGTCTTATATAGCGCAGCAGATTCCGTTACAGCGTCTTATATAGCGCAGCAGATTCCGTTACAGCGTCTTATATAGCGCAGCAGATTCCGTTACAGCGTCTTATATAGCGCAGCAGATTCCGTTACAGCGTCTTATATAGCGCAGCAGATTCCGTTACAGCGTCTTATATAGCGCAGCAGATTCCGTTACAGCGTCTTATATAGCGCAGCAGATTCCGTTACAGCGTCTTATATAGCGCAGCAGATTCCGTTACAGCGTCTTATATAGCGCAGCAGATTCCGTTACAGCGTCTTATATAGCGCAGCAGATTCCGTTACAGCGTCTCATATAGCGCAGCAGATTCCGTTACAGCGTCTTATATAGCGCAGCAGATTCCGTTACAGCGTCTTATATAGCGCAGCAGATTCCGTTACAGCGTCTTATATAGCGCAGCCGATTCCGTTACAGCGTCTTATATAGCGCAGCAGATTCCGTTACAGCGTCTTATATAGCTCAGCAGATTCCGTTACAGCGTCTTATATAGCTCAGCAGATTCCGTTACAGCGTCTTATATAGCTCAGCAGATTCCGTTACAGCTTATTATATAGCGCAGCAGATTCCGTTACAGCGTCTTATATAGCTCAGCAGATTCCGTTACAGCGTCTTTTATAGCGCAGCAGATTCCGTTACAGCGTCTTATATAGCGCATCAGATTCCGTTACAGTCTTATATAGCGCAGCAGATTCCGTTACAGTGTCTTATATAGCGCAGCAGATTCCGTTACAGTGTCTTATATAGCGCAGCAGATTCAGTTACAGTGTCTTATATAGCGCAGCAGATTCCGTTACAGCATCTTATATAGCGCAGCAGATTCCGTTACAGCGTCTTATATAGTGCAGCAGATTCCGTTACAGTGTCTTATATAGCGCAGCAGATTCAGTTACAGTGTCTTATATAACGCAGCAGATTCCGTTACAGCGTCTTATATAGCGCAGCAGATTCCGTTATAGCGTCTTATATAGCGCAGCAGATTCCGTTACAGCGTCTTATATAGCGCAGCAGATTCCGTTACAGTGTCTTATATGGCGCAGCCGATTCCGTTACAGTGTCTTATATAGCGCAGCAGATTCTGTTACAGCGTCCTATATAGCGCAGCAGATTCAGTTACAGTGTCTTTTATAGCGCGGCAGATTCCGTTACAACATCTTATATAGCACAGCAGATTCTGTTACAGGGTCTCCACTAATCGTTAGAAAATTAACGCTGCTGCTAGGGAGATGCACTTGGGGGGGGAGGGGGGGGGAGTTGGGGTGCCGGTATCCGGGAGGATTGCCCACCTTTCCAGGGGCCAGGAGGTGGACTCCCGTCCATTCCGGGAGGGGAGGTAGCCATGACTATTGCATAACTCCCAAAATGACCCTCTCCAGGAGTGACACAATGTTCTGTTTCTGGACTTCCCTCCTAATTTATGATTTCCATCACCTGTGTGGAAATACCTTTCTTAACCATTAACAGGTGATAGTAATCATACATTAAGAGGGAAGTCCAGGAGCAGAGCATTGTGTCCCTCTTGGGTAGGAGGAAGTATGCTATTGGGCCACTTCAGGGCATCACTGTAACACACGCAAGTTCACATTTCATTCCACCTTTTATTTATTCCGTTACAGCGTCTTAAATAGCGCAGCAGATTCCGTTACAGTGTCTTATATAGCGCAGCAGATTCAGTTACAGCGTCTTATATAGCGCAGCAGATTCCGTTACAGCGTCTTATATAGCGCAGCAGATTCCGTTACAGCGTCTTATATAGCGCAGCAGATTCCGTTACAGCGTCTTATATAGCGCAGCAGATTCCGTTACAGCGTCTTATATAGCGCAGCAGATTCCGTTACAGCGTCTTATATAGCGCAGCAGATTCCGTTACAGCGTCTTATATAGCGCAGCAGATTCCGTTACAGCGTCTTATATAGCGCAGCAGATTCCGTTACAGCGTCTTATATAGCGCAGCAGATTCCGTTACAGCGTCTTATATAGCGCAGCAGATTCAGTTACAGCGTCTTATATAGCGCAGCAGATTCCGTTACAGCGTCTTATATAGCGCAGCAGATTCCGTTACAGCGTCTTATATAGCGCAGCAGATTCCGTTACAGCGTCTTATATAGCGCAGCAGATTCCGTTACAGCGTCTTATATAGCGCAGCAGATTCCGTTACAGCGTCTTATATAGCGCAGCAGATTCCGTTACAGCGTCTTATATAGCGCAGCAGATTCCGTTACAGCGTCTTATATAGCGCAGCAGATTCCGTTACAGCGTCTTATATAGCGCAGCAGATTCCGTTACAGCGTCTTATATAGCGCAGCCGATTCCGTTACAGCGTCTTATATAGCGCAGCCGATTCCGTTACAGCGTCTTATATAGCGCAGCAGATTCCGTTACAGCGTCTTATATAGCGCAGCAGATTCCGTTACAGCGTCTTATATAGCGCAGCCGATTCCGTTACAGCGTCTTATATAGCGCAGCAGATTCCGTTACAGCGTCTTATATAGCTCAGCAGATTCCATTACAGCGTCTTATATAGCTCAGCAGATTCCGTTACAGCGTCTTATATAGCTCAGCAGATTCCGTTACAGCTTATTATATAGCGCAGCAGATTCCGTTACAGCGTCTTATATAGCGCAGCAGATTCCGTTACAGCGTCTTATATAGCGCATCAGATTCCGTAACAGTGTCTTATATAGCGCAGCAGATTCAGTTACAGTGTCTTATATAGCGCAGCAGATTCCGTTACAGCGTCTTATATAGCGCAGCAGATTCCGTTACAGTGTCTTATATTGTGCAGCAGATTCCGTTACAGTGTCTTATATAGCGCAGCAGATTCAGTTACAGTGTCTTATATAACGCAGCAGATTCCGTTACAGCGTCTTATATAGCGCAGCAGATTCCGTTACAGCGTCTTATATAGCGCATCAGATTCCGTAACAGTGTCTTATATAGCGCAGCAGATTCAGTTACAGTGTCTTATATAGCGCAGCAGATTCCGTTACAGCGTATTATATAGCGCAGCAGATTCCGTTACAGTGTCTTATATTGTGCAGCAGATTCCGTTACAGTGTCTTATATAGCGCAGCAGATTCAGTTACAGTGTCTTATATAACGCAGCAGATTCCGTTACAGCGTCTTATATAGCGCAGCAGATTCCGTTATAGCGTCTTATATAGCGCAGCAGATTCCGTTACAGCGTCTTATATAGCGCAGCAGATTCCGTTACAGTGTCTTATATGGTGCAGCAGATTCTGTTACAGCGTCCTATATAGCGCAGCAGATTCAGTTACAGTGTCTTATATGGCGCAGCCGATTCCGTTACAACATCTTATATAGCACAGCAGATTCTGTTACAGGGTCTCCACTAATCGTTAGAAAATTAACGCTGCTGCTAGGGAGATGCACTTGGGGGGGGGAGGGGGGGGAGTTGGGGTGCCGGTATCCGGGAGGATTGCCCACCTTTCCAGGGGCCAGGAGGTGGTCTCCAGTCCATTCCGGGAGGGGAGGTAGCCATGACTATTGCATAACTCCCAAAATGACCCTCTCCAGGAGTGACACAATGTTCTGTTTCTGGACTTCCCTCCTAATTTATGATTTCCATCACCTGTGTGGAAATACCTTTCTTAACCATTAACAGGTGATAGTAATCATACATTAAGAGGGAAGTCCAGGAGCAGAGCATTGTGTCCCTCTTGGGTAGGAGGAAGTATGCTATTGGGCCACTTCAGGGCATCACTGTAACACACGTAAGTTCACATTTCATTCCACCTTTTATTTATTCCGTTACAGCGTCTTATATAGCACAGCAGATTCCGTTACAGTGTCTTATATAGCGCAACAGATTCCGTTACAGTGTCTTATATAGCGCAGCAGATTCCGTTACAGTGTCTTATATAGCGCAGCAGATTCCGTTACAGCGTCTTATATATCGCAGGATATTCCATTACAGCGTCTTATATATCGCAGAAGATTCCGTTACAGTGTCTTATATAGCGCAGCAGATTCCGTTACAGTGTGTTATATAGCGCAGCAGATTCCGTTACAGTGTCTTATATAGCGCAGCAGATTCCATTACAGGGTCTTATATAGTGCAGCAGATTCCGTTACAGTGTCTTATATAGCGCAGCAGATTCCGTTACAGTGTCTTATATAGCGCAGCAGATTCCGTTACAGTGTCTTATATAGCGCAGCAGATTCCGTTACAGTGTCTTATATAGCGCAGCAGATTCCGTTACAGGGTCTTATTTAGCGCAGCAGATTCCGTTACAGGGTCTTATATAGCACAGCAGATTCCGTTACAGTGTCTTATATAGCGCAGCAGATTCCGTTACAGCGTCTTATATAGCGCAGCAGATTCCGTTACAGCGTCTTATATAGCGCAGCAGATTCCGTTACAGCGTCTTATATAGCGCAGCAGATTCCGTTACAGCGTCTTATATAGCGCAGCAGATTCCGTTACAGCGTCTTATATAGCGCAGCAGATTCCGTTACAGCGTCTTATATAGCGCAGCCGATTCCGTTACAGCGTCTTATATAGCGCAGCAGATTCCGTTACAGCGTCTTATATAGCTCAGCAGATTCCGTTACAGCGTCTTATATAGCGCAGCCGATTCCGTTACAGCGTCTTATATAGCGCAGCAGATTCCGTTACAGCGTCTTATATAGCTCAGCAGATTCCGTTACAGCGTCTTATATAGCGCAGAAGATTCCGTTACAGCGTCTTATATAGCGCAGCAGATTCCGTTACAGCGTCTTATATAGCGCAGCCGATTCCGTTACAGCGTCTTATATAGCGCAGCAGATTCCGTTACAGCGTCTTATATAGCTCAGCAGATTCCATCACAGCGTCTTATATAGCTCAGCAGATTCCGTTACAGCGTCTTATATAGCTCAGCAGATTCCGTTACAGCTTATTATATAGCGCAGCAGATTCCGTTACAGCGTCTTATATAGCGTAGCAGATTCCGTTACAGCGTCTTATATAGCGCAGCAGATTCCGTTACAGCGTCTTATATAGCGCATCAGATTCCGTTACAGTCTTATATAGCGCAGCAGATTCCGTTACAGTGTCTTATATAGCGCAGCAGATTCCGTTACAGTGTCTTATATAGCGCAGTAGATTCAGTTACAGTGTCTTATATAGCGCAGCAGATTCCGTTACAGCGTCTTATATAGCGCAGCAGATTCCGTTACAGCGTCTTATATAGTGCAGCAGATTCCGTTACAGTGTCTTATATAGCGCAGCAGATTCAGTTACAGTGTCTTATATAACGCAGCAGATTCCGTTACAGCGTCTTATGTAGCGCAGCAGATTCCGTTATAGCGTCTTATATAGCGCAGCAGATTCCGTTACAGCGTCTTATATAGCGCAGCAGATTCCGTTACAGTGTCTTATATGGCGCAGCCGATTCCGTTACAGTGTCTTATATAGCGCAGCAGATTCTGTTACAGCGTCCTATATAGCGCAGCAGATTCAGTTACAGTGTCTTTTATAGCGCGGCAGATTCCGTTACAACATCTTATATAGCGCAGCAGATTCTGTTACAGGGTCTCCACTAATCGTTAGAAAATTAACGCTGCTGCCAGGGAGATGCACTTGGGGGGGGGAGGGGGGGTTTGTTGGGGTGCCGGTATCCGGGAGGATTGCCCACCTTTCCAGGGGCCAGGAGGTGGACTCCCGTCCATTCCGGGAGGGGAGGTAGCCATGACTATTGCATAACTCCCAAAATGACCCTCTCCAGGAGTGACACAATGTTCGGTTTCTGGACTTCCCTCCTAATTTATGATTTCCATCACCTGTGTGGAAATACCTTTCTTAACGATTAACAGGTGATAGTAATCATACATTAAGAGGGAAGTCCAGGAGCAGAGCATTGTGTCCCTCTTGGGTAGGAGGAAGTATGCTATTGGGCCACTTCAGGGCATCACTGTAACACACGTAAGTTCACATTTCATTCCACCTTTTATTTATTCCGTTACAGCATCTTATATAGCGCAGCAGATTCCGTTACAGCGTCTTATATAGCGCAGCAGAATCCGTTACAGTGTCTTATATAGCGCAACAGATTCCGTTACAGTGTCTTATATAGCGCAGCAGATTCCGTTACAGTGTCTTATATAGCGCAGCAGATTCCGTTACAGCGTCTTATATATCGCAGGATATTCCATTAAAGCGTCTTATATATCGCAGAAGATTCCATTACAGTGTCTTATATAGCGCAGCAGATTCCGTTACAGTGTGTTATATAGCGCAGCAGATTCCGTTACAGTGTCTTATATAGCGCAGCAGATTCCGTTACAGCGACTTATAAAGCGCAGCAGATTCCGTTACAGCGTCTTATATAGCGCAGCAGATTCCGTTACAGTCTCTTATATAGCGCAGCAGATTCCGTTACAGTGTCTTATATAGCGCAGCAGATTCCGTTACAGTGTCTTATATAGCGCAGCAGATTCCGTTACAACGTCTTATATAGCGCAGCAGATTCCTTTACAGTGTCTTATATAGCGCAGCAGATTCCTTTACAGCGTCTTATATAGCGCAACAGATTCCGTTACAGTGTGTCAATCTTTTCATTGTATGTTTTTTTATCTATGTATCTTTTCACCTTGTGGTTGGGCGGGTTTGGGGGTGCCCTGCACCTCAGATATGAACCCCGGCATGATGAAGATTTTTGGCAAAGGGCGACTCTACCTGTAAGAAACATCTGAGTTTAGGACATACACACTGCCAGGGATGTTGGGAGGAATCCGTTTGGATCCCTGAGAGTAAGGCGGCAGCGTTGCAGCCCCCTTGTGAACAGGGCCATCGTTGGAATAGAGTGGGCCCCTAGGCAAAATAATTTGAGGAGCCCCCCTCACAACTCTGCCCCCCTCCGCACAACCCCGCCTCCACCCTCCTCACAATCCACCCCCCTGCCTCCACCCACCTATGTGCGCAGAAGCTGGGGGTAGCATACCTCCCAACTGTCACAATGTCCCGCTGTCCCACCCGCGGCAGGCATTGTCCCGCTGCGGGGGGTGGCAGTTGGGAGACCCCCCAATCTAATAGAATAGACGCTGTGCGCATGCACACAGCGTCTATTCTCATATGAAAATGAGGTTGTGGCTAATTAGCATAAGCCGCGCCCTCATTTGCATACACCCTGCCCCCTTTTCGGGCGCGCGAGTGTCCCTATTTCGTCAACAAAGAAGTTGGGAGGTATGGGGTAGCGAATCAGGGTGCAGGGATCCGGGCAGTGGCGGGGTCAGTCCATGCTGCAGCGACTCAGACCTTGATGTACTGCTATTTACCGCCGGTCAAGCACTTCAGTTTTTGAAACATTGATTGGCTGAGCGTCTGGCCAATCAGCATCCGGCCAGTATCTCACACACCTGGCCACACCTGCGTATTACCTGACACTCCTAGATAACAGCCGCTCACCATGTAATGATTCCCCAGTGTGTGCAGTGTGTGCATAGCCCAGGACTTACTCAGCGGCTGTGATAGAATCAGGCTGATCGGGGGCGGAGCTGATGTCACATGACTTCCCCTCACACACCTGGCCACGCCTGCGTATTACCTGACACTTCCAAATAACAGCCGCTCACCATGTAATGATTCCCCAGTGTGTGCAGTGTGTGCATAGCCCAGGACTTACTCAGCGGCTGGGATAGAATCAGGCTGATCGGGGGTGGAGCTGACATCACATGACTTCCCCAAGCACACCTGGCCATGCCTGTGTATTCCCTGACACTCCCAGATAACAGCCACTTACCATGTAATGATTACTTAGTGTGTGCAGTTTGTGTGCAGCCCAGGATTTACTCAGCAGCTGTGTTAGGATCAGGCTGATCGGGGGTGGAGCTGACATCACATGACTTCCCCTCATACACCTGGGCACACCTGCGTATTACCTTACACTCCCTGATAACAGCCGGTCACCATGTAATAATTCCCCAGTGTGTGCATAGCCCAGGACTTACCCAGCGGCTGTGATAGAATCAGGTTGGTCAGGGGTGGAGCTGATGTCACATGACTTCCCCTCACACACCTGACCACACCTGCATATTACTTGACACTCCCAGATAACAGCCGCTTGCCATGTAATGATTCCCCAGTGTGATCAGCGTGTGCGTAGCCCAGGACTTACTCAGCGGCTGCGACAGAATCAGGCTGATTGGGGGCGGAGCTGACATCACATGGCTTCCCCTCATACACCTGGCCACGCCTGTGTATTACCTGACACTCCCAGATAACAGACGCTCACCATGTAATGATTCCCCAGAGTGTGCAGTCTGTGCGTAGCCCAGGACTTACTCAGCGGCTGCGATAGAATCAGGCTGATCGGGGGCGGAGCTGACATCAGATGACTTCCCCTCACACACCTGGCCACGCCTGCGTATTACCTGACACTCCCAGATAACAGCCGCTCACCATGTAATGATTCCCCAGTGTGTGCAGTCTGTGCGTAGCCCAGGACTTACTCAGCGGCTGTGATAGAATCAGGCTGATCGGGGGCGGAGCTGATGTCACATGACTTCCCCTCACACACCTGGCCATGCCTGCGTATTACCTGACACTCCCAGATAACAGCCGCTCACCATGTAATGATTCCCCAGTGTGTGCAGTCTGTGTGTAGCCCAGGACTTACTCAGCAGCTGCGATAGAATCAGGCTGATCGGGGGCGGAGCTGATGTCACATGACTTCCCCTCACACACCTGGCCACACCTGCGTATTCCCTGACACTCTCAGATAACAGCCGCTCACCATGTAATGATTCCCCAGTGTGTGCAGACTGTGTGTAGCCCAGGACTTACTTAGCGGCTGTGATAGAATCAGGCTGATCGGGGGCGGAGCTGATGTCACATGACTTCCTCTCACACACCTGGCCACGCCTGCGTATTACCTGACACTCCCAGATAACAGCCGCTCACCATGTAATGATTCCCCAATGTGTGCAGTCTGTGCGTAGCCCAGGACTTACTCAGCGGCTGTGATAGAATCAGGCTTATCGGGGGAGGAGCTGACATCACATGACTTCCCCTCACACACCTGGCCACGCCTGCGTATTACCTGACACTCCCAGATAACAGCCGCTCACCATGTAATGATTCCCCAGTGTGTGCAGTGTGTGTGTAGCCCAGGACTTACTCAGCGGCTGTGATAGAATCAGGCTGATCGGGGGCGGAGCTGACATCACATGACTTCCCCTCACACAGCTGGCCACGCCTGCGTATTACCTGACACTCCCAGATAACAGCCGCTCACCATGTAATGATTCCCCAGTGTGTGCAGACTGTGCGTAGCCCAGGACTTACTCAGCGGCTGTGATAGAATCAGGCTGATCGGGGGCGGAGCTGACATCACATGACTTCCCCTCACACAGCTGGCCACGCCTGTGTATTACCTGACACTCCCAGATAACAGCCGCTCACCATGTAATAATTCCCCAGTGTGTGCATAGCCCAGGACTTACTCAGCGGCTGTGATAGAATAAGGTTGGTCGGGGGTGGAGCTGATGTCACATGACTTCCCCTCACACACCTGACCACACCTGCGTATTACTTGACACTCCCAGATAACAGCCGCTTGCCATGTAATGATTCCCCAGTGTGATCAGCGTGTGCGTAGCCCAGGACTTACTCAGCGGCTGCGACAGAATCAGGCTGATTGAGGGCAGAGCTGACATCACATGACTTCCCCTCATACACCTGGCCACGCCTGTGTATTACCTGACACTCCCAGATAACAGCCGCTCACCATGTAATGATTCCCCAGTGTGTGCAGTCTGTGCGTAGCCCAGGACTTACTCAGCGGCTGCGATAGAATAAGGCTGACCGGGGGCGGAGCTGACATCAGATGACTTCCCCTCATACACCTGGCCACGCCTGTGTATTACCTGACACTCCCAGATAACAGCCGCTCACCATGTAATGATTCCCCAGTGTGTGCAGACTGTGTGTAGCCCAGGACTTACTTAGCGGCTGTGATAGAATCAGGCTGATCGGGGGCGGAGCTGATGTCACATGACTTCCTCTCACACACCTGGCCACGCCTGCGTATTACCTGACACTCCCAGATAACAGCCGCTCACCATGTAATGATTCCCCAATGTGTGCAGTCTGTGCGTAGCCCAGGACTTACTCAGCGGCTGTGATAGAATCAGGCTTATCGGGGGAGGAGCTGACATCACATGACTTCCCCTCACACACCTGGCCACGCCTGCGTATTACCTGACACTCCCAGATAACAGCCGCTCACCATGTAATGATTCCCCAGTGTGTGCAGTGTGTGTGTAGCCCAGGACTTACTCAGCGGCTGTGATAGAATCAGGCTGATCGGGGGCGGAGCTGACATCACATGACTTCCCCTCACACAGCTGGCCACGCCTGCGTATTACCTGACACTCCCAGATAACAGCCGCTCACCATGTAATGATTCCCCAGTGTGTGCAGACTGTGCGTAGCCCAGGACTTACTCAGCGGCTGTGATAGAATCAGGCTGATCGGGGGCGGAGCTGACATCACATGACTTCCCCTCACACAGCTGGCCACGCCTGTGTATTACCTGACACTCCCAGATAACAGCCGCTCACCATGTAATAATTCCCCAGTGTGTGCATAGCCCAGGACTTACTCAGCGGCTGTGATAGAATAAGGTTGGTCGGGGGTGGAGCTGATGTCACATGACTTCCCCTCACACACCTGACCACACCTGCGTATTACTTGACACTCCCAGATAACAGCCGCTTGCCATGTAATGATTCCCCAGTGTGATCAGCGTGTGCGTAGCCCAGGACTTACTCAGCGGCTGCGACAGAATCAGGCTGATTGAGGGCAGAGCTGACATCACATGACTTCCCCTCATACACCTGGCCACGCCTGTGTATTACCTGACACTCCCAGATAACAGCCGCTCACCATGTAATGATTCCCCAGTGTGTGCAGTCTGTGCGTAGCCCAGGACTTACTCAGCGGCTGCGATAGAATAAGGCTGACCGGGGGCGGAGCTGACATCAGATGACTTCCCCTCACACACCTGGCCACGCCTGCGTATTACCTGACACTCCCAGATAACAACCGCTCACCATGTAATGATTCCCCACTGTGTGCAGTCTGTGTGTAACCCAGGACTTACTCAGCAGCTGCGATAGAATCAGGCCGATCGGGGGCGGAGCTGACATCACATAACTTCCTTTCACACACCTGGCCACACCTATGTATTCCATGACACTCCCAGATAACAGCCGTTCACCATGTAATGATTCCCCAGTGTGGCAGTCTGTGCGTTGCCCAGGACTTACTCAGCAGCTGCGAAAGAATCAGGCTGATCGGGGGCGGAGCTGATGTCACATGACCCCCTCACACAACTGGCCATGCCTGCGTATTACCTGACACTCCCAGATAACAGCCGCTCACCATGTAATGATTCCCCAATGTGTGCAGTTTGTGTGTAGCCCAGGACATCCTCAGTGGCTTTGATAGAATCAGGCTGATCGGGGGCGGAGTTGATGTCACATAATTTCCTCTCACACACCTGGCCACACCTGCGTATTACCTGACACTCCTAGATAACAGCCGCTCACCATGTAATGATTCCCCAGTGTGTGCAGTGTGTGCATAGCCCAGGACTTACTCAGCGGCTGTGATAGAATCAGGCTGATCGGGGGCGGAGCTGATGTCACATGACTTCCCCTCACACACCTGGCCACGCCTGCGTATTACCTGACACTTCCAAATAACAGCCGCTCACCATGTAATGATTCCCCAGTGTGTGCAGTGTGTGCAGTGTGTGCATAGCCCAGGACTTACTCAGCGGCTGGGATAGAATCAGGCTGATCGGGGGCGGAGCTGACATCACATGACTTCCCAAAGCACACCTGGCCATGCCTGTGTATTCCCTGACACTCCCAGATAACAGCCACTTACCATGTAATGATTACTTAGTGTGTGCAGTTTGTGTGCAGCCCAGGATTTACTCAGCAGCTGTGATAGGATCAGGCTGATCGGGGGTGGAGCTGACATCACATGACTTCCCCTCATACACCTGGGCACACCTGCGTATTACCTTACACTCCCTGATAACAGCCGGTCACCATGTAATAATTCCCCAGTGTGTGGATAGCCCAGGACTTACTCAGCGGCTGTGATAGAATCAGGTTGGTCGGGGGTGGAGCTGATGTCACATGACTTCCCCTCACACACCTGATCACAACTGCATATTACTTGACACTCCCAGATAACAGCCGCTTGCCATGTAATGATTCCCCAGTGTGATCAGCGTGTGCGTAGCCCAGGACTTACTCAGCGGCTGCGACAGAATCAGGCTGATTGGGGGCGGAGCTGACATCACATGACTTCCCCTCATACACCTGGCCACGCCTGTGTATTACCTGACACTCCCAGATAACCGCCGCTCACCATGTAATGATTCCCCAGTGTGTGCAGTCTGTGCGTAGCCCAGGACTTACTCAGAGGCTGCGATAGAATCAGGCTGATCGGGGGCGGAGCTGACATCAGATGACTTCCCCTCACACACCTGGCCACGCCTGCGTATTACCTGACACTCCCAGATAACAGCCGCTCACCATGTAATGATTCCCCAGTGTGTGCAGTCTGTGCATAGCCCAGGACTTACTCAGCGGCTGTGATAGAATCAGGCTGATCGGGGGCGGAGCTGACATCACATGACTTCACCTCACACACCTGGCCACGCCTGCGTATTCCCTGACACTCTCAGATAACAGCCGATCACCATGTAATGATTCCCCAGTGTGTGCAGTGTGTGTGTATCCCAGGACTTACTCAGCGGCTGTGATAGAATCAGGCTGATCGGGGGCGGAGCTGATGTCACATGACTTCCCCTCACACACCTGGCCACACCTGCGTATTCCCTGACACTCTCAGATAACAGCCGCTCACCATGTAATGATTCCCCAGTGTGTGCAGTCTGTGTGTAGCCCAGGACTTACTTAGCGGCTGTGATAGAATCAGGCTGATCGGGGGCGGAGCTGATGTCACATGACTTCCTCTCACACACCTGGCCACGCCTGCGTATTACCTGACACTCCCAGATAACAGCCGCTCACCATGTAATGATTCCCCAGTGTGTGCAGTCTGTGTGTAGCCCAGGACTTACTCAGCGGCTGTGATAGAATCAGGCTGATCGGGGGCGGAGCTGACATCACATGACTTCCCCTCACACACCTGGCCACACCTGCGTATTACCTGACACTCCCAGATAACAGCCGCTCACCATGTAATGATTCCCCAATGTGTGCACTCTGTGCGTAGCCCAGGACTTACTCAGCGGCTGTGATAGAATCAGGCTTATCGGGGGAGGAGCTGACATCACATGACTTCCCTTCACACACCTGGCCACGCCTGCGTATTACCTGACACTCCCAGATAACAGCCGCTCACCATGTAATGATTCCCCAGTGTGTGCAGTGTGTGCGTAGCCCAGGACTTACTCAGCGGCTGTGATAGAATCAGGCTGATCGGGGGCGGAGCTGACATCACATGACTTCCCCTCACACAGCTGGCCACGCCTGCGTATTACCTGACACTCCCAGATAACAGCCGCTCACCATGTAATGATTCCCCAGTGTGTGCAGACTGTGCGTAGCCCAGGACTTACTCAGCGGCTGTGATAGAATCAGGCTGATCGGGGGCGGAGCTGACATCACATGACTTCCCCTCACACAGCTGGCCACGCCTGCGTATTACCTGACACTCCCAGATAACAGCCGCTCACCATGTAATGATTCCCCAGTGTGTGCAGACTGTACGTAGCCCAGGACTTACTCAGCGGCTGTGATAGAATCAGGCTGATCGGGGGCGAAGCTGACGTCACATGACTTCCCCTCACACACCTGGCCACACCTGCATATTCCCTGACACTCCCAGATGACAGCCGCTCACCATGTAATGATTCCCCAGTGTGTGCAGTGTGTGTGTAGCCCAGGACTTACTCAGCGGCATTGATAGAATCAGACTGATCAGGGGCGGAGCTGACATCACATGAATTCCCCTCATACACCTGGCCACGCCTGCGTATTACCGGACACTCCCAGATAACAGCCGCTCACCATGTAATGATTCCCCAGTGTGTGCAGTCTGTGTGTAGCCCAGGACTTACTTAGCGGCTGTGATAGAATCAGGCTGATCGGGGGCGGAGCTGATGTCACATGACTTCCCCTCACACACCTGGCCACGCCTGCGTATTACCTGACACTCCCAGATAACAGCCGCTCACCATGTAATGATTCCCCAGTGTGTGCAGTCTGTGTGTAGCCCAGGACTTACTCAGCGGCTGTGATAGAATCAGGCTGATCGGGGGCGGAGCTGACATCACATGACTTCCCCTCACACACCTGGCCACACCTGCGTATTACCTGACACTCCCAGATAACAGCCGCTCACCATGTAATGTTTCCCCAGTGTGTGCAGTCTGTGCGTAGCCCAGGACTTACTCAGCGGCTGTGATAGAATCAGGCTGATCGGGGGAGGAGCTGACATCACATGACTTCCCCTCACACACCTGGCCACGCCTGCGTATTACCTGACACTCCCAGATAACAGCCGCTCACCATGTAATGATTCCCCAGTGTGTGCGTAGCCCAGGACTTACTCAGCGGCTGTGATAGAATCAGGCTGATCGGGGGTGGAGCTGACATCACATGACTTCCCCTCACACAGCTGGCCACGCCTGCGTATTACCTGACACTCCCAGATAACAGCCGCTCACCATGTAATGATTCCCCAGTGTGTGCAGACTGTGCGTAGCCCAGGACTTACTCAGCGGCTGTGATAAAATCAGGCTGATCGGGGGCGGAGCTGACATCACATGACTTCCCCTCACACACCTGGCCACGCCTGCGTATTACCTGACACTCCCAGATAACAGCTGCTCACCATGTAATGATTCCCCAGTGTGTGCGTAGCCCAGGACTTACTCAGCGGCTGTGATAGAATCAGGCTGATCGGGGGCGGAGCTGACATCACATGACTTCCCCTCACACAGCTGGCCACGCCTGCGTATTACCTGACACTCCCAGATAACAGCCGCTCACCATGTAATGATTCCCCAGTGTGTGCAGACTGTGCGTAGCCCAGGACTTACTCAGCGGCTGTGATAGAATCAGGCTGATCGGGGGCGGAGCTGACATCACATGACTTCCCCTCACACAGCTGGCCACGCCTGCGTATTACCTGACACTCCCAGATAACAGCCGCTCACCATGTAATGATTCCCCAGTGTGTGCAGTGTGTGCGTAGCCCAGGACTTACTCAGCGGCTGTGATAGAATCAGGCTGATCGGGGGCGAAGCTGACATCACATGACTTCCCCTCATACACCTGGCCACGCCTGCGTATTACCTGACACTCCCAGATAACAGCCGCTCCCCATGTAATGATTCCCCAGTGTGTGCAGTGTGTGCGTAGCCCAGGACTTACTCAGCGGCTGTGATAGAATCAGGCTGATCGGGGGCGGAGCTGATGTCACATGACTTCCCCTCACACACCTGGCCACGCCTGCGTATTCCCTGACACTCCCAGATAACAGCCGCTCCCCATGTAATGATTCCCCAGTGTGTGCAGTGTGTGCGTAGCCCAGGACTTACTCAGCGGCTGTGATAGAATCAGGCTGATCGGGGGCGGAGCTGACATCACATGACTTCCCCTCACACACCTGGCCACACCTGCGTATTACCTGACACTCCCAGATAACAGCCGCTCACCATGTAATGATTCCCCAATGTGTGCACTCTGTGCGTAGCCCAGGACTTACTCAGCGGCTGTGATAGAATCAGGCTTATCGGGGGAGGAGCTGACATCACATGACTTCCCTTCACACACCTGGCCACGCCTGCGTATTACCTGACACTCCCAGATAACAGCCGCTCACCATGTAATGATTCCCCAGTGTGTGCGTAGCCCAGGACTTACTCAGCGGCTGTGTTAGAATCAGGCTGATCGGGGGCGGAGCTGACATCACATGACTTCCCCTCACACAGCTGGCCACGCCTGCGTATTACCTGACACTCCCAGATAACAGCCGCTCACCATGTAATGATTCCCCAGTGTGTGCAGACTGTGCGTAGCCCAGGACTTACTCAGCGGCTGTGATAGAATCAGGCTTATCGGGGGCGGAGCTGACATCACATGACTTCCCCTCACACAGCTGGCCACGCCTGCGTATTACCTGACACTCCCAGATAACAGCCGCTCACCATGTAATGATTCCCCAGTGTGTGCAGACTGTACGTAGCCCAGGACTTACTCAGCGGCTGTGATAGAATCAGGCTGATCGGGGGCGAAGCTGACGTCACATGACTTCCCCTCACACACCTGGCCACACCTGCATATTCCCTGACACTCCCAGATGACAGCCGCTCACCATGTAATGATTCCCCAGTGTGTGCAGTGTGTGTGTAGCCCAGGACTTACTCAGCGGCATTGATAGAATCAGACTGATCAGGGGCGGAGCTGACATCACATGAATTCCCCTCATACACCTGGCCACGCCTGCGTATTACCGGACACTCCCAGATAACAGCCGCTCACCATGTAATGATTCCCCAGTGTGTGCAGTCTGTGTGTAGCCCAGGACTTACTTAGCGGCTGTGATAGAATCAGGCTGATCGGGGGCGGAGCTGATGTCACATGACTTCCCCTCACACACCTGGCCACGCCTGCGTATTACCTGACACTCCCAGATAACAGCCGCTCACCATGTAATGATTCCCCAGTGTGTGCAGTCTGTGTGTAGCCCAGGACTTACTCAGCGGCTGTGATAGAATCAGGCTAATCGGGGGCGGAGCTGACATCACATGACTTCCCCTCACACACCTGGCCACACCTGCGTATTACCTGACACTCCCAGATAACAGCCGCTCACCATGTAATGATTCCCCAGTGTGTGCAGTCTGTGCGTAGCCCAGGACTTACTCAGCGGCTGTGATAGAATCAGGCTGATCGGGGGAGGAGCTGACATCACATGACTTCCCCTCACACACCTGGCCACGCCTGCGTATTACCTGACACTCCCAGATAACAGCCGCTCACCATGTAATGATTCCCCAGTGTGTGCGTAGCCCAGGACTTACTCAGCGGCTGTGATAGAATCAGGCTGATCGGGGGTGGAGCTGACATCACATGACTTCCCCTCACACAGCTGGCCACGCCTGCGTATTACCTGACACTCCCAGATAACAGCCGCTCACCATGTAATGATTCCCCAGTGTGTGCAGACTGTGCGTAGCCCAGGACTTACTCAGCGGCTGTGATAAAATCAGGCTGATCGGGGGCGGAGCTGACATCACATGACTTCCCCTCACACACCTGGCCACGCCTGCGTATTACCTGACACTCCCAGATAACAGCTGCTCACCATGTAATTATTCCCCAGTGTGTGCGTAGCCCAGGACTTACTCAGCGGCTGTGATAGAATCAGGCTGATCGGGGGCGGAGCTGACATCACATGACTTCCCCTCACACAGCTGGCCACGCCTGCGTATTACCTGACACTCCCAGATAACAGCCGCTCACCATGTAATGATTCCCCAGTGTGTGCAGACTGTGCGTAGCCCAGGACTTACTCAGCGGCTGTGATAGAATCAGGCTGATCGGGGGCGGAGCTGACATCACATGACTTCCCCTCACACAGCTGGCCACGCCTGCGTATTACCTGACACTCCCAGATAACAGCCGCTCACCATGTAATGATTCCCCAGTGTGTGCAGTGTGTGCGTAGCCCAGGACTTACTCAGCGGCTGTGATAGAATCAGGCTGATCGGGGGCGAAGCTGACATCACATGACTTCCCCTCATACACCTGGCCACGCCTGCGTATTACCTGACACTCCCAGATAACAGCCGCTCCCCATGTAATGATTCCCCAGTGTGTGCAGTGTGTGCGTAGCCCAGGACTTACTCAGCGGCTGTGATAGAATCAGGCTGATCGGGGGCGGAGCTGATGTCACATGACTTCCCCTCACACACCTGGCCACGCCTGCGTATTCCCTGACACTCCCAGATAACAGCCGCTCCCCATGTAATGATTCCCCAGTGTGTGCAGTCTGTGCGTAGCCCAGGACTTACTCAGCGGCTGTGATAGAATCAGGCTGATCGGGGGAGGAGCTGACATCACATGACTTCCCCTCACACACCTGGCCACGCCTGCGTATTACCTGACACTCCCAGATAACAGCCGCTCACCATGTAATGATTCCCCAGTGTGTGCAGTCTGTGCGTAGCCCAAGTCTTACTCAGCGGCTGTGACAGAATCAGGCTGATCGGGGGCGGAGCTGACATCACATGACTTCCCCTCACACAGCTGGCCACGCCTGCGTATTACCTGACACTCCCAGATAACAGCCGCTCACCATGTAATGATTCCCCAGTGTGTGCAGACTGTGCGTAGCCCAGGACTTACTCAGCGGCTGTGATAGAATCAGGCTGATCGGGGGCGGAGCTGACATCACATGACTTCCCCTCACACAGCTGGCCACGCCTGTGTATTACCTGACACTCCCAGATAACAGCCGCTCACCATGTAATAATTCCCCAGTGTGTGCATAGCCCAGGACTTACTCAGCGGCTGTGATAGAATAAGGTTGGTCGGGGGTGGAGCTGATGTCACATGACTTCCCCTCACACACCTGACCACACCTGCGTATTACTTGACACTCCCAGATAACAGCCGCTTGCCATGTAATGATTCCCCAGTGTGATCAGCGTGTGCGTAGCCCAGGACTTACTCAGCGGCTGCGACAGAATCAGGCTGATTGAGGGCAGAGCTGACATCACATGACTTCCCCTCATACACCTGGCCACGCCTGTGTATTACCTGACACTCCCAGATAACAGCCGCTCACCATGTAATGATTCCCCAGTGTGTGCAGTCTGTGCGTAGCCCAGGACTTACTCAGCGGCTGCGATAGAATAAGGCTGACCGGGGGCGGAGCTGACATCAGATGACTTCCCCTCACACACCTGGCCACGCCTGCGTATTACCTGACACTCCCAGATAACAACCGCTCACCATGTAATGATTCCCCACTGTGTGCAGTCTGTGTGTAACCCAGGACTTACTCAGCAGCTGCGATAGAATCAGGCCGATCGGGGGCGGAGCTGACATCACATAACTTCCTTTCACACACCTGGCCACACCTATGTATTCCATGACACTCCCAGATAACAGCCGTTCACCATGTAATGATTCCCCAGTGTGGCAGTCTGTGCGTTGCCCAGGACTTACTCAGCAGCTGCGAAAGAATCAGGCTGATCGGGGGCGGAGCTGATGTCACATGACCCCCTCACACAACTGGCCATGCCTGCGTATTACCTGACACTCCCAGATAACAGCCGCTTACCATGTAATGATTCCCCAATGTGTGCAGTTTGTGTGTAGCCCAGGACATCCTCAGTGGCTGTGATAGAATCAGGCTGATCGGGGGCGGAGTTGATGTCACATAATTTCCTCTCACACACCTGGCCACACCTGCGTATTACCTGACACTCCTAGATAACAGCCGCTCACCATGTAATGATTCCCCAGTGTGTGCAGTGTGTGCATAGCCCAGGACTTACTCAGCGGCTGTGATAGAATCAGGCTGATCGGGGGCGGAGCTGATGTCACATGACTTCCCCTCACACACCTGGCCACGCCTGCGTATTACCTGACACTTCCAAATAACAGCCGCTCACCATGTAATGATTCCCCAGTGTGTGCAGTGTGTGCAGTGTGTGCATAGCCCAGGACTTACTCAGCGGCTGGGATAGAATCAGGCTGATCGGGGGCGGAGCTGACATCACATGACTTCCCAAAGCACACCTGGCCATGCCTGTGTATTCCCTGACACTCCCAGATAACAGCCACTTACCATGTAATGATTACTTAGTGTGTGCAGTTTGTGTGCAGCCCAGGATTTACTCAGCAGCTGTGATAGGATCAGGCTGATCGGGGGTGGAGCTGACATCACATGACTTCCCCTCATACACCTGGGCACACCTGCGTATTACCTTACACTCCCTGATAACAGCCGGTCACCATGTAATAATTCCCCAGTGTGTGGATAGCCCAGGACTTACTCAGCGGCTGTGATAGAATCAGGTTGGTCGGGGGTGGAGCTGATGTCACATGACTTCCCCTCACACACCTGATCACAACTGCATATTACTTGACACTCCCAGATAACAGCCGCTTGCCATGTAATGATTCCCCAGTGTGATCAGCGTGTGCGTAGCCCAGGACTTACTCAGCGACTGCGACAGAATCAGGCTGATTGGGGGCGGAGCTGACATCACATGACTTCCCCTCATACACCTGGCCACGCCTGTGTATTACCTGACACTCCCAGATAACAGCCGCTCACCATGTAATGATTCCCCAGTGTGTGCAGTCTGTGCGTAGCCCAGGACTTACTCAGAGGCTGCGATAGAATCAGGCTGATCGGGGGCGGAGCTGACATCAGATGACTTCCCCTCACACACCTGGCCACGCCTGCGTATTACCTGACACTCCCAGATAACAGCCGCTCACCATGTAATGATTCCCCAGTGTGTGCAGTCTGTGCATAGCCCAGGACTTACTCAGCGGCTGTGATAGAATCAGGCTGATCGGGGGCGGAGCTGACATCACATGACTTCACCTCACACACCTGGCCACGCCTGCGTATTCCCTGACACTCTCAGATAACAGCCGATCACCATGTAATGATTCCCCAGTGTGTGCAGTGTGTGTGTATCCCAGGACTTACTCAGCGGCTGTGATAGAATCAGGCTGATCGGGGGGGGAGCTGATGTCACATGACTTCCCCTCACACACCTGGCCACACCTGCGTATTCCCTGACACTCTCAGATAACAGCCGCTCACCATGTAATGATTCCCCAGTGTGTGCAGTCTGTGTGTAGCCCAGGACTTACTTAGCGGCTGTGATAGAATCAGGCTGATCGGGGGCGGAGCTGATGTCACATGACTTCCTCTCACACACCTGGCCACGCCTGCGTATTACCTGACACTCCCAGATAACAGCCGCTCACCATGTAATGATTCCCCAGTGTGTGCAGTCTGTGTGTAGCCCAGGACTTACTCAGCGGCTGTGATAGAATCAGGCTGATCGGGGGCGGAGCTGACATCACATGACTTCCCCTCACACACCTGGCCACACCTGCGTATTACCTGACACTCCCAGATAACAGCCGCTCACCATGTAATGATTCCCCAATGTGTGCACTCTGTGCGTAGCCCAGGACTTACTCAGCGGCTGTGATAGAATCAGGCTTATCGGGGGAGGAGCTGACATCACATGACTTCCCTTCACACACCTGGCCACGCCTGCGTATTACCTGACACTCCCAGATAACAGCCGCTCACCATGTAATGATTCCCCAGTGTGTGCAGTGTGTGCGTAGCCCAGGACTTACTCAGCGGCTGTGATAGAATCAGGCTGATCGGGGGCGGAGCTGACATCACATGACTTCCCCTCACACAGCTGGCCACGCCTGCGTATTACCTGACACTCCCAGATAACAGCCGCTCACCATGTAATGATTCCCCAGTGTGTGCAGACTGTGCGTAGCCCAGGACTTACTCAGCGGCTGTGATAGAATCAGGCTGATCGGGGGCGGAGCTGACATCACATGACTTCCCCTCACACAGCTGGCCACGCCTGCGTATTACCTGACACTCCCAGATAACAGCCGCTCACCATGTAATGATTCCCCAGTGTGTGCAGACTGTACGTAGCCCAGGACTTACTCAGCGGCTGTGATAGAATCAGGCTGATCGGGGGCGAAGCTGACGTCACATGACTTCCCCTCACACACCTGGCCACACCTGCATATTCCCTGACACTCCCAGATGACAGCCGCTCACCATGTAATGATTCCCCAGTGTGTGCAGTGTGTGTGTAGCCCAGGACTTACTCAGCGGCATTGATAGAATCAGACTGATCAGGGGCGGAGCTGACATCACATGAATTCCCCTCATACACCTGGCCACGCCTGCGTATTACCGGACACTCCCAGATAACAGCCGCTCACCATGTAATGATTCCCCAGTGTGTGCAGTCTGTGTGTAGCCCAGGACTTACTTAGCGGCTGTGATAGAATCAGGCTGATCGGGGGCGGAGCTGACATCACATGACTTCCCCTCACACACCTGGCCACACCTGCGTATTACCTGACACTCCCAGATAACAGCCGCTCACCATGTAATGATTCCCCAGTGTGTGCAGTCTGTGCGTAGCCCAGGACTTACTCAGCGGCTGTGATAGAATCAGGCTGATCGGGGGAGGAGCTGACATCACATGACTTCCCCTCACACACCTGGCCACGCCTGCGTATTACCTGACACTCCCAGATAACAGCCGCTCACCATGTAATGATTCCCCAGTGTGTGCGTAGCCCAGGACTTACTCAGCGGCTGTGATAGAATCAGGCTGATCGGGGGTGGAGCTGACATCACATGACTTCCCCTCACACACCTGGCCACGCCTGCGTATTACCTGACACTCCCAGATAACAGCCGCTCACCATGTAATGATTCCCCAGTGTGTGCAGTCTGTGTGTAGCCCAGGACTTACTCAGCGGCTGTGATAGAATCAGGCTGATCGGGGGCGGAGCTGACATCACATGACTTCCCCTCACACACCTGGCCACACCTGCGTATTACCTGACACTCCCAGATAACAGCCGCTCACCATGTAATGATTCCCCAGTGTGTGCAGTCTGTGCGTAGCCCAGGACTTACTCAGCGGCTGTGATAGAATCAGGCTGATCGGGGGAGGAGCTGACATCACATGACTTCCCCTCACACACCTGGCCACGCCTGCGTATTACCTGACACTCCCAGATAACAGCCGCTCACCATGTAATGATTCCCCAGTGTGTGCGTAGCCCAGGACTTACTCAGCGGCTGTGATAGAATCAGGCTGATCGGGGGTGGAGCTGACATCACATGACTTCCCCTCACACAGCTGGCCACGCCTGCGTATTACCTGACACTCCCAGATAACAGCCGCTCACCATGTAATGATTCCCCAGTGTGTGCAGACTGTGCGTAGCCCAGGACTTACTCAGCGGCTGTGATAAAATCAGGCTGATCGGGGGCGGAGCTGACATCACATGACTTCCCCTCACACACCTGGCCACGCCTGCGTATTACCTGACACTCCCAGATAACAGCTGCTCACCATGTAATGATTCCCCAGTGTGTGCGTAGCCCAGGACTTACTCAGCGGCTGTGATAGAATCAGGCTGATCGGGGGCGGAGCTGACATCACATGACTTCCCCTCACACAGCTGGCCACTCCTGCGTATTACCTGACACTCCCAGATAACAGCCGCTCACCATGTAATGATTCCCCAGTGTGTGCAGACTGTGCGTAGCCCAGGACTTACTCAGCGGCTGTGATAGAATCAGGCTGATCGGGGGCGGAGCTGACATCACATGACTTCCCCTCACACAGCTGGCCACGCCTGCGTATTACCTGACACTCCCAGATAACAGCCGCTCACCATGTAATGATTCCCCAGTGTGTGCAGTGTGTGCGTAGCCCAGGACTTACTCAGCGGCTGTGATAGAATCAGGCTGATCGGGGGCGAAGCTGACATCACATGACTTCCCCTCATACACCTGGCCACGCCTGCGTATTACCTGACACTCCCAGATAACAGCCGCTCCCCATGTAATGATTCCCCAGTGTGTGCAGTGTGTGCGTAGCCCAGGACTTACTCAGCGGCTGTGATAGAATCAGGCTGATCGGGGGCGGAGCTGATGTCACATGACTTCCCCTCACACACCTGGCCACGCCTGCGTATTCCCTGACACTCCCAGATAACAGCCGCTCCCCATGTAATGATTCCCCAGTGTGTGCAGTGTGTGCGTAGCCCAGGACTTACTCAGCGGCTGTGATAGAATCAGGCTGATCGGGGGCGGAGCTGACATCACATGACTTCCCCTCACACACCTGGCCACACCTGCGTATTACCTGACACTCCCAGATAACAGCCGCTCACCATGTAATGATTCCCCAATGTGTGCACTCTGTGCGTAGCCCAGGACTTACTCAGCGGCTGTGATAGAATCAGGCTTATCGGGGGAGGAGCTGACATCACATGACTTCCCTTCACACACCTGGCCACGCCTGCGTATTACCTGACACTCCCAGATAACAGCCGCTCACCATGTAATGATTCCCCAGTGTGTGCAGTGTGTGCGTAGCCCAGGACTTAATCAGCGGCTGTGATAGAATCAGGCTGATCGGGGGCGGAGCTGACATCACATGACTTCCCCTCACACAGCTGGCCACGCCTGCGTATTACCTGACACTCCCAGATAACAGCCGCTCACCATGTAATGATTCCCCAGTGTGTGCAGACTGTGCGTAGCCCAGGACTTACTCAGCGGCTGTGATAGAATCAGGCTGATCGGGGGCGGAGCTGACATCACATGACTTCCCCTCACACAGCTGGCCACGCCTGCGTATTACCTGACACTCCCAGATAACAGCCGCTCACCATGTAATGATTCCCCAGTGTGTGCAGACTGTACGTAGCCCAGGACTTACTCAGCGGCTGTGATAGAATCAGGCTGATCGGGGGCGAAGCTGACGTCACATGACTTCCCCTCACACACCTGGCCACACCTGCATATTCCCTGACACTCCCAGATGACAGCCGCTCACCATGTAATGATTCCCCAGTGTGTGCAGTGTGTGTGTAGCCCAGGACTTACTCAGCGGCATTGATAGAATCAGACTGATCAGGGGCGGAGCTGACATCACATGAATTCCCCTCATACACCTGGCCACGCCTGCGTATTACCGGACACTCCCAGATAACAGCCGCTCACCATGTAATGATTCCCCAGTGTGTGCAGTCTGTGTGTAGCCCAGGACTTACTTAGCGGCTGTGATAGAATCAGGCTGATCGGGGGCGGAGCTGATGTCACATGACTTCCCCTCACACACCTGGCCACGCCTGCGTATTACCTGACACTCCCAGATAACAGCCGCTCACCATGTAATGATTCCCCAGTGTGTGCAGTCTGTGTGTAGCCCAGGACTTACTCAGCGGCTGTGATAGAATCAGGCTGATCGGGGGCGGAGCTGACATCACATGACTTCCCCTCACACACCTGGCCACACCTGCGTATTACCTGACACTCCCAGATAACAGCCGCTCACCATGTAATGATTCCCCAGTGTGTGCAGTCTGTGCGTAGCCCAGGACTTACTCAGCGGCTGTGATAGAATCAGGCTGATCGGGGGAGGAGCTGACATCACATGACTTCCCCTCACACACCTGGCCACGCCTGCGTATTACCTGACACTCCCAGATAACAGCCGCTCACCATGTAATGATTCCCCAGTGTGTGCGTAGCCCAGGACTTACTCAGTGGCTGTGATAGAATCAGGCTGATCGGGGGTGGAGCTGACATCACATGACTTCCCCTCACACAGCTGGCCACGCCTGCGTATTGGCAGAAAAAAGGTTGTTGGTCACAAAAGTGGCCCAAGGGGCGCCTGAGTGGAGTTGTTTTGCTGGAGCTGCGGTCTCTAGATTTGGGAAGTCTAGCCCAAAGGAAATACGTGGAAGAAAAGGGGATTTGAGACCGCGCTCGCTAAAAGAGGTGTGCAACAGGTGTACTTAAAACATTTATTTTGAAAATGGGTACATATAAATATAAAAAAGCAATAAGAATGCAATAAAAAAATTGGGGGGTATCACAAGTAAAATGATAAGAGCAGGGATATTCACCCACAGTCCAGTGTTGGTTATGTCCTGTGTCCGTTCCTATAATACCTCCAGGTGATTATCTTATAGAATGCCAATTGCAATGAGGATAAGGAAGAACTGTTAGTCTCCAAACCAGGGAGCTCCCGATGTTGGGGGGTGCTCTACCCGGTGGGCTTGGTGTTGTTGCCACTTGATTGCCTTGATGGGAGTGATGTAAATCTCCTAACCAGGGAGCTCCGGATGGTAAGTGGTGCTCAACCTGGTGGGCCTGATGGTATTGCCGCTTGATTCAAGGAAGGAGACAGTTCTGGAGGTTGGTCCGGTTTCAGGATGCAGATGAAAAGGGTGTCTGTAAATAAGGGTGTCCCTGCTCCCCTTCACCAACGCGTTTCGCTATGAGCTTTTTCAAGGTGATACCTGTGATGTTCACTGGTGGGGTTTATATACCCTCAATGGGAGGGAAAATCAGTTTACACCTGTTGCACATTAATTAGAACATTCGTGTGTTAAACCATTATACATTTCTTATTAGATGAATCAGAATAGGAGACAAAACCACACCCCCTTGGGTGTCTTTATTAAAAAAACGAGCAGTGCAAAGCATAAAAATTAAACAAAGTACATAACTTACTAGAGAGATCCGTTTCCGGATATCCGGTGCCATCATTTCCGGATTTGTGAACCGCATATGCGCTCCACTAGTATTGAATATAGGCTGTGGATATGTGGGCGGTTTGTGCCCTTATTAAAGATGGCCGCGTCTGTACTTCCGGAATCGCGGCAACGCGAAAGGCTGTTTCCCCGGGTGTTACTTATAATACAGGTCTCTTGTGACCAAAATATTGGTGCCTATGGGGTCAGCGTTCCTGTGGTAAATTGCACTGTGCCATTCAGTAGTTCTTATGCATGGAGCGCATATGCAGTTTTACAATGGCACAAAATGTAAACACACTAGTTGTGTCAGATATGTTAAGTAGATAGAAACTATTCAGTGAGGACATTTCATATGAGTCAGAGCAGAGATATAAAGAAGGGTCATTCAAGCCAGATAGCAATTTATCTGGAAATAAGGGTAAACATTAGATCAATATTTATACATTCTTGAATAATAACAAATACAGTATATAGTGTATCATGAGGCACATTAATTAGGTGATGTTGTAAGGTCCTTAATATATATAAATATATTTCAATTTTTATTTTTTATTATTATCTAGTAGAGAGGTACATACATTTTTATTTTGAGTAGTTTATAAACACATTGCTGTACCCACATCATTGTTCAGATTTTGTGTAGTGACAGCTATGTTAATATGTTATGGAAATATGTATTTTGTCTATTTCCTTTTTATATATTTTTCTTTGGGTGAGGAATGAAATTTCACCAAAATTTATTTGTTCTGAAGGTTTGTCAGAACGGTAGGGGGGGGGGGGGGGGGGTGGGAAGGGGGCGGGGAAAAAGAGGGGGATAATGGGGAAAGGGAAAGAACCAGAGGTTTGATGTACAGCAGGAGATCTATAATTAATTACATAGTATTTTTAATATATATTGGGGCACTATACATACATACTATTCTCCACTGGGGTGCTAGAGGGGAACATTTGTAAGGGGAAAGGGTGCATCTACATGAGGAAGGGTCAATCCACACATTAGTTCTTCATAGCTTGTTCGTACTTCCTATATTACAGTATTTAGTTCTACGGCTTCGTTTAGCCCCCCTGGGTGTATAGAATCCATTCTGTACATCCAGTACACCTCTTGTCGGCACAGAATCTTGTACCTGTCTCCTCCACGTGCAGTTCGTGCAACGTGTTCTAGGCCTACCAATCTGAGGCTCTTGGGGTCTCCTCCATGGACCTCATGGAAGTGACGGGAGACACTGTGTGTCTGTACGTGCTTCATTATATTCCTTCTATGTTCAAGGAAACGGATCTTGGTTTTCCTTGTAGTGCGTCCTATATATGTGAATTGGCATTCGCAGGTTAGCATGTAAATAGTGTAGCTGGTGTTGCAATTAATAAAGCTGTTAATCTTAATTTCCATGCCTGCTTTATCTTTTACGGAGTGGCGAGTTCTGGGTTCTATATGTTGACATGTTATGCATCTTGTGGCACCACACCTGAAGAAACCTTTTGGTTGGCCTCCAAGCCAGGTACTTGGGCCTGTTTCTTCAGGTGGGGTGGTTATCGATTTCAAGAAACTGGGGGCTAGGGAGTTTTTAATTGATTTATTTTTCTTGAAGACAAACAGTGGTTTAGGGGGAATTACATCCACTAACAGATGGTCTTGTTTTAATATTTTGTAGTTTTTTCCTACTATTCTCTTAATTTCGTTTGAGTGGCTATTATAAGTGGATATAAATGTGATGTGATGATTCTTTTCTTGAGACTGTTTAGGTTTGGTTTGGAGTAATGTTTCCCTATCTAGGGACAGTACTTCTTCATAAGCTTTTGTTGTTATCTCTTCCGGGTATCCTCTTTGGGAAAATGAACGGAGCATGTCACCTGCTTGTTTTTCGAAAGTTTCCCTATTTGTACAATTGCGATATAATCGCATTATTTGACCTTTCGGGATCCCCTTTTTCCAAGGTGGGTAGTGGGCGCTATCATAGTGCAGGTAGGCATTAGTGCCCACTTCCTTAATATAATTGGATGTAATTATTCTGGAGCCTTCTGCCTCAATGGTCAGATCCAGGAAGGTAGTCCGTTTCCTGTCTAAGTGATGGGTGAACTGTAAATTATAATTATTAGAATTAAGGTGCTCAACAAATAAAAGTGCAGAGGTGTGATCCCCATCCCAAATAATAAATAGGTCGTCAATGTAACGGCCATAGAGGACCAGGCTCGCCCCGAACTCGCCCCCCCAGATGTACTGCTCTTCTACCTCCCCCATATATAGGTTCGCGTAGCTGGGGGCGAACCTGGTCCCCATGGCCGTTCCCATTGTCTGTAAATAAAAAGTGTCCTGAAAAAGAAAGTAATTGTGACGTAATATGTAAGAAATAGAATCCGTGATAAACCTCTGGTGTCTCTCCCCCAGGTCACCATCCTCGAATAATCTTCTCGCAATCACTTGTATTCCAGTCTCATGCGGAATATTCGAATATAGGCTAGTAACATCTAGCGTAAGAAAAGAATATGTATCTTTCCATTGTATATCCTTTATTAGCTGTAAAAAATGGATAGTGTCCTTTACATGGGACCTGAGGGTAGAGACACGTGGTTGCAGGTGTGAATCAACATAAAATGATAGGTTGGATGAAAGTGACTGAATACCTGAAATTATGGGGCGCCCAGGGGGTGAAGTGAGGGTTTTGTGTATTTTAGGTAAATGATAATAAATGGGTGTGGTGGGGTGTTCATTGTACAGGAAACGGAGTTCCTCCCTGGAAATGACTCCATCTATTTCTGCTTCTTTAAGTAATTTCAGCAGATCGAGGCCAAACTTTAGGGTGGGATTGCCGTCCAGGACAGTGTAGAAGCGCTGATCTTTTAATTGGCGAAATGCCTCCTTCACGTACTCTGACCTGTCCTGGACGACAATCCCGCCCCCTTTGTCCGCCTCTTTGATAACCAAGGAAGTATCCTTGGTAAGTCTTCTCAAGGCTTGTATTTCTTTTTTATTTAGATTGGTTTTCTTTTTGGGGTTTTGCTGTATTGTTTTGCACAAATTTTTAAAGTCATCAAGGGTTGTTTTGTAGAATGTCTCCACACTAGAGCCCTTGGATTTAATGGGGAAAAAGTCAGATCTTGCACGGAATTTATCTCGTGAGATGTCAAAAAGTTTCTTGGGTTGAGGAGTTTCTATTTCAAACTCTTCTAGGAGCTCTGTCAGGGCATTGAGGGCCGGTAGGTCCCCTTGATCTAAAATGATCGCAGCTGCCTCATCCCTATTTTTATAAAGGATCTGTCTGGCGAAATATCTTTTTCGGCAGAGACTCCTAACAAAACGGTTGAGCTCCACAAACAAACTAAATATATTGGGAGTTGAAACGGGTGAGTATTTTAATCCTTTGTTTAAAAGTGACATATCTGAGCTGGATAGTACTTTCGAAGATAAATTATATACTGTTTGTTTTGTTTCTTTCTGATTTATACTTGTAAATTTTCCTAAATTCTTCTGTTTTGTCTTTTTACCCCCTCTTCTTCCTCGGAATCTATACTTCTCCCCCTTTTTGGTGTCTCGTGATTTTTGAGATGATTTATTTTGTATTCCTCCCTTATGTAGGGTCTCCTCTCTAAAAAAACCTCAGTGTGTCTCGACCCCTGGTTCCTATTATTAGTGTGAGTTGATAGATCCCTATCTTTGGGGCGAGCTCCCAGTGATTGCATATTAGGGTTTATCTCTGGTCTCTTGTGGTCTCTAGAGTCCGGTGAGGGGAATCGGTTCTGCTGGGACCTCTGGACTGGTCGGGAATCAGAGTGGATCCTCTGTCTTCCTTGTCGTCCATAGGTATTGTCTCTATTGGACTCCCTCCTCCTAGGTCTCTCTCTATAGTTCTCACTGGTTTTTCTATAATTATTTCTAGTTTTATACTGGGTATTCGTATTGTCATATGTTTCTCTCTCATCTCTAATGTTTTTTTCTTCTTTTTCTCCGTTTCTCTTGATCTTGTTTTTATCCCTGTATGTTCTGACTGTTCCTTTTCTATAATCATCTGAGTCCCTCTGATATTTCTTGCCTTTCATATCTATAACTGATTGTTCAAATTTACAGATTTTCTCATTAACTGCACTATCTCTCTCTTTAAATTCAGACGTATTTCTATGTGTCTCAAGTTTCTGTTTTAGTATCTCTATCTCTGCTTCTGTTTTTTCTGCTTGTATTCTCCTGTATCTGATTACAATTTTCATTAACTCCAATGAACATTTGTCGAGGGTTTCCTCCCATTCTCTTTGGAATTCTGTTTCAGGGGGGAATATAGAGGGCTTGAAGAGCCTTAAACCTCTCGGTATCATCTTTTTATCACAGTATTTCTGTAGGTTAGTGCTGTCAAGCCAGTGTTTGAGTTCTATTTTCAGGAGGTTTTCTAATTGTATGAATTCCTCCTTTAACCCTATCTCTGTTCTATCGGTCTCCATATCGGGATTATCCCAATTGGAGAAATAGTTTTGTCTCCTATTCAATCTATTTTCATAACTAGCAAAACAACTCATCTCGGCAGCCCCGTATGACTTTTGGGTTGGCAGAAAAAAGGTTGTTGGTCACAAAAGTGGCCCAAGGGGCGCCTGAGTGGAGTTGTTTTGCTGGAGCTGCGGTCTCTAGATTTGGGAAGTCTAGCCCAAAGGAAATACGTGGAAGAAAAGGGGATTTGAGACCGCGCTCGCTAAAAGAGGTGTGCAACAGGTGTACTTAAAACATTTATTTTGAAAATGGGTACATATAAATATAAAAAAGCAATAAGAATGCAATAAAAAAATTGGGGGGTATCACAAGTAAAATGATAAGAGCAGGGATATTCACCCACAGTCCAGTGTTGGTTATGTCCTGTGTCCGTTCCTATAATACCTCCAGGTGATTATCTTATAGAATGCCAATTGCAATGAGGATAAGGAAGAACTGTTAGTCTCCAAACCAGGGAGCTCCCGATGTTGGGGGGTGCTCTACCCGGTGGGCTTGGTGTTGTTGCCACTTGATTGCCTTGATGGGAGTGATGTAAATCTCCTAACCAGGGAGCTCCGGATGGTAAGTGGTGCTCAACCTGGTGGGCCTGATGGTATTGCCGCTTGATTCAAGGAAGGAGACAGTTCTGGAGGTTGGTCCGGTTTCAGGATGCAGATGAAAAGGGTGTCTGTAAATAAGGGTGTCCCTGCTCCCCTTCACCAACGCGTTTCGCTATGAGCTTTTTCAAGGTGATACCTGTGATGTTCACTGGTGGGGTTTATATACCCTCAATGGGAGGGAAAATCAGTTTACACCTGTTGCACATTAATTAGAACATTCGTGTGTTAAACCATTATACATTTCTTATTAGATGAATCAGAATAGGAGACAAAACCACACCCCCTTGGGTGTCTTTATTAAAAAAACGAGCAGTGCAAAGCATAAAAATTAAACAAAGTACATAACTTACTAGAGAGATCCGTTTCCGGATATCCGGTGCCATCATTTCCGGATTTGTGAACCGCATATGCGCTCCACTAGTATATATAAGTAACACCCGGGGAAACAGCCTTTCGCGTTGCCGCGATTCCGGAAGTACAGACGCGGCCATCTTTAATAAGGGCACAAACCGCCCACATATCCACAGCCTATATTCAATACTAGTGGAGCGCATATGCGGTTCACAAATCCGGAAATGATGGCACCGGATATCCGGAAACGGATCTCTCTAGTAAGTTATGTACTTTGTTTAATTTTTATGCTTTGCACTGCTCGTTTTTTTAATAAAGACACCCAAGGGGGTGTGGTTTTGTCTCCTATTCTGATTCATCTAATAAGAAATGTATAATGGTTTAACACACGAATGTTCTAATTAATGTGCAACAGGTGTAAACTGATTTTCCCTCCCATTGAGGGTATATAAACCCCACCAGTGAACATCACAGGTATCACCTTGAAAAAGCTCATAGCGAAACGCGTTGGTGAAGGGGAGCAGGGACACCCTTATTTACAGACACCCTTTTCATCTGCATCCTGAAACCGGACCAACCTCCAGAACTGTCTCCTTCCTTGAATCAAGCGGCAATACCATCAGGCCCACCAGGTTGAGCACCACTTACCATCCGGAGCTCCCTGGTTAGGAGATTTACATCACTCCCATCAAGGCAATCAAGTGGCAACAACACCAAGCCCACCGGGTAGAGCACCCCCCAACATCGGGAGCTCCCTGGTTTGGAGACTAACAGTTCTTCCTTATCCTCATTGCAATTGGCATTCTATAAGATAATCACCTGGAGGTATTATAGGAACGGACACAGGACATAACCAACACTGGACTGTGGGTGAATATCCCTGCTCTTATCATTTTACTTGTGATACCCCCCAATTTTTTTATTGCATTCTTATTGCTTTTTTATATTTATATGTACCCATTTTCAAAATAAATGTTTTAAGTACACCTGTTGCACACCTCTTTTAGCGAGCGCGGTCTCAAATCCCCTTTTCTTCCACGCCTGCGTATTACCTGACACTCCCAGATAACAGCCGCTCACCATGTAATGATTCCCCAGTGTGTGCAGACTGTGCGTAGCCCAGGACTTACTCAGCGGCTGTGATAAAATCAGGCTGATCGGGGGCGGAGCTGACATCACATGACTTCCCCTCACACACCTGGCCACGCCTGCGTATTACCTGACACTCCCAGATAACAGCTGCTCACCATGTAATGATTCCCCAGTGTGTGCGTAGCCCAGGACTTACTCAGCGGCTGTGATAGAATCAGGCTGATCGGGGGCGGAGCTGACATCACATGACTTCCCCTCACACAGCTGGCCACGCCTGCGTATTACCTGACACTCCCAGATAACAGCCGCTCACCATGTAATGATTCCCCAGTGTGTGCAGACTGTGCGTAGCCCAGGACTTACTCAGCGGCTGTGATAGAATCAGGCTGATCGGGGGCGGAGCTGACATCACATGACTTCCCCTCACACAGCTGGCCACGCCTGCGTATTACCTGACACTCCCAGATAACAGCCGCTCACCATGTAATGATTCCCCAGTGTGTGCAGTGTGTGCGTAGCCCAGGACTTACTCAGCGGCTGTGATAGAATCAGGCTGATCGGGGGCGAAGCTGACATCACATGACTTCCCTTCATACACCTGGCCACGCCTGCGTATTACCTGACACTCCCAGATAACAGCCGCTCCCCATGTAATGATTCCCCAGTGTGTGCAGTGTGTGCGTAGCCCAGGACTTACTCAGCGGCTGTGATAGAATCAGGCTGATCGGGGGCGGAGCTGATGTCACATGACTTCCCCTCACACACCTGGCCACGCCTGCGTATTCCCTGACACTCCCAGATAACAGCCGCTCACCATGTAATGATTCCCCAGTGTGTGCGTAGCCCAGGACTTACTCAGCGGCTGTGATAGAATCAGGCTGATCGGGGGTGGAGCTGACATCACATGACTTCCCCTCACACAGCTGGCCACGCCTGCGTATTACCTGACACTCCCAGATAACAGCCGCTCACCATGTAATGATTCCCCAGTGTGTGCAGACTGTGCGTAGCCCAGGACTTACTCAGCGGCTGTGATAAAATCAGGCTGATCGGGGGCGGAGCTGACATCACATGACTTCCCCTCACACACCTGGCCACGCCTGCGTATTACCTGACACTCCCAGATAACAGCTGCTCACCATGTAATGATTCCCCAGTGTGTGCGTAGCCCAGGACTTACTCAGCGGCTGTGATAGAATCAGGCTGATCGGGGGCGGAGCTGACATCACATGACTTCCCTTCACACAGCTGGCCTCGCCTGCGTATTACCTGACACTCCCAGATAACAGCCGCTCACCATGTAATGATTCCCCAGTGTGTGCAGACTGTGCGTAGCCCAGGACTTACTCAGCGGCTGTGATAGAATCAGGCTGATCGGGGGCGGAGCTGACATCACATGACTTCCCCTCACACAGCTGGCCACGCCTGCGTATTACCTGACACTCCCAGATAACAGCCGCTCACCATGTAATGATTCCCCAGTGTGTGCAGTGTGTGCGTAGCCCAGGACTTACTCAGCGGCTGTGATAGAATCAGGCTGATCGGGGGCGAAGCTGACATCACATGACTTCCCTTCATACACCTGGCCACGCCTGCGTATTACCTGACACTCCCAGATAACAGCCGCTCCCCATGTAATGATTCCCCAGTGTGTGCAGTGTGTGCGTAGCCCAGGACTTACTCAGCGGCTGTGATAGAATCAGGCTGATCGGGGGCGGAGCTGATGTCACATGACTTCACTTCCCCTCACACACCTGGCCACGCCTGCGTATTCCCTGACACTCCCAGATAACAGCCGCTCACCATGTAATGATTCCCCAGTGTGTGCAGTGTGTGCGTAGCCCAGGACTTACTCAGCGGCTGTGATAGAATCAGGCTGATCGGGGGCGGAGCTGATGTCACATGACTTCCCCTCATACACCTGGCCACGCCTGCGTATTACCTGACACACCCAGATAACAGCCGCTCCCCATGTAATGATTCCCCAGTGTGTGCAGTGTGTGCGTAGCCCAGGACTTACTCAGCGGCTGTGATAGAATCAGGCTGATCGGGGGCGGAGCTGATGTCACATGACTTCCCCTCACACACCTGGCCATGCCTGCGTATTCCCTGACACTCCCAGATAACAGCCGCTCACCATGTAATGATTCCCCAGTGTGTGCAGACTGTGCGTAGCCCAGGACTTACTCAGCGGCTGTGATAAAATCAGGCTGATCGGGGGCGGAGCTGACATCACATGACTTCCCCTCACACACCTGGCCACGCCTGCGTATTACCTGACACTCCCAGATAACAGCTGCTCACCATGTAATGATTCCCCAGTGTGTGCGTAGCCCAGGACTTACTCAGCGGCTGTGATAGAATCAGGCTGATCGGGGGCGGAGCTGACATCACATGACTTCCCTTCACACAGCTGGCCACGCCTGCGTATTACCTGACACTCCCAGATAACAGCCGCTCACCATGTAATGATTCCCCAGTGTGTGCAGACTGTGCGTAGCCCAGGACTTACTCAGCGGCTGTGATAGAATCAGGCTGATCGGGGGCGGAGCTGACATCACATGACTTCCCCTCACACAGCTGGCCACGCCTGCGTATTACCTGACACTCCCAGATAACAGCCGCTCACCATGTAATGATTCCCCAGTGTGTGCAGTGTGTGCGTAGCCCAGGACTTACTCAGCGGCTGTGATAGAATCAGGCTGATCGGGGGCGAAGCTGACATCACATGACTTCCCTTCATACACCTGGCCACGCCTGCGTATTACCTGACACTCCCAGATAACAGCCGCTCCCCATGTAATGATTCCCTAGTGTGTGCAGTGTGTGCGTAGCCCAGGACTTACTCAGCGGCTGTGATAGAATCAGGCTGATCGGGGGCGGAGCTGATGTCTGCCTTTCAAATTTCTGGGCATGCCTGCGTATTCCTTGACACTCCCAGAAAACAGCCAGTTATGGGACATACGCATGTGCAGTCTATCGATAATCGGACAGCCAGTGAATTGACAGCCGTGCGATTCAACTTGAATTAAGCCCCATGTTATATCAACAGCAGAGAGTCATGTTTTTCACCTTTTTTGGGGGAGTCAATGACAACACCTGAGCACCCTACCTCCCCAATTAGTGTACGGTTGCATGGCTCGTTTCCGCTACTGCTGCACTTCAGCACACTATACTGTTCCCGGGGCCCGTCCGTGGCCAGCAATGTCCCGCGGCAGGGGGGGGGGGGGGAGTTGGGAGTTCCTGCTGCCACCCGCGGGGAATAGATGCTCTGCGCATGCGGAAATAGGGGGCACGGCTTTTCGGGAGGTGGGGCGTGGACTATAACTGTGTGTCATCCCCTGAGGCCACACCCCTGTTTTCACACTGGGGCGGCATAACCCAGAGGCTCTGTGAGCCTCTACCCATGCCCCCCAGCAAAAAAATTCGGTACTTGTTTCCTAGCACGGCCACAATCACGGCCATCGGGTGTAATTTTTAGTGGCCTGCGACGCGACCGACGCGATGCCCACGATTTTTCCATTGAAATGCATTGAAAACAGTGAAAATCGCGTCGGTCGGGTCGTATGCGGCCAAAAATGCTTAAATGGTCCACACGCGATGGCCGCGATTTCCCCATAGGGAACAATGTTAAATGGCTAACTTTACCCCCGATGTCCGCGATTTCCCATAGGAAACAATGTTAAATGGGTCAATTTACCCAAATCATCATAGGGAACAATGGTAAATGGGCCAGAAACCCCCCAAAACACCCCTGAACATTGACATGTCCCCCCAAAAGTATTTCACGCCACCCCGCGATCAACGTGAACCCGAAGCGTGGCGAGCGCAGCGGTACGCGTCCTCCGACCTTTTCATACCCCCACTATCCACGTCGGTGTGGAGTCGAGAATAGAATAGTGTGGCGAGCGCAGCGAGCCCCGCGAGGGGACGCGGATACCTTCACAGGTAAACACGTCCCTTCGCGGGCTTCACAGGTATCCGCGTCCCCTCACGGGGCTCGCTGCGCTCGCCACGCTTCGGGCTCGGTGGCTCGCTGCGTTCGCCACACTATTCTATTCTCAACTCCACGCCGACGTGGATAATGGGGGTATGAAAAGGTCGGAGGACGCGTACCGCCGCCCCTCGCGGGCTCGCTGCGCTCGCCACGCTTCGGGTTCACGTTGATCGCGGGGTGGCGTAAACTACTTTTGGGGGGACATTTCAATGTTCAGGGGTGTTTTTGGGCCATTTACCATTGTTCCTATGATAATTTGGTTAAATTGAGCCATTTCACATTATTTCCTATGGAAAATCGTGGTCATCGCGGGTAAATTGAGGCATTTAAAATTGGTCTCTATGGGGAAATCGCGGCCATCGTGTCTGGCCCATCGCACCCGATTTTTTAGTTTATGCGATGCCCCCGATTTTACACCCGATGACCACGATCATGATCGTTGTGGCCGTGCTAGGAAACAAGTACCAAAGATTCAAATGGGGATTTAACATCTAGACAACAACCTCTAACGGGTCCTGTAAAAGGTTGACCTTGATGGACGTAAGTCTTCTTTAGACCTAAAGTACGACTATGTTACTATGGTTGCTATGGGCAACATCCCATCTTCAGTAGAACTCGCATCTTAGTAAATACACCCTCCACTGTCCACTTTTATCATACACATGCCCTACAAATAGTTACATCTATACCCGCACTATCATGAAGGCGGTCAACGGTTAAACCTTCACATTTTGTTGGTGATTTACATGATTCCTAGGGAAATTGTACCGCTAGAGGCCAAACCGCTGGAATATTTTTTGGCAGGGGGGAGAAAACGTTCTAGCTGCGCCATTGATCATCTTCAATCATTTCAAAACTTGAATCCGTAGACCTAGGTAAGATGTGTCACGCATGTCATGGCTCAGATAATGTAGCCTACATTTAAAAAAGGGTATCCTGATGACAGATCAACACTGTTGATGTAATCGACATGCAATTGTCAACTGAATGCATTCCGGCTGTTTGATGTCGACATAATGAAAGTCGACCATAACCTTATCAATCTGTTATACCTCACCCATTTAAAAAAAAGACCTTCTTTCACCTCCCCTATGTCCAGGTTACTCAGCATTGAGTTGGCTTCCCTAGGTGGGATGCAAATAACTGATGGTCCCTCACTCCTGGCTATTACTGGGCACCTCCTGGTACTGCTGGCTGGTGAGTGCCAGGGAAACCATTTGCCACTCACTAAAAGTGCCAGAATGAACTGTTGTGGCATACTCTGGCTTTTACATAAATTCCCCATTTACAGAAATAAAGAAATAATACCCCGTTTACTAGGAATCTCTTATATATTTAGCCAGATCTGTCACTCAACCCCTGTGGAGAACGTTCCTGTGTAGAACAGTTTCACTTTCATGTGTCTAACGTTCCACCCCTTGACATCACCTCCCCCCGCCCAGCCAGGGCTACAGTACACGCCCACCATCCACCATTACTCCACAGCCACCATCCACCATTACTCCTGCACATCCCTAACCTCTGTCAGGACCCCCGCGACCCCCCTCCCGCGATTCGCGGGACCCCCCGCGACCCCCCCCTCCCGCGATTTGCGGGACCCCCCCACGACCCCCCCTCCCGCGATTTGCGGGACCCCCCGCGACCCCCCCTCCCGCGAATCGCGGAACCCCCGCGCCCCCCCCCTCCCGCGAATCGCGGGACCCCCGCGACCCCCCTCCCGCGATTCGCGGGACCCCCGCGACCCCCCCCTCCCGCGATTTGCGGAACCCCCGTGACCTCCCCTCCCGCCATTCGCGGGACCCCGCCATTCGCGGGACCCCGCACCCCCCCTCCCGCGATTCGCGGGACCCCCGCTTTCCACCCTCCCGCGAGTCGCGGGACCCCCGCGACTCCCCCTCCCGTGATTCGCGGGACCCCCGCGAACCCCCCCTCCCGCGATTCGCGGGACCCCCGCGACCCCCCTCCCACGATTCGCGGGACCCCTCGCGACCACCCCGGTATCCGGACTATTGTTAGACAGCTTACATCGACAGCCATTACATCGACACCATTAGTTCGACAGCTCAATAGGTCGACATGGTTTTAGGTCGACATACCATTAGGTCGACATGTCATTATGTCGACAGCTCATTAGGTCGACAGCTCATTAGGTCGACATGTTTTTAGGTCGACACTGCCATTAGGTCGACAGTGTCTATGTCGACAGTCAAAAGGTCGACATGGGTTTTTTCACTGTTTATTGAGCCGACATGTGCCGACAGGCGGTATTTCATGCCCTACTATCCACTAGGGCGTGGTGGGAGAATAAAATAGTGTGCCGAGCGCAGCGAGGCACCGTGCCCGAAGCATAGCGAGCGGCTGCGGTACACTTCAAACTGTGTCCATGTCGACTGTGTCGACATTTAGGCCAAAAAAACAGTGAAAAAACCCATGTCGACCTTTTGACTGTCGACATAGACTCTGTCGACCTAATGGCAGTGTCGACCTAAAAACATGTCAACCTAAGGAGCTGTCGACATAATGACATGTCGACCTAATGGTATGTCGACCTAAAACCATGTCGACCTATTGAGCTGTCGAACTAATGGTGTCGATGTAATGGCTGTCGATGTAAGTGCTGTCTAATATCCGTCCCAGACCCGACCACCCCCTCCCGCGATTCGCTGGACCTCCGCGACCACCCCCTCCCGCGAAACGCGGGACCCCCGCGACCCTCCCGCAAATCGCGGGACCCCAGCGACCTCTCCCTCCCGCGAGCCCCCTCCCGCGATTCGCAGGACCCCTGCATCCTCCCCTCCCGCGATTCGCGGGACCCCTGCGACCCCCCCCTCCCGGCATTAAAAGGGCCCCCCGCGACCCGCCCTCCCGCGATTCACGGCACCCCCCCCCCTACTGTGATTTGCGACCCCCCTCCCGCAATTCGCGCCGCCCCCTCCCGCGATTCACGGAACCCCCCGTAGCGCCCCCCTCCCGTGATTTGCGGGCCCCCTCGGCACTTCTCGCGATTTGCGACCGCCCCCTAATTCACACATTCGGGGACCCCACCTCCCGCAATTCATGCCCCCCTCACGCAAATAACGGCACCCCCACACCCCCCTTCCTGCGATTCGCAACCCCCCACGACCCCCCCTCTCGCGATTCACGAAACCCCCCGTAGCGCCCCCCTCCTGCGATTTGCGGGCCCCCTCGGCACCTCTCGCGATTTGCGACCGCCCCGTAATTCACACATTCGGGGACCCCCCCTCCCGCGATTCATGCCCCCCTCACGCAGTTCACGGCACCCCCCATACCCCCCTTCCTGCGATTCGGAACCCCCCACGACCCCCCCTCCCGCGATTCATGCCCCCTCCCGCGATTCACGGACCCCCGCACCACCCCCCTGCGCCCACCCTCCCTTGATTCACGCCCCTCTCATGCAATTCACGGCAACCCCCCACACCCCCCTCCTGCGATTCGCAGCCCCCCCATGACCCCCCCTCCTGCGATTCATGACCCCTCCCATGATTCACGGACCCCCGCACCACCCCCCCTTGACTCACGGCACCCCACGCGCCCCCGCCCACGATTTGCGGACCCCCGCCCCCTCCCGCTAACCGCGGATCCCCACACACCACCCCCCCTCCCGCAATTTGCAGACCCCCCCAGACCCCCTTCCGGCAATTCCACCCCCCAGCGGACCACCGCGGCCCCCGCTCCCGCATTTCACGTACCCACGTGACAATGGGGGATCCTGTACCACCACAAGCAGGTACCGCCCCTAGGTGGGAAATCCGGCCCTGGCTGCCGCACAGCAGGTTTCCCCACTGCCCTCTGCACCAGCGCCACAACTTTTATCAATGTCTTGCCCACATACCACTATTATACAGCCTCCTGCTCTCATGCACGCTCACTCCCTCCCAGTGGGAGGAGACGCTCACCCACTGCCGGGAGCTGCATACTGTCCCCCACCCTCCTCCAGTTCTAGGGATGCCCATCGACCATCAATGATTTTCAAATAATAGATGGTTTATGGCCGATGTTGAATACTTTTGCCATTAATGTGGGAGGACACTGCCCTGCCTCCTGTTCTCCTGCCCCGTAACTTCCGCCAGTGGAGACCTGCTCACCCTGTGTTGCCCACATTCCCCTATCATGCTTTATCGCCCAGCCTCCTGCTCTCATGCACCCTAACTCCCACCCAGTCGGAGGAGACACTGACTCCTGTATTTCTGTGCTGCCACGCTGGACCCTCACCCACTGGCAGAAGCTGCACAGTGTCCACCACCCTCTTTAGTCCCCCGTATGCCCACACACCCCTATCACTACCCAGCTTCCTGCTCTCCTGAACCGTAACTTCCACCACTGGGTAATCGCTGACGCTGTGTTGCCCACATACCCCTATCATGCCTCATATCCCAGCCTCCTGCTCTCATGTACCCTAACTCCCACCCAGTAGGAGGAGACACTGACTCAGGGCCACCGTCCGGTACTCCTGTGCTGCCACGCTGGACCCTCACCCACTGCCAGAAGCTGCAATACAGGGCATCTTTCATACAATTCTAACCATATTTCTCACAATACAAATGTTCACAAATTAAGGGGCGTAGCCCCTTACGCCGGTGTGAAGAGCGCCCGTAGGGCGCGATGAATCATCTAGTCATCTTATAAACATTGCCGAATGATTACATGTAGTGTTATTGCCCAGCAAGGGATTTTCCTCTCTGAGGCCCAGAATGAATCACGTAGGTATAATCCCCTGACGGTCTCACAATTAGAATGTTGATCTCATTGTGTTCCAGGTCCCCAGCTCTGAGAAATGCTGTACATGTCCGCTGGAGAAGACGATATCGGCCTACTACGACATCAGCCTGAACGTCACAAGATGTGTACGGAAAATAAAGTATTTTTGTTGTTTATTTTTAAATTGCAAAAACAAAATGAATCTGAAAACATCGATTGTAGGGAACATATTTGGGGCAGAATTGCATAGTGGATCCCGACACCTATAGTGTAAATACCGCCATTGACGACACTTCTATGTACCTAAAAATGAAATTTAAATAACACAAGATAGCTCTCCTGATCAGAGCGGTCCTTTGCGATACAAGGACTTTGTGGTCCTTGACCCAGGAGTCCTTCCGCGGATGTGTCCTTTGACGAGTGCACTGCAGGGACACTGGGAGGGATCTGATTGGAAGACTCTTGATGCAGAGCACAGAAATAAACCCTTAGGGGTATATGAAACACAATCTTCAGATGGCGTTGCCTAGAGGTTCCAGGTTCTGGATGGTCTCGCATCCAGGAGCTTAGTACATATGGGGCTGTGGGTTAAACCTCGGACAATGGTATTTTCAGAGACTTGGCCGCGTTTTCAGCTTTACCACTTGGGGCCCAATTCATCCATGTACGCACAGGTCCGAATCCAGCCACTTTGTGATGAATTGTTGCTCCGGCCCGCACCCACAAGATCCCACCTTGTGAACGGCTGCGCTCTGTTTGTGATTGGATGTGTACGGATGCAGATCCATTAGCATCCGTGTGTTTAGGGAAAAAATATTAGTTTTTTCCTCACCATCAAATGTTTTTTCCTCAGGACACTGGTCTTCACAGCTGCCGCATAACCCAGGACTTACTCGGCGGTCGCGTGCATTACAGGCGCTTCTGGGTGGCCAATGACATCATTCTCCCTCCCCGAGCAGATGACGTCATTCTCCCTCCCCTAGCAAATGTTGTCATTCTCCCTCCCCTATCAGATGATGTCATTCTCCCTCCCCTAGCAGATGATGTCATCATTCTCCCTCCCCTAGCAGATGATGTCATTCTCCCTCCCCTAGCAGATGATGTCATTCTCCCTCCCCTAGCAGATGATGTCATTCTCCCTCCCCTAGCAGATGATGTCATTCTCCCTTCCCTAGCAGATGATGTCATTCTCCCTCCCCTAGCAGATGATGTCATTCTCCCTCCTCTAGCAGATGATGTCATTCTCCCTCCCCAAGCAGCTGATGTCATTCTCCCTCCCCTAGCAGATGATGTCATTCTCCCTCCCCTAGCAGATGACGTCATTCTCCGTCCCCTAGCAGATGACGTCATTCTCCCTCCCCTAGCAGATGACGTCATTCTCCCTCCCCTAGCAGATGACGTCATTCTCCCTCCCCTAGCAGATGACGTCATTCTCCATCCCCTAGCATATGACTTCATTCTCCCTCCCCTAGCAGATGATGTCATTCTCCGTCCCCTAGCAGATTACTTCATTCTCCCTCCTCTAGCAGATGATGTCATCCTCCCTCCCCTAGCAGATGATGTCATTCTCCCTCCCCTATCAGATGACGTCATTTTCCGTCCCCTAGCAGAAGTCATTCTCTCTCCCCTAGCAGATGATGTCATTTTCCGTCCCCTAGCAGATGATGTCATTCTCCCTCCCCTAGCAGATGATGTAATTCTCTGTCTCCTAGCATATGACTTCATTCTCCCTCCCCTAGCAGATGATGTCATTCTCCCTCCCCTAGCAGATGATGTCATTCTCTGTCTCCTAGCATATGGCTTAATTCTCCCTCCCTTAGCAGACAATGTCATTCTCCCTCCCCTAGCAGATGCTATCATTCTCCCTCCCCTAGCAGATGATGTCATCATTCTCCCTCCCCTAGCAGATGATGTCATTCTCCCTCCCCTAGCAGATGATGTCATTCTCCCTCCCCTAGCAGATGATGTCATTCTCCCTCCCCTAGCAGATTATGTCATTCTCCCTCCCCTAGCAGATGATGTCATTCTCCCTCCCCTAGCAGATGATGTCATTCTCCCTCCTCTAGCAGATGATGTCATTCTCCCTCCCCTAGCAGCTGATGTCATTCTCCCTCCCCTAGCAGATGATGTCATTCTCCCTCCCCTAGCAGATGACGTCATTCTCCGTCCCCTAGCAGATGACGTCATTCTCCCTCCCCTAGCAGATGACGTCATTCTCCCTCCCCTAGCATATGACGTCATTCTCCCTCCCCTAGCAGATGACGTCATTCTCCATCCCCTAGCATATGACTTCATTCTCCCTCCCCTAGCAGATGATGTCATTCTCCGTCCCCTAGCAGATTACTTCATTCTCCCTCCTCTAGCAGATGATGTTGTCCTCCCTCCCCTAGCAGATGATGTCATTCTCCCTCCCCTAGCAGATGACGTCATTTTCCGTCCCCTAGCAGAAGTCATTCTCTCTCCCCTAGCAGATGATGTCATTTTCCGTCCCCTAGCAGATGATGTCATTCTCTGTCTCCTAGCATATGACTTCATTCTCCCTCCCCTAGCAGACGATGTCATTCTCCCTCCCCTAGCAGATGATATCATTCTCCCTCCCCTAGCAGATGATGTCATTCTCCCTCCCCTAGCAAACAATGTCATTCTCCCTCCCCTAGCAGATGACGTCGTCATTCTCCCTCCCCTAGCAGATGATGTCGTCATTCTCCCTCCCCTAGCAGATGACGTCGTCATTCTCCCTCCCCTAGCAGATGATGTCATTCTCCCTCCCCTAGCAGATGATGTCATTCTCCCTCCCCTAGCAGATGATGTCATTCTCTGTCCCCTAGCAGGATTAAGCATGCCTGCGTTCCCACTGACACCAAGCGTTTCTATCGACCCACCCCTCGTTTTCCTTGCACCACCTCCACATGTCCACTCCCTGTCGGTCATCCAATGTTCGGCTTGAGAACAGTTTTTTTTGCTGAAGCCCCACGCAGCCAGGTCTCGCGCACTGCTACCAATATGCATGCGGGAACCGGTGTGAATCAAATCCTTGGGCTTATTTCTGTTATATCAGAAGTAAACACAATTCTACAGGATCTACCGCTATAACTAATGCACAATCCCAATGTCAGTATTATAGATACTGTAGTTACTAGTTTAGGGGAGGAAGTAAAACTTCAAAGAATGTGTTTATTTTATTGTAAAGTGTAATTAAAGTGCATTAATTATAATTCATCTTCATTGCATTGTACTAAAAAAGATGTGATTCACTATTGTTCTGTCTGTGTGGTCCTGAGGTGAAAATAAGCGACCGGAACCTCAGAGATCCATACTCCCAGGTGTACATTAATGCATCTGCAGCTGTGAATGTGCTTTATATACAAACTACTTAAAATCCCATCAGAATGACGGCTTCTGCAATGTACTTTCATTTTGAGCTGTGACAGTTTTTACTTTCACTTTGATCAGTGACCGTTTTTACACACTCTCCACCTTACCCCATCTTCTCCTACCTCCAATCTCTGTCTTCACAGCTCCCTCCCTCCATATCCAGCATGTTTGAAACAGATCAGTGTCCCTGAAAAAATTGCTTTCACTTTCTGTTATAACATCTATCAGGACCTGCAAAATGTCTTGACAGCCCTGAGCATAGGTGGCGGGCTATTTTTACGAAGATGGAAGTTCTATTGAAGAATACTTACCCTGCGATAAAGGTAGCAGTGAATCACCAGAAAAATGGCCGCCACACACATATGCGCACACACACGTAAGAACCCACGGTAAAAGGATTTATGTTTTCACCAGCAGGTGGCGTAATAGGATAACACAATAAGTCATATTAAGTTTTCCAGATAAAAATGTTAATTTATTATAAAACTGTAGAAAATTACATCTGGTTATTCTTACGCAGGAAATTCTTCAGCTGTGTGTAAGCTCTTTGTAACCATATTATATTTCCTGGAATACACAGAAAAAAATGAGAGTTTAGCCTGAATATATTCACCAACCTGTGGGCCTTATTCAGCAGCCCCTGCTTTTGTGTGAAAATGGCTGGAGCGCATATGTGCATTCTGGAAACGCAACCTCAGTCTGATTGACAGCGGGGGGGGGGGGGGGCTGGATGATGGTGAGGCATGTGTACTCATACATACGGTGTTTGCTAAAGTGACAGGACTTCCAGGTTTAGGTAGGGTCCTGCCCATTACTTCTAATAGCTTAATAATACCAGGAGAACCTGATGTCACATTTAGGGCTCATTCACACATTTGCGCTGGAAACATGTGTTTCAAAACTCATGGGAATGAATGGACTCGTTGTGGATGTTTCTGAATTGGGATTAAAGCAAAAAAATCCTGTATCTAGGCACCTTACAAACTACACTGCAAGTGGGGCACATAACATGTAGAGGCCCCCACTTTACAATCCTTCAAAACAGACTCAAGACTTTCCTGTTTACTCAAGCATTTCCTTAATTTCCCTAAGCATTGTTTATGAAAAGCTTTTCTGTACTTCATTGTTCCTGTACTGTATTACATTCATTCCATCTGTTAAATGCATTGAGTCCTATTGGAAGAAGAGTGCTCTATAAATAATATTTATATTATTATTAAGAGGGGTGAGTCCAAACTCAAACCCATGGGTGGATTGGGACTCTAAATCGGCCCTGGAAAAAAAAAATTGACAAAAAGTCTACCTCTTCTGCCTGCCAATTTCTAAGCCCTAACACACCCACATTATCAGTCTGCCACCCTCTACATCCTAATACACCCCACCACCACCACCACCACCCACCCCCCCCATACACACACACACACACACACTACCAGAATAGACTCATAGGATAACTGCCATGACGATTGCTTTATCAGAATGTGGTGTAGCAGGTCCGACAAAGTCTAGTTTAACCCCAAATGCAGTGGCGTAACTACTGTAAGGCAGCCCCAGCAGCTGCTTGGGGGAGCAAGGGGTAGCGGGGTCTGTGTGGGCGCCAGCACCTGCTCGACGCACTGACATGCTGCTGCCTGCCGCTGCCTGCTGGCTGAGTACCAGAGGGGAGTCAGCCATGATAGTGACGACAAATCCACCCTCTGATTCAATTGACTGTACACAGAGCTGGCTATTGGCTACTGTGTACAGGATGGGCGTGCTGGGGCGGCCTGGAACACGTCTGAGCCAGGGGAAGCAGAAGTGTCGGCTGGTCTCTCTGCCTCTCTTCTGTTTAAGCTTCTCCGCTGGGGAAACACGCTGGAGAGGAGCCCAGGGGGCGCCACAAACTTTTTGGCAGGGGGGGGCAAAATTTATAGTTACGCCACTGCCCAAATGGTTGACACTGGACAAAGTTTGATGCATAAAAAGGCCGGCATGGCGGCGTGGACCCCCGATTTGTGCACCTCGTCCGCTTGCTCTGCTTCCACTGCACTCAGCACACTTTACCGTTCCCAATCGGAGACCACACGGATGGAACAGTAAAACATTGATAAAATTCCCTCAAAAAACTCATGTGGACCTTTTCATGCATCAACCATACCTTGTGTCGAAAAATATGTATGTCGACAATAGGTTGTCAACCTAGACATTTTCTTTCAGGAATCCGGACACCGCTTTATCCAAAGGGGATATTTGACTTCATCATCCTTGTTATACAGCGAGTAACAAATGCACAATTTACCGTCTTTGGCGGCGACGAAAGGAGAGTCCACGGCATTTCCCACCTGTAGAGAAAGACCAGTTCCCATTATAGCCAAGACAATTACGTAGCTGTACTCAATGTCGCTGGTTATGGCGTTCAGTGATTTATCTGCTACTTAAGGCCGTTTTAAGAGAGGACGAGGCCTGTGAGAAGCTTCCTATGCCCTGACCCCCCTCCTCTTTGCCGATGGTGCAACCAATTGTGGCACCTACTGTATAAGTCCCTATGTCAGGGCCGTCTTTCCCATTGGGCACGATGGGCAGTTGCCTAGGGGCCCCCGGCCCAGCCCAATGGGAAAGATGGTGGCCGGGGTCCGGGAATCCGCTCACCCTCGCTGGGGGATCCGGGCAGGGGGATCAGGGCGGTGGCGGTAGCTAGAAGCCTGATTCGGCAAAGCTCTATTTGCCGGCGGGGCGGGAAGCGCTGTTGCATTTGAATAGACTGGCCGGACGCTGATTGGCTGAATTCAGAAAATCAGCATCCGGCCAGTCTTTGAAAAGGCAACAGCGCTTCCCACCCCGCCAGTTAATAGCGCTTTGCCACTTCAGGGCAGGCTCCTAGCTACCGCCGCTGCCCTGATCCCGCTGCCCGGATCCCCCAGCGAAGATGATCGGATCCCCGGCCGCCGGAAGCTGACTGGCTGCCGCACGGAGCCAGAGAGGTGAGGGTTGGGGAGGTGACTGTGGGCTCCTGGGCAAACTAATTGGGGGGGGGGGGGGTCCAGTGAACTAGGTTGCCCAGGGGCCCTTCCTAATGTTAAGACGGCCCTGCCCTATGTCACATGAGGCTAGTCGCTTGGGTCAATCCAAGTATATGCAAAGGATGTGACATTCAATTGCCCCTGAATTTCAATGCCAGCAGCGGAATTAAAACTTGTACCCATCATGGGCTGATTTCTGCCCAATTCCCTCAAAATGACTTGCAGTCCTATGGGGTAGCGGGCACGTCTGTGCAAGTACGGGACGCGGGAAAGTGTGTCTGCTGCCGCAATGAGAACCTCACACTCAATTGGATTGACCCACAATTGTGCACTAACCCAATGCATCCAATCTCTAGTTAGCTTTGATCATTCTGGTGCAAGTAAGGAAATGTACAGAATACTCTGATTGGTTGTTACGAGTTGTTACTTTGGCCGTGTATATACTTGAGGAGAATGTGCTACGTAATGTCAACATTAAAAAATGTAGACACCAGAATGTTGACATGGACATTATTTGAGATATTCAATTAGGTGCAAGGCTTTGGATTTTATGCTCCCCCAATACTAGAGTATCCACTTGGGATCATCGGGATCCCGACAGCCAAAACCCCGACACTCGGGGTCCCGACGGCCACCGGCTATTCTCCCTCGTGGGGGTCCACGACCCCCATAGAGGGAGAATAGAATAGGTGGCGAGTGTAGCGAGCCACCGTGTCTGCAGCTTGGCGAGCGCAGCGATCCCGCAGGGGGCTTTGTTGCGCTCGCCCCGCTGTTTGAGTCCGGCCAGTGGGGATCCCAACGTCGGGCTAATGACTGTCGGGATCCCGACTGTCTGGACCATACACCACACCCATCTTAAGATCCATCTAGCTGGTGTTTCTGCAGAAGGTGTACAGTGTGTCCGATGCATATATATGTGCAATGCATAAAAAGCTGTTTCTCCCTAAGGCAGGCATTCCCAACCACGGTCCTCAAGGCACACTAACAGTGCAGGTTTTGTAGATATCCAGGCTTGAGCACAGGTGACTTAATTAGTACCTTAGTGACTCTGATTAAACCATCTGTGCTGAAGTCTGGATAACACTAAAATCTGCACTGTTAGTGTGCCTTGAGGACCGTGGTTGGGAATGCCTGCCCTAAGGCATCAGGGATCGGTGATATAGAAGGCTTTTACCGGTTGGTGAGGGTCAAAAAACCTGCCCCTCCCCCCTTCAATACACCGGCTATTTTGCATCATTATATACACTTACTAGTCAGCACCAGGAGCCCAATGATGCACAGTATCAGAGCACAGATCAAACCTTGTATTCTCAGTGTTTTATAATCTGCAAATAATAATAAAAATCATTAAATTGTTAGTAGTCTTTTGCTGTTAAAACTATTTTTACCTTCTTTGTACAACCATTTCTCTGCATTGTCTGCAACCATCTCTACTGGTGCCTTACCCCCACACCCCACCGCCTAAACCTAACCCTATGTAGAGTGATAAACAGCCCAACAATTTGCTCCCAACTGTCACGCTACAGGATGCATTTGAAAAATGACAGTTTGGGGCCAAATGGTTGGTTGTTTATCACTCTCCACTTTATCACTTTTTGAAGCTTGATACATCTGGTCCTCAATGGGTGAAAGAAGACCGGCGTAAATAGCGATCTCCATCAATTTTTACTGTTGGAGCTGATCTTGGTAGATGGCTGCAACTTTAAGAATGACATAAGGACATGATGTGATCTCAAAGCTTTGCTACTGTATGTCCTGATTATATTGTCCTCCTTTCTTGGTCAATGTATTCTGATCTCAATCGGGGTCATATTTGAAGAAGTCTTACTCACCATAGTAGAATATCTGGTCGTGTTGTCCGCCTTTAGCCTTGTCTGTAATATAAAGCAACAGAACATATACACTACGCTGATACTACAAACTCTGTAATCGGCAGTCATCCATACGTAGAGCTATTATATTGAATGATAATAAAGTGAATGATAATAATAAAGCTTGTTTTTGCTGATAAACCAAACGTTTAGTTTTAAAAGGCTTAGCACGCATTCTACTCTTCAGCCACAAGAGGGCACTGTGTCACGAGAGAATGTCAATTAGAACGCAGAATGCTGTTTTTGGTGCACAGCAGAAAAGTCAATCTCCAGCATCAATCTACTGCGCAGCACCAAGCTGCACAGCAGGTGGGGCAGATGTAACAATGTACAGGGAGAGGTCCCGCTCTTTATTTTTACCATATTAACCCAATTTGTACCCCAGACGTAATCTGTGTCTCACCTGTGGTGTTTTTGTGGACAACGGATCTTGTGGTCACACTTTTCGAAGGACCTAAAATAACAAATTTGCCAAAGGATAGAGGCGGTTCTACAGTATATATGTACTTCACTTCTGCATATGCGTCTGTTATTCCCATAAAATAGACCCCTAATATAGAGAAGGGCTCTAGAGATGCCGACCTAATGCTTGTGTCGACCTAGACCCATGTCGACCTAGACCCATATCGACCTTTCTGCTTGTCGACCTAATGGTGTCGACCCAATGCTTGTTTACCTAATGACCCTATCCCTAGAAGCCTAAGGCTTTATTTCCGCAGTGCTGTATGAGGGATCCGACACGGATTCCTCCCAGCATGCCCCGCAGCCAGGGGCGAATTTAGAGGTCAGGCCGCCCCTAGGCACAACATTTTTGGCCGCCCCCCCCCCCCCCTATTTTAATATAATCATTATTAAGGTATAAGTCTATCTATCAGTCTGGACTGCTAACTGTATGGAGGACCCGGACGGAGGGAGGGTGAATTAAATTTATGTGCAGTCTCAGTCAGTCTCTCTCACACTGACTGACTGCAGGGAGGTTCGCGCTGCTCAGCCTAGCTGCTTTCCCCGCCTGCGGCAGTGAGCCAGAGCAATTCAGCTCAGCTCACCTAGCGGCGGAGCCGGACGCGCAGGGGGACCATCTGAGATAGCCGGTGATGTACTCTGCATGACAGAGCGGGTGGGCAGCGGTCGGTGACGAGCAGGGGGACCGTCGGAGATAGCCGGTGATGAACTCTGCATGGCAGAGCGGGTGGGCAGCGGTGGGTGACGAGCAGCACTGCCGCTGACATATGATGAATCATGTCGGTGGCGGCGCCGCTTGTCACTTGCCGCTGCCCACCTGCTCTGCCATGCTGCTATTTAAAAGAACGTCAGCCTGCTGTGCCGCCCTTGATTGGTGCCGCCCTGAGGCCGGTGCCTCACGGGCCTAGGCACAAATTCGGCCCTGCCCGCAGCTTGCCGGTCACAGACACAGGAGTCCGGGCACCAGAGCATATCACCAAGAGCACCCCTGGCACTCTGACCCTGGCACTCTGACCCTGGCACTCTGACCCTGGCACTCTGACCCTGGCACTCTGACCCTGGCACACTGCCTCTGGCACTCTGACCCTGACAATGTAGATTTGTTAGAATAAGTTAAATTCAAACTCGTCTCTAATGAAGATATTTCCTAAGCATTCCTTTCGTCTACCACTAGGGGTGCTGTTTCACTGGGAAAAAAATATCTCAATCATTCCTCTAAACCAGTGGTTCTCAACCTCGGTTCTCAGGACCCCCCCAACAGTGCATGTTGTCCAGGTCACCCGGCAGGTGCACAAGTGCACTCATTATTCACTGACACATTTTACAAGATGGGAGCTAATTATTTATTTCACCTGTGATTCTGTGTGGACACCTGGAATACGTGCACTGTCGGGGGGGTCCTGAAGACCGAGGTTGAGAAACACTGCTCTAAACTGTCTCATGTCACAATGGGCAATGTTTGGATAGAGATAAAGAGGTAAAGTACGGAACAATCAGCTCCTGGTCGCCATGTATCAAGCTGTGTTTGCAATGTGACAGTCAGTCAGGAGCTGATTGGCTGGTACTTAGTTTCAAGATCTGGTTGATAGGTCTACAATGTACAGGTCGACATCGAGAGGTCTACATGCAATAGTGCGGCACTGTCGTAAGGTCGACGCTCGACTTGTCATTGTCAACCTACTGACTGTCTATCTGGACACTGTCTGTCTAATCATCCCAACCATCGGTGGTATTTGAGTGGCTCATTGGACCTTAATTACATTTCTGTTACCCGAGCAGCACAAGTAAATGCAGCGTCCATTCTCACCCGTTGTTGTGGCCGTAGGAGGAGATTCGGTTGTGCCCGGAACAGTCCATTGCGTGGCGCCATCTTCTGACGTAGCGCGGGTAGTGTAATCTGGGAGAGACAAGCATGCACATTACACAGTGCGCTACCGGCATGATGACATGCTTACAATGTACTATACCCAGTGGAGTATCTAGAATGGGTTCAGGGGGGCACATGCTGCCCCTACCGCAGGCGCTGTTACCCCCACAGCAGGTCTGTTTGGTACAAGTGGCCCAGCTTCTGAAAATATCGCCCAGAAGATGTGTGATCATCGGGGATGCAGCCAATAAATCTACTACAAATTAGTGACATCACTGTTCAGTCATGACATCACTGGCTGCATCATAGTAAATGTGTATCGGTCAATCCCAATGAGGAATATGGACACAGAACTGTCTGTTTGATGCAAAGAACATTGTACTCTAGACACCTGTTGGTTAAAACGAGGATGAGGACAAGATTGAGGCACATAAATTAGTAGCTACAGTATAAAAGTCTGTGATTGGTGCATAATGCAGTAGTAGTACCCTCCCTGAATACAGGGGGCGCTCTATCTCTTATCCAAGAATTTAGCTTCTGTTGGTTCCATATTGTAGTCATATTAGAAGCAGCCAATCAGAGTATAGGGCAGATACTGTCCTTGAGTAACAGAGGCATTGAGAGCGGTGTTCTGCGATTGGTCAGTATATGGGATTTATGGGAACCACTCACCCTCTGTGTCTGCTGATGACGTATTCTGGGCAACGGTCTGTGGTATAGTGATGGAACCTAGAAGACATGCCATCTATTCAGTATGGGCTACACTGGGGTTAGGTCTAACGATAGATAGATAGATAGATAGATAGATAGATAGATAGATACATCAGGGTTGCCGACCCTCCCGGAATTTCGGGGAGTCTCCCGAAAATCGGGTCCCCCTCCCGGCCCCCCGGAAGGGTGGGCAACCCTCCCGGATTCAGGGGGGACCCCCGCTGACCCCCGGATCGCGGCATTAAAATGCCGCAATCCTCGGGTCTCAGAGGAGGGGGCGGAGCTAAAATAACACAATCGCGACATTTTAGCCCCGCCCCCTTAACGGAGATCCCTGAATTCGCTGGTTTACCAGCATGGGGGTGGGGCTTAGTGATGTCACGCTTAAGCCCTGCCCCCTGAGCGGCTACTGAAACTCTCCTCTCCAGGCTTCTCCCGGAGAGGAGAATAAGAAAGTCGGCAACCCTGAGATAGATATATATAGATAGATAGATAGATAGATAGATAGATAGATAGATAGACAGAGAGAGAGAGAGAGATGGATAGATAGACAGACAGAGAGAGAGAGAGAGAGAGAGAGAGAGAGAGAGAGAGAGAGAGAGAGAGAGAGAGAGAGATAGATAGATAGATAGATAGATAGATAGATAGATAGATAGATGGATAGATGGTCTTACCTGGTCCGCTGGTGGCAGAGAAGCTGGAAGGGCTTGGGGAGGCTTAGGAGTAAAAGAAAACAAATTAAGTAGGGTTTAACCCCCATGGTATTATAATGTTTCCTTAACCCGCGTATAACTGAGCCTAAACTGAAATATTTGAGTGAAGCGTCCCTAAGTGTACACTGGCGCTGTCTAACCACCTCTGTAGAATGCAGACCTCCTTATCGATGTGTTCAGGAGGGTGGTGCCTCTCTGTCTTTAATTTATCTTGGACAGGGTCTGCATGAGCAGATTACTAGATCACAAGGTATTGCAGTACCACTTGTGGCCACCAGGTGACGACATAAATTGATACAATCTATCTCTTATATATTTAGCCAGATCTGTCACTCAACCCCTGTGGAGAACGTTCCTGTGTAGAACAGTTTCACTTTCATGTGTCTGACGTTCCACCCCCTTGACATCACCTCCCCCCGCCCAGCCAGGGCTACAGTACACGCCCACCATCCACCATTACTCCACAGCCACCATCACCCATTACTCCTGCACATCCCTACCCTCTGCCAGGACCCCCGCGACCCCCCTCCCGCGATTCGCGGGACCCCCCACGACCCCCCCCCCTCCCGCGATTTGCGGGACCCACCCGCGACCTCCCCTCCCGCGATTCGCGGGACCCCCCGCGACCCCCCCTCCCGCGAATCGCGGGACCCCCGCGACCCCCCCTCCCGCGATTCGCGGGACCCCGCGACCCCCCCTCCCGCGATTTGCGGGACCCCCGTGACCCCCCCTCCCGCCATTCGCGGGACCCCGCACCCCCCCTCCCGCGATTCGCGGGACCCCCGCTTTCCACCCTCCCGCGAGTCGCGGGACCCCCGCGACCCACCCTCCTGTGATTCGCGAGACCCCCGCGAACCCCCCTCCCGCGATTCGCGGGACCCCCGCGACCCCCCTCCCGTGATTCGCGGGACCCCCGCGACCACCCCGGTATCCGGACTATTGTTAGACAGCACTTACATCGACACCATTAGTTCGACAGCTCAATAGGTCGACATGGTTTTAGGTCGACATACCATTAGGTGGACATGTCATTATGTCGACAGCTCATTAGGTCGACAGCTCATTAGGTCGACAGCTCATTAGGTCGACATGTTTTTAGGTCGACACTGCCATTAGGTCGACAGTGTCTATGTCGACAGTCAAAAGGTCGACATGGGTTTTTTCACTGTTTATTGAGCCGACATGTGCCGACAGGCGGTATTTCATGCCCTACTATCCACTAGGGCGTGGTGGGAGAATAAAATAGTGTGCCGAGCGCAGCGAGGCACCGTGCCCGAAGCATAGCGAGCGGCTGCTGGGATACACTTCAAACTGTGTCCATGTCGACTGTGTCGACATTTCGGCCAAAAAAACAGTAAAAAACCCCATGTCGACCTTTTGACTGTCGACATAGACTCTGTCAACCTAATGGCAGTGTCGACCTAAAAACATGTCGACCTAATGAGCTGTCGACATAATGACATACGGACCTAATGGTATGTCGACCTAAAACCATGTCGACCTATTGAGCTGTCGAACTAATGGTGTCGATGTAATGGCTGTCGATGTAAGTGCTGTCTAATATCCGTCCCAGACCCGACCAACCCCTCCCGCGATTCGCTGGACCTCCGCGACCACCCCCTCCCGCGAAACGCGGGACCCCCGCGACCCTATCGCAAATCGCGGGACCCCAGCGACCCCTCCCTCCCGCGAGCCCCCTCCCGCGATTCGCAGGACCCCTGCATCCTCCCCTCCCGCGATTCGCCGGACCCCTGCGACCCCCCCTCCCGGCATTAAAAGGGCCCCCCGCGACCCCCCCTCCCGCGATTCACGGCACCCCCCCCCCCTACTGTGATTTGCGACCCCCCTCCCGCAATTCGCGCCGCCCCCTCCCGCGATTCACGGAACCCCCCGTAGCGCCCCCCTCCCGCGATTTGCGGGCCCCCTCGGCACTTCTCGCGATTTGCGTCCGCCCCCTAATTCACACATTCGGGGACCCCACCTCCCGCGATTCATGCCCCCCTCACGCAATTCACGGCACCCCCCACACCCCCCTTCCTGCGATTCGCAACCCCCCACGACCCCCCCTCCCGCGATTCACGAAACCCCCCGTAGCGCCCCCCTCCCGCGATTTACGGGCCCCCCCGGCACCTCTCGCGATTTGCAACCGCCCCGTAATTCACACATTCGGGGACCCCCCCTCCCGCGATTCATGCCCCCCTCACGCAATTCACGGCACACCCCATACCCCCCTTCCTGCGATTCGGAACCCCCCACGACCCCCCCTCCCGCGATTCATGCCCCCTCCCGCGATTCACGGACCCCCGCACCACCCCCCTGCGCCCACCCTCCCTTGATTCACGCCGATTCTAACCATATTTCTCACAATACAAATGTTCACAAATTAAGGGGCGTAGCCCCTTACGCCGATGTGAAGAGCGCCCGTAGGGCGCGATGAATCACCTAGTTATTTATAATCCTCATTTGTTAACAGGGGTCAATCCTGCTCAGCGGATGCGAGTCATTGTCGCAGTGGCTGCACTTTACGGCGCCTGCAATTGACACATGGGGCAGCGAACGCTTTAGTGCACAGTGGGGCTTATTTTAGCCCCCGAAGGATGCGGTTTCAGGTGCCATTGCTGCCATTAAAACACTGCGGCAACGGCACATCGCACAATTCAGGATGAATAGTATCGGCCCCTAAAATGTATAATCTCTTATAGTAGAATTAAATGTATGACAATCAAAAGTTGATATTTAAAAAGTGATAGAATGGAGAGTGATAAATGACCAACCAGTCAACCAACAACTGTCATTTTTCAAACAACTTGTAACATAGCAGCTAGGAGTTGATTGGCTACTACTTTATCACTCTCCATTTTATCACTTTTCCAGGCTTAGTACATCTGGCTCCATGGTGCACGATGTTGTCTCACCTGGGTCGCTGCTGGCAGAAGGGCTGCTGGTACTGAGGGAACCTGCTGAAACATTCAATACAGTATTTATTACTATGTAAAGAAGCCTGCAGAGGGTGCTGTGCAGATCTGAGCTGCATCTGGGTTACTAGACTTCTGGTCTAAACAACAAAACTAAAACAAGAAATATCTTCATCTACATCCCAACGTGAACACAGTTAGAAAAAGTTCTGGGAAAAATCAGGTTTCCATGACTGTCGGGACCGTGACGTCTGCAAAATCAAAGAACACAACACAGCATAATACAAATCAACGCAGCACAATACAACACAACACACATAGGCGTGCACAGCCCATTTTAATAGGGGGGGCACCGTAGGAAGGGCATGTCTATCATCGCCTACTGGGTGTATCTATCACTGCCTACTGGGCATGTCAATCACCACCTACTGGGCGTGTCTATCACTTCCTCCTGGGTATCAATGCAAACTAAATAGTTGGTGACTTAATTATATATAGGGACTTCAGAAATAATCATTCCCCCCCCCCCCCCACACACACACACACATACTAGAAAGGGGGCAGGGACCTCTGTAGGAACGCAGGAAATATTTAAACCGTTATGCCCATTACACAAAATACCACACACCTTAATGCCTATTGCATATTATACCAAACACTGTAATGTCCATTACGCATAATGCCACACACCATAATGCTCATTAGATATTATGCCACATGCCGTAATGACCATTACAATTTATGCCACACACTGTAATGCCCATTACAAGTTATACCACATACCGTAATGCCCATTACACAAAATGCCACACACCATAATGCTCATTAGATATTATGCCACATGCCGTAATGCCCTTTACAATTAATGCCACACACCGTAATGCCCATTACAAGTCATACCACATACCGTAATGCCCATTACACATAATGCAACACCATAATGCCTATTACACATAATGCCACACACTGTATTGCCTATTACACATTATACCAAACACTGAAATGCCCATTACACATAATGACACACATCATAATGCTCATTTGATATTATGCCACATGCCGTAATGCTCATTACAATTTATGCCACACACTGTAATGCCCATTACACATTATGCCACACACCATAAAGCTCATTAGATATTATGCCACATGCCGAAATGCCCATTACAATTAATGCCACACACCGTAATGCCCATTACACATTATACCAAACACTAATGTCCATTATACATAATGACACACACATACCATAATGCTTATGAGATATTATGCCACACGCCGTAATGCCCATTACAATTAATGCCATACACCGTAATGCCCATTACACATTATGCCACACACCGTAATGCCCATAACACATTATGCCACACACCATAATGCCCATTATACATAATGCCATACATTGTAATGCCCATTACATATTATGCCACTCACCGTAATGCCCATTATAAATTATTATTTGGGTACAAGGTGTCACATACACACATATAAGGGTAACAGGGGTTCAGACACCAGGGAAATTGGGGTAGACAGGGTCACATACACAGAGGAAGGGGGTAGCAGGGGAAAAAGTGTCACACACAGGTCAAGGGGGTACAGGAGGGTCAAACACTATGGATGAGGGGTTAGAGGGGGTCACACATACAGGGATAGCAATGTAAAGAAGGTCACATATATACAAAAGAAGTGGGGCACACATACAGAAGAGTTGATGGGTACAGCGATCCCTGGGCACTCACCAATATGTGGGGGAGCTGCAAGGTGTCAGGGTGGCCCATTTATCCAGGGTGAGGTCTAAATTCAAGTGGGCTAAGGGACTTTGTCACGTGACAGGGGAGGAGAGGGGGCGAAGAGAGAAGGAGCAAGGTCGGAACAAAGGACCCAAACGGACACTCGCGGGTTCTCTTCGCTCGCTGTGCTTCAGGCGCGGGTTATTATAGGCCACCAGTGGTGGCGTGGATAGTGAAGGAGCAAGCCCCCTGGCCTTGCTCCTCCCCCTGTGTATGAAAGGTCCTTTAGCCCACTACAATTTAGCAACTACCATGGATCCAGGGCAAAGGGGAGGCCTGCAGCACCCAGAGAGACTCTGGCTTGAGGAACGTACATGTGAGCCCTGCGAAGGAGGATTTGGAGGAACAGATTTGTTTCCAGATCCTGCACAGGGCAGCTGTGGGGGGGGAAAGGGGTTGCTTACCCCATGGTGCTACTGATGGGAGAGGAGACAGGGCAGGTCCATGCTAACTCCAGCACGGTATCGCTGCACTTATCTGACAGATAATAGAGGTCAAGCCAACCTACTGTATAGTGTCTGTCTCCTCCAAAATGGCAGCCATCTTTGGAGTAGCCGCCGTGGACAAAGACTGCGGCGCTATCTCCCTGCTGCTGCCGCTGCCACAGTCTGTGCATGGGGGGGGGCTGGTCATTAGGGGGAGCCGGTCATTAGGGGGTGCCTGTGCAACCCCGACACCCCCGTGCGCCTGCCTATGACAGCACAATACATTTTAGGAAGGCTGATTTTGTAGAGATGGGAAACTCTGTAAGGGATTCTTAGGCAGAGTGGAGGAACTTGGAAGGAGTGCAGGAGAAGTGGGAAAAATTAAAAAGTGCAATTCTAAAAGCAACAGAACTTATTCAGATCTAATCACAGTACAAATGTGTTCTCAAAATTAGCAAAACCATGTGCACTGCAGGTGGGGCAGATGTAACATGTGCAAAGAGAGTTAAATTTGGGTGGGGTGTGTTGAAACTGAAATCTAATTTGCAGTTTTAAAATAAAGCAGCCAGTATTTACCCTGCACAGAAACAAAATAACTCACCCAAATCTAATTCTCTCTGCACATGTTACATCTGCCCCCCTGCAGTGCACATGGTTTTGTCCTTCTAAGAAGGAATTTGTCAGAAAGAGTGAACCAAAATAACCCCCTTTGTGTCAAAAGAGTTAGGAAAAACACAAGGAAAAGGAAGCCATTGTGGTTTGCAAAAGAAGTAGCAAGTATTGTGAAAGCAAAAAAGTTGGCCTTTAAAAAATGTAAGCAATTGCAGAGGAATGAGGACAAAGTGGTGTATCTTGTTAGACAGAAGGAGGCTAAGAAGGTAATCAGATGTGCAAAAGCACAGGCTGAAGAGAAAATGGCCCAGTTAGTGGGTAAAGGGGGGGGGGGGGAACGACTTTTTTTAGGTATATAAGTGAAAGGAGAAAAACAAAAAGTGGAATAATAAGATTAAAGACAGAAAGTTTTCTTGAGGGGGACAATGAAATAGCAGATAATATTAATAATTATTTCTGCTCAGTATTCACTGCTAAAAGAGAGGGGAAGGGGCCACAGTTAAGTTGCAAGTATAGTCAGAAAACTGAGGGAGAGACAAGTACATTTACATAGGAGAAAGTCCTCACAGAACTCTCAAAACTGAAATTGGATAAATCAAAGGGGCCAGATGGGATACATCCAAGGATACTAAAAGAGCTTAAAGGGGAGCTGGTAAAACCAATAACAGAATTATTCAACCAGTCACTAGCTACTGGAGTAATCCCAGAGGACTGGAAAACAGCAAATGTAGTCCCACTGCACAAAAGTAGAAGCAAGGAAGAGGAAAGCAACTATCGACCAGTGAGCCTTACATCAGTAGTACGGAAATTGATGGAAACACTCTTAAAACAAAGAGTTGTAGAATATCTCAAAACCAGCAATCTACAGGATCCGAAACAGCATGGGTTTACTGGGGGAAGATCATGTCAAACAAATCTTATTGACTTTTTTGACTGGGTGACTAAAGTAGATCAAGGTGGGGCTGTAGATGTAGCTTATCTAGACTTTAGTAAAGCTTTTGACACTGTCCCACATCGCAGACTGTTAAATAAACTTGAAAGCTTGGGTTTGGATTCTAAGATAGTTGAATGGATAAGAGCGTGGTTGCAGGACAGAAAACAGAGAGTTGTAGTAAACGGAGTACAGTCAAAGGAGGGAAAGGTTACAAGTGGAGTACCCCAGGGATCTGTACATGGACCGGTGCTTTTTAATATCTTTATTGGTGATATTGCAAATGGAATTGAGGGTAAAATGTGCATTTTTGCAGATGACACAAAGGTATGCAACAGGGTAGACACACCAGGAGGGGTAAAACAAATGATTGGTGATCCAGGTAGATTAGAGGAATGGTCAAGAGCATGGCAACTACAGTTTAATGCCCAAAAATGCAAAATCATGCACTTGGGTCTCAGAAATCCAAAGACTCAATATAGTATAAATGGCACTATAATGGAAACTACTGAGGAAGAGAGGGATCTAGGTGTCACTATTTCAGGGGACTTAAAAGCAGGGAGGCAATGTAACAAAGCAATGAAGAAGGCAAGTCAGATGCTTGGTTGCATAGGGAGAGGTATCAGCAGTAGAAAGAAAGAAGTAGTAATGCCACTGTATAGGTCATTGGTACGACCTCATCTAGAGTACTGTGTTCAGTTCTGGAGGCCATATCTCCAGAAGGATATAAATACATTAGAGACTGTACAAAGAAGGTGCATGGCCTACATCACAAAACGTAGCAGGAACGAATAAAAGATCTTAATATGTATAGTTTAGAGCAGAGAAGGGAAAGGGGGGACATGATAGAAACTGTCACATATATCAGGATTATAACAAGGTGCAGGTGGAAGACATTCTTCACAGGAAGAGGAGCAGCAGAACACGAGGACATGCACTGACATTAGGGGGAGGAAGGTACAGGTGGGAGACATTGGTCACAGGAAGAGGAGCAGCAGAACACGAGGACATGCACTGACACTAGAGGGAGGAAGGTACAGGTGGGAGACATTAGTCACAGGAAGAGGAGCAGCAGAACACGAGGACATGCACTGATACTGGGGGGAGGAAGGTACAGGAGGGAGACATTCTTCACAGGAAGAGGAGCAGCAGAACACGAGGACATGCACTGATACTGGGGGGAGGAAGGTACAGGTGGGAGACATTCTTCACAGGAAGAGGAGCAGCAGAACACGAGGACATGCACTGATACTGGGGGGGAGGAAGGTACAGGGGAAATGTGAGGAAGAATTTTTTCACAGAAAGAGTAGTAGATAAGTGGAATAGCCTACCATCAGAGGTGGTAGACGCAAATACAGTAGAACAATGTAAACATGCTTGGGATAGGCATATTGATATCCTTACAAAGAAATAAGGATCAAATATGGTTTGAGGTAACATGTTTAAAAAAGGGGCAGACTAGATGGGCCAAGTGGTTCTTATCTGCCGTCAAATTCTATGTTTCTATATGTTTCTTTATATATATATATATATATATATATATATATATATATATGTGTGTGTGTCTAGTGTCCATGTGACTACAAAACACTGCCATCTGTTGGCAGCGAGAGAAACTACATCTACTAGTTTTAAAAGCATTTGCTTCGAGCTGACTTACACTGCCATCTGTTGCTGCGGATTTAAATAAAGCTTTTCCAGCAGCTTGGTGATTTTGCTATTCAGTTGCGCATGTTACATCTGCCCCATCTGCAGTGCAGCGGGGTTTTGCTCATTTTGAGAACAAATTTGTCCTGCGATAAAGTCTGAATTAGGCTCAAAGGACAGACAGACAGACAGACAGACAGACTTTCTTACTTATTATATCATTTACAAAGTTACACTACATTACAGAATACATTATAAACAATGTTTTGAAAACAATACGATTATTTATTTTTAATTAAATTTTTGCACAAAACGATTAATTGCATGAACGTACTTCTGAACAGTTACCCAAAAGGCTGACGTTGATACCATATCACAAATGCAAAATCTTTCTCAAATGGACAAAACCATGCTGCACTGCAGGCGGGGCAGATGTAACAAGTGCAGAGAGAGTTAGATTTGGGTGGGGTGTATTGTTTCTGTGCAGAGTAAATACCGGCTACTTTACTTTCACACTTTCACCCCCCTCTCCCTTCCTGCAGTATATCTCTCACCATCCCGGTAATTGATGTATATAACATGATATGAACGTACCTGGTGCTACCGTCAGGGAGAGAGCCAGAATCAGCAAAGTGGGCAAACGCTGCGAAGTGATGACAAATGTTACACATAAACTCCAGTGATAAATAAGGATTCAACCTTAACACACTTTAATACTGCAGTCATTGCTTGTTAACCACAAAGTGAAATTTGATTACTTATTTAGAAAATTAGACAGACAGACATTGTGCCCACAATCTCTTTTAATATTCTCTCTCGTTCTCTCCCCCCCCCCCCCAAGGGGAGACAGAGCCTTACATGTCAGACCTGATTGCACAGCTGCTGATTCTTGGAGCCCTGCAATCAGGTATATACCAGGGTTGCCGACCCTCCCGGAATTCCCGGGAGTCTCCCGAAAATCGGGTCCTCCTCCCGGCCCCCCGGAAGGGTGGGCAACCCTCCCGGAATCTGGTGGACCCCCCTGAGCCCCCCGAATCGCGGCATTTAAATGCCGCAATCCGCGGGTCTCAGAGGAGGGGGAGGGGCTAAAATGACACAATCGTGTCATTTTAGCCCCGCCCCCTCCATAGAGATCAGTCATTTTGCCTGTTTCTCGTCATGGGGGCGGGGCTTAATGACGTCACAGTCAGGCCCCGCCCCCCGATCGGGTAAGGAAAGACTCCTCTCCGGGCTTCTCCCGGAGAGGAGCATTTATAAGTCGGCAACCCTGGTATATACCGCCCCACCAGAGTGAAATCCCACCCCGTGCAAGCCTGCAAATTGCCTAGCAAGGCTTGCGAAAATTACCTAGATTAGGGATTCACTGCAAATCCATTCACAAGCTGCGCACCATGTAATGATTCCCCAGTGTGTGCAGTCTGTGTGTAGCCCAGGACTTACTCAGCGGCTGTGATAGAATCAGACTGATCGGGGGCGGAGCTGATGTCACATGACTTCCCCTCATACACCTGGCCACGCCTGCATATTCCCTGACACTCCCAGATAACAGCCGCTCACCATGTAATGATTCCCCAGTGTGTGCAGTCTGTGTGTAGCCCAGGACTTACTCAGCGGCTGTGATAGAATCAGGCTGATCGGGGGCGGAGCTGACATCACATGACTTCCCCTCACACACCTGGCCACGCCTGCGTATTCCCTGACACTCCCAGATAACAGCCGCTCACCATGTAATGATTCCCCAGTGTGTGCAGTGTGTGCGTAGCCCAGGACTTACTCAGCGGCTGTGATAGAATCAGACTGATCGGGGGCGGAGCTGATGTCACATGACTTCCCCTCACACACCTGGCCACACCTGCGTATTCCCTGACACTCCCAGATAACAGCCGCTCACCATGTAATGATTCCCCAGTGTGTGCAGTCTGTGTGTAGCCCAGGACTTACTCAGCGGCTGTGATAGAATCAGGCTGATCGGGGGCGGAGCTGATGTCACATGACTTCCCCTCACACACCTGGCCACGCCTGCGTATTACCTGACACTCCCAGATAACAGCCGCTCACCATGTAATGATTTCCCAGTGTGTGCAGTGTGTGTGTAGCCCAGGACTTACTCAGCAGCTGTGATAGAATCAGGCTGATCGGGGGTGGAGCTATTTGGCCTCTGTGGGCCATTTAACATTGTTTCCTATGGAAAAATCGGGTCAATTGAGGCATTGAACAGGAGAATCGGGTCAATTGAGACATTTAACATTGTTCCCTATGGGAAATCGCGGGCATCGCGTCGGTCGCATCGCACCCGATTTTTTAGTGCATTCAATGCCCGAGATTTTTTACTAACTATGCCCATGATCAAAATCGTGGGCGCCGTTCTAAGTAAAGAGTACCAAGAACAGTCCCCGTGAGCTGCGCTGGCATTTTTAACTGATATTTTGAGGATCCCTCACAGCGACATTGGCCCTCAGAAGGTTTCATATAAAGGTTTGCTTGGTAATTTTCACACCTAATTTGGCACATTTCCTTGGCAAAGGGTTAATAAACATTATAGAGAAGATGCTAAGAGCTTTATACCCTTCCCAGACTGCATCCTAACCACAGACAGACAGCAGCACGCATCCATCGCCTCTTACCTTACTGATGGGAGACTGCTTGCAGGAAATCATGGCGCCTTGGGTCAGATGGGCCTAGTACCTGGAGAGCTGCTGTTTTAGTGGGGTGAAAGGTGTCGGACGGACTGTGATGGGTGGATGGGAAACCCTGCACATTTATATTGTGCGTGTAGAGAGGAAGTAACCACAATGTGTAATTTCCTCCAGCTAGAACTGTACATCCTTCTAATGACTAACAATGAGGGAGGTGTTCAGACACAGATGTCGCTGCTGGGTACAGTGCCCGGGCTGCGACTTGTACCCCCCCACCTTGGCAGCGCACTCTGACTATGCCATGGTCCTATAGCTCCTTAATCAGAATGAGGCATAACAACACCTCTGGTATACTGTAATACTGAAGACTGAACACATAATGACTTATAACGGGGTTTTACACTGTCAGTTCTTGAGCGCGACCTCCTTCCATCTTTCAGCTGGCGATCCCGTGCTTCTCAGCCATCCAATGATATCATCAGGCCGATATGTTACTTTTGCTGACCTTGGATAGGACAGTCTGGATACAACTGTATAGAGTGCATCCGGGCTGCATTGCATCTTGGGTAATCAGAGCAGACACCTGTGCCTGATGATACGCACACAGGACTGAAATGCACAGAAAGAAGCTATACATGAATCAGAAGGGCAATTACAAGCTAATAAGAGGGGATTCTGACGTTGGAGACCTGTTACGGTTATTATTGCAGCAGACATGGGCCGGCTCTATGGCTGCACACGTGAGTGTGATCATCACTAGCACACGTGCTCTGTTGCACAATGACGGAATGGGGAGCAGAGGTAGCGCACAACCAGTGACTGCTGTAGGATGTTAGATCTGTGCGTCTGTTATGGTGCCCACACACGCACCGATTTCAGTGCTATGCGTTTTTGGCTGTACAATGGTTCTTTACAATTTTTCTGCCAGAATTAAGCATGACCCGATGTGATGGTTATTTTGCTGTCTGCGATGCGATGCTGTGCGATTTAAGCACATTTTGTTCACTGGCTTTTTCTGACCTTTATTTTGTTCGTGTTCACATGTTTTGAACCTGCAATAAAGTTGTTGATACCAATTTGTATGTAATTATTTCCCCAAAAAAAAAAAAACCCATCGTATAGCATCGGCTCGTATGCCTGTATAATGCTGAGCCCGATGCTATGCAATAATGTCCAAAAAAGTACCTGCTGCACATACTTTTTTGGACATCTAAAATCGGCCCCCGGGAACGCGCATAGCACAGCATCGCGTCGCACACGCCGCGCTAATACAACACGATAATCGTACGCACGATGCGTTTTGTACTTTAAAAGTACAAAACGCATTCTGAAATCGATGCGTGTGTGGGCTGCATGAGGCTGACGGATGACCGGCCCATTGTCAGGATCCCATTGGTCAGCAGGCCGACATCGAAATCCTAACTGTGTGACTACTGCCGGGCAGTCGGGATCCCGGCCAACAGGGCCTATTCTCCCTTGTGGGATCCTCACCCCCCATAGAGAGAGAATAGAACCTGTGGCAAGAGCAGCGAGCCATCAAGCCCACAAGGGTCTTTTTTGCGCTTGCCCACAGGCCAGAGTACCGGCGGCTGGGATTCCGATGTTAGTATACTGCAGGGTTGCCGACTTTATAATTCTCCTCTCTGGGAGAAGCAGCCGCTCAGGGGGCGGGGCTTAAGTATGACGTCACTAAGCCCCACCCCCACAATGGCAACTTTTTTCCCGGGCCTGGGTCTGCTGGAAGTGACTAGGTCCCGCTCCCCCCTACCCTGTTGTAGGGAGCCAGGCAGTGGGGAGATAGATGATAGGTTGCCACGGCAGCACAGCCTATCTCCCCAGCTCAGCACAGGCTGCTCAGTGCAGAGGAGAGAGAGAGACAGCTGCAGCTTGTGTTTATTTCTTTCACTGGGGCATGGCATTGCCCCATTGCCCCCTCCCGGAGGCCCCACCCATGCCTGGTGGCCACGGCCACCTCCATTTTATTGGCCGACCTGTGGGTGCCCCCGCCACTGGCCGCCACTTGGCAGACAAATTTACTAAAGCTTTTAAATATGAAAAGTTCTAATGTTGCCCAAAGTAACCAATCAAATTCTGTCTCTCATTTCTCTATTGCATCCTAGAAAATAAAAGACAGAGGGCCAGATTCTCTAAGCTTCAAAAGTGATAAAATGGAGAGTGATAAACAGCCAGCCAATCAGCTCCTACCTGCCATGTCACAGACTGTGTTTGAAAAATGTCAGGTAGGAGCTGATTTGTTGGCTGTTTAGCACTCCCCATTTTTGTCATTTTTGAAGCTTAGAGAATCTGGCCCAGAATCTGATTGGTTGCTATGGGCAATATCCTCTATTTTCATTTTTAGAAGCTCTAGTAAATGTAGTCCTTAATCTCAGTAGCAAGTTTAATAAATTCATTTAATCAGTGGAAGAGGCACCTACTGTATCTGCAAGGACCTATCCGCAGGCCCTGTTTACAAGCTGTGTTACTACGGCAACAAAGTAAGGGGTGTGGATCATTTGGTCGAAGGTAATTAGGTCAACAGTTGATATTGGTTGGCAGGCAATAGCTTGACACAGTAAAAAAGGTTACATGGTCTAGGCCGACATATGCAAAAGGCTGATACGAGCAAAGTTTCCATATGTATATGTCAACACAGGAAAAGGTTGACACAAGGATTTCAATTTTGTTGGTTTATGTGTCGACATACTGTATGTTGACATGGACACTCGCTGCGCTTGACATGCTTTGGACACATATATTTTTTATAAATCGTTAAAAACTAAATTTTCCGTATCACGTCAACCTCTCGCTTGTGTCGACCTTTTGTCGTCACCTTAGGAGGCATACAGGGTGCATGGCATTCGCGTTCATGTCATTGTGGCATGAATTGTGCCATCTAGTCCTATCGCCCCCCACTTCTCCGGGCAGGGTGTTCCCCCGCCACCATCCGTGCACCAATACTGACACCACCGGTAATAGAATAGAGGTCAGATTCCCCCCAGATTCCGCAGCCCCTAGGCAGCTGACCAAAGCTGTCTAATGGTAGAGCCAGCCCTGGGTGGATGTCCCGTACCTGCGGCACAACGCACTAATATATCTTTAGGGTCACTCCCATGTGACCAACCAGCGTTTCATGGGCGTCCCCATGCAAATGCTGTGCGTTCCCATGGTAATTTGGCAGTGACCCAGGTCAGGGCCGGATTATAAAGGAGGCACAAGGGGTCAGTGCCCCTGGGCCCCCCTCTAGCTAGGGACCCCCTGTGGTTGGCATGTATTTTTTTAAAAAAAATTTAGCTAAAGGTTTTGTGTATGGCAGTGGGGCAGTGCTGCAGCTTCACCTATCTGCCAATGTGACAATGATTAATGGTGCTGAGCATTGGGAGCCAAGGCACACTGACTGCACAAGTGTGCAATGCATTACTGGGAGTTGACTAAGTCCCATGACACTTTGCACCAGAGGGCAGAGGCTGAGAGGTTTGTGCTGAGCTCATTACATGCTTCTCAGGCCCATGGAGAACAGCAGCAGCGTAGTCATGGGAGGGTTTTTAATCAGAGGCAGCACTAGGACTGTGAGGTCTCCTACAGAGTAAGGTGCAGAGGGACAAACACAGGCTTTTCATGTGAAAATGTATGTGTGTGTGTGTGTGTATGTGTGTATATATATGTATATATATATCCCCTGCAGTTACCCATTGACCAAGTTTATTCTGCTTTTACTCTGTGTTTTGACAGTGTAATATTCTCCCATGCAGTTTGCGGCCAGTAATGAGAAGTGCAAGGGGGCCCCCCTGTCTAAAGTACCCCGGGCCCCCCCGAAGGCTTAATCTGGCACTGACCCGGGTGCCGGGGGCAGGAAGCTGACAACACCGGATTGGCTTGGTACGGATGATCCCGCCCTCTTCCCGTACCAAACCGCAAAATCTGGGTCACCAGAGAGTGACTTAGATTAGCGAGCGCTGTAGAAATCATTTGATGGTCACGACGATGGTCGATGGTCACGATGCCCTGCACGCTAGCCTGCAAAAGGATGTTTACGCAAAGCATCCATTCACATGCGTAAGGGGAAAATCTGTGTGCGTGCAGCGGACGTTTGTGTGGGTAGCAGGCGGCGTTTAGTTTAGTCGACCAGAATGACCCCCTTAGTACAGTGTAGATTGGGCTCAGTGCTTGTAGGGTGTAGCATCATAAGCGCATTACATTGCAGAACCAGAATGACCCCCTCAGTACAGTGTAGATTGGGCTCAGTGCTTGCATTACATTGCAGAACATTATATACGCAGATCAATCTGGGCTACAATACTCCTGTACACTTCACACTGTAGTTTTTCCATTGGTTGTCTGTAAAATGTCGGCTAATGGGATAACAGTTAATATCGCAGGTCATTGGATGGCTTTTAAACTGGTTATCTGAGAAGTGTAGAATCCTTGGGTTTGGCTTATTTAGGGTTAATACTGATGTTTGTGAGGAGGATTTCTATTTGGTTTTCTCTAAATTGAAGGAAATCCCTGTTTGTCTCACGCAGGGTTAATACTGCAGCGTATTGTTGCTTTATGATTGGCTGTCTCTAAAGTGTAGGTTCCTACTGCCTGTCTCACTGAGGGACGCAACTGCAATTAATTGAATGGCTTATGATTGGCTGTCTGTGAAGGGCAGGATCCTTGTGCTTGGCACATGCAGGGTTAATATTGCAGTGCCATGCTGGCTATTGTGTGGCTGTCTGTCCAGTGCCGGGAGCTGGTGCTTGGCACATGCAGGGTTAATATTGCAGTGCAACGCTGGCTATTGTGTGGCTGTCTGTACAGCGCAGGGAGCTGGTGCTTGGCACATGCAGGGTTAATATTGCAGTGCTACTCTGGCTATTGTGTGGCTGTCTGTACAGTGCAGGGAGCTGGTGCTTGGCACATGCAGGGTTAATATTGCAGTGCTACTCTGGCTATTGTGTGGCTGTCTGTACAGTGCGGGGAGCTGGTGCTTGGCACATGCAGGGTTAATATTGCAGTGCAATGCTGGCTATTGTGTGGCTGACTGTACAGTGGGGGGAGCTGGTGCGTGGCACATGCAGGGTTAATATTGCAGTGCAATACTGGCTATTGTGTGGCTGTCTGTACAGTGCAGGGAGCTGGTGCTTGGCACATACAGGGTTAATATTGCAGTGCAATGCTGGCTATTGTGTGGCTGACTGTACAGTGGGGGAAGCTTGTGCGTGGCACATGCAGGGTTAATGGGCACTGCAGGGGGCCTGTGCTGGGGGAGGGGGGCTGTGTCAGGAGAAGTGCGGGGCTCCTCTGTCTGGCAGGTAGTGGGGAGAGTAGTGAAATTCCTGCTAAATAATTTACCGGCTTCTCTCTCCTTAATAATTCACCTTCCGCCGCACAGCCAGGGACAATGCACACCGCATGCAGCAGTCAGTAGAGGCAGGGCAGGGGGTAGAGGAATGGGGCTGTGCATTGTGAATGCGACAGGACTCTCAGCCTGAAGCCGATTATTTGATGAACAATTGGCAGAGAAGCGACGGGCGCTGGTTATAGATTATTGTCAGTTCCTTATGGTGTGCAGCATATTGCATTGCGCTATATATATATATATATATATATATATGCTGTGTAATATACTTTCAGTTTGAGCTGTATGTAGCTGCTGCACTCTATAAGACCCCCCTGTTAGTGGAGGACAATGCAGTGGAATAGATGTCCAACGACGACTAATAACCCTGATGAAGTTGTACACGACGAAACGCGTTGGGTCTCTTTTTTTTCCACTTCTACTGAGCGCGCTCTATATCTATATATATATATATATATATATAGATATATATATATAGATATATATATATATAGATATATCTATATATAGATATAGATATATATAGATATGTATATATATCTATATATATATATAAAAGAAAAAACAAGGAAGCCAGCACATCCAGTCCAAAGGAAAAAAAAGTTTTTATATGAAGCAAAGTGAAAAACGTGGGGACACACCATGGGAGGTATGGGTCAAATGCATAATTACAGTCCAGATACAAAGTTACCACAGTCCAGTAAAACAAGCATGGTGGTCCACTTTCAAGCCACTGATGCCCGACGGCCGTTTCGGTGTGGTCACCGTTGTCAGGAGCATGAATGGCTGTCAGTTAGAGCACATATAAATAGCATGGTCAATCAGTGAAAAAACAGTGCGCCTGTTCGTTTCCAGCACACACCTCACCTGCGTGTATCTATTTTCTAGCTCCGCCGGCCATAACAGTGAATGGTGTGGACGACGTCCGTAACCGGAAGTGACGTCACACGGGTACAGACTAGAAGTCCTTCCCCGTGTCCGTCTCCACGGCAACCAGGCGCGTTTACTGACGAGAACCTTCAGCCTGGATCTACGGCGTCAGACAGGGTACAAACCCAGCACTGGCTTCCGTTACCATGGCGAGGTCTCACTGATGTGCACACATCAAAAACTCTACTTTATGGCAGCGATCCCGGCAAACTGTCGGGGTACGCCGGCAAAGGAGGGAGTATGCATATATATATATATATATATATATCTTATATATTTGGCTACATCTTTCACAGTGTGTGAGTGTGTCTCTAACGCCGGGTGGAGTCTCTGATCCACATGACTGACTCACATGACAGAGAACCAGCCCAGTGCCAGACACCCTCTGCCTCCCCATGCTGCCCAGGAACCTACTCCACAGCCACCAGATGAGCGCCCCCCGCTGCCCCCCCCTCCTGGGATTCGCGGCAAACCCCCCCGCGCGCGCGCGTTTCGTGGCAAACACCCCCCCACACACGACCCCCCCCCTCCCGCGATTCGTGGCAAACCCTGCCCCCCTCCCGCGATTCGCGGTCCCCCCCGTGACCCCCCCTCCCGCGATTCGCGGCAAAACACTCCCCTCCCGTGAACCCCCCGCCATTATGTCAACATTTACATGTGTTGACCTTTCTGTGTTTATTTTTTTCTTGTGGCGATACGCCACATGTGTCGACATGGACACCAATGAAGTGCCACACTTATGTCAACATTTACATGTGTTGACCTTTCTGTGTTTGTTTTTTCTTGTGGCGATTCGCGGCACCCCCCCCCCCCCCCCCCGTGACCCCCCCTCCTGCAATTCGCGGCACAACCCCCCACCCCGTGACCTCCCCCCCCCCCCTCCCGCAATTCACAGAACTTTTACAAATTAAGGGGGCGCAGCCCCTTACGACGGTGTGAAGAGTGCCCCTAGGGCGCGATAAATCACCTATAATATATATATAGTGCAATGCACCAATGGTAGTTCTGCCTCTACCTTATTGTCAGGATGGAGTAAAGCGGAAAGTGTATTTATTCCTCAAATTTCCAATAACTTTTCCTTCCAGTTTAAAGGACTTCCGTTCCCAGTAAATGTCTGGTTTTCTCTGACAATGATCAATTTGCAAGTTCAGACTCTGATTAATGTAGGAATGGACCGGAGCCTTGGTTGCATTTTGTATGGTCAGCTGCAGGTAGCCTGAGTGTAGATCTGCACTCAAAGCAATGCAGCCGAAGCAGCAAATGTTGCATACAGGTAGGTTCTACAGTAACTGCATAACACACTAAGTACATACATGTGTATTCCTACTACGCAAGTATCTAATCAGTCAATCATATGGTCAAGAGGTTCAGTTGTTGATCCAATCATACAATGGAGTGGAGAAGAGATGAGGTTTAAGTGACCATGGAATTAATGAACTTTAATCAAAGATGACAGAGGAATAAATGATGCATCTACTGTAACGAAGAAGCCCCAGTGTGATAGAAAGTGTGTAGAAAGAGAATTGTGGTGTTTCTTCATTATAATATAATAGTAAACTGCCCGCACATGTGATGCAGATCTCTTCCGGCTACTGCTACAGTATCCTCCTCCTCATCCCCTATCTGCACCGGCACTCATCTGCCCATATATATGTGCTTTTCTCAGGCTTATACAGTATGCACCAGTGTTCCATCTGTAGAACCTGTAGAGTCCTTATTATCAGAAGCACAATGGGGCGTGGTCAGTGAGAATGCGGCTAGTTTAGCATTGGCGTAGTAAATGCAACGCTTTTAGTGCAGTGTAATTTGATGGTCAAGTCGACAGTCAAAAGGTTGACACATGAAAAAGGTTGTCATGCATTAGATCGATATGAAAAAGGTATCCAGGAGGATTGCCCACCTTGCCAGGGGGCCAGGAGGTGGACTCCCGTCCATTCCGGGAGGGGAGGTAGCCATGACTATTGCATAACTCCCAAAATGACCCTCTTCAGGAGTGACACAATGTTCTGTTTCTGGACTTCCCTCCTAATTTATGATTTCCATCACCTGTGTGGAAATACCTTTCTTAACCATTAACAGGTGATAGTAATCATACATTAAGAGGGAAGTCCAGGAGCAGAGCATTGTGTCCCTCCTGGGTAGGAGGAAGTATGCTATTGGGCCACTTCAGGGCATCACTGTAACACACGTAAGTTCACATTTCATTCCACCTTTTATTTATTCCGTTACAGCGTCTTATATAGGGCAGCAGATTCCGTTACAGTGTCTTATATAGCGCAGCAGATTCCGTTACAGCGTCTTATATAGCGCAGCAGATTCCGTTACAGTGTCTTATATAGCGCAGCAGATTCCATTACAGCGTCTTATATAGCGCAGCAGATTCCGTTACAGTGTCTTATATAGGGCAGCAGATTCTGTTACAGTGTCTTATATAGCGCAGCAGATTCCGTTACAGTGTCTTATATAGCGCAGCAGATTCCGTTACAGTGTCTTATATAGCGCAGCAGATTCCGTTACAGCGTGTTATATAGCGTAGCAGATCCCGTTACAGCGTCTTATATAGCGCCGCAGATTCCGTTACAGCGTCTTATATAGCGCAGCAGATTCCGTTACAGCGTCTTATATAGCGCAGCAGATTCCGTTACAGTGTCTTATATAGCGCAGCAGATTCTGTTACAGAGTCTTATATAGCGCAGCAGATTCCGTTACAGTGTCTTATATAGCGCAGCAGATTCCGTTACAGTGTGTTATATAGCGCAGCAGATTCCATTACAGGGTCTTATATAGCGCAGCAGATTCCGTTACAGCGTGTTATATAGCGCAGCAGATTCCGTTACAGCGTCTTATATATCGCAGAAGATTCCATTACAGTGTCTTATATAGTGCAGCAGATTCCGTTACAGCGTCTTATATAGCGCAGCAGATTCTGTTACAGCGTCTTATATATCGCAGAAGATTCCATTACAGTGTCTTATATAGCGCAGTAGATTCCGTTACAGTGTCTTATATAGCGCAGCAGATTCCGTTACAGCATCTTATATAGCGCAGCAGATTCCGTTACAGTGTCTTATACAGCGCAGCAGATTCCGTTACAGCGTCTTATATAGCGCAGCAGATTCCGTTACAGTGTCTTATATAGCGCTGCAGATTCTGTTACAGCGTCTTATATATCGCAGAAGATTCCGTTACAGTGTCTTATATAGCGCAACAGATTCCGTTACAGTGTCTTATATAGCGCAGCAGATTCCGTTACAGTGTCTTATATAGCGCAGCAGATTTGGTTACAGCGTCTTATATAGCGCAGCAGATTCCGTTACAGCGTCTTATATAGCGCAGCAGATTCCGTTACAGCGTCTTATATAGTGCAGCAGATTCCATTACAGTGTCTTATATAGCGCAACAGATTCCGTTACAGTGTCTTATATAGCGCAGCAGATGCTGTTACAGTGTCTTATATAGCGCAGCAGATTTGGTTACAGCGTCTTATATAGCGCAGCAGATTCCGTTACAGCGTCTTATATAGCGCAGCAGATTCCGTTACAGCGTCTTATATAGTGCAGCAGATTCCATTACAGTGTCTTATATAGCGCAACAGATTCCGTTACAGTGTCTTATATAGCGCAGCAGATGCTGTTACAGTGTCTTATATAGCGCAGCAGATGCTGTTACAGTGTCTTATATAGCGCAGCAGATTCTGTTACAGTGTCTTATATAGCGCAGCAGATTCCGTTACAGTGTCTTATATAGGGCAGCAGATTCCGTTACAGTGTCTTATATAGCGCAGCAGATTCTGTTACAGTGTCTTATATAGGGCAGCAGATTCCGTTACAGTGTTTTATATAGCGCAGCAGATTCCGTTACAGTGTCTTATATAGCGCAACAGATTCCGTTACAGTGTCTTATATAGCGCAGCAGATTCCGTTACAGCGTCTTATATAGCGCAGCAGATTCCGTTACAGCGTCTTATATAGCAAAGCAGATTCCGTTACAGGGTCTTATATAGCGCAGCAGATTCCGTTACAGTGTCTTATATAGCGCAGCAGATTCCGTTACAGTGTCTTATATAGCGCAGCAGATTCCGTTACAGTGTGTTATATAGCGCAGCAGATTCTGTTACAGTGTCTTATATAGCGCAACAGATTCCGTTACAGTGTGTTATATAGCGCAGCAGATTCTGTTACAGTGTCTTATATAGCGCAGCAGATTCCGTTACAGTGTCTTATATAGCGCAGCAGATTCCGTTACAGCGTCTTATATAGCGCAGCAGATTCCGTTACAGCGTCTTATATAGCGCAGCAGATTCCGTTACAGCGTCTTATATAGCGCAGCAGATTCTGTTACAGTGTCTTATATAGCGCAGCAGATTCCATTACAGCGTCTTATATAGCGCAGCAGATTCCGTTACAGTGTCTTATATAGCGCAGCAGATTCCGTTACAGCGTCTTATATATCGCAGAAGATTCCGTTACAGCGTCTTATATATCGCAGAAGATTCCGTTACAGTGTCTTATATAGCGCAGCAGATTCCGTTACAGCATCTTATATAGCGCAGCAGATTCCGTTACAGTGTCTTATACAGCGCAGCAGATTCCGTTACAGCGTCTTATATAGCGCAGCAGATTCCGTTACAGTGTCTTATATAGCGCTGCAGATTCTGTTACAGCGTCTTATATATCGCAGAAGATTCCGTTACAGTGTCTTATATAGCGCAACAGATTCCGTTACAGTGTCTTATATAGCGCAGCAGATTCCGTTACAGTGTCTTATATAGCTCAGCAGATTCCGTTACAGCGTCTTATATAGCGCAGCAGATTCCGTTACAGCGTCTTATATAGCGCAGCAGATTCCGTTACAGCGTCTTATATAGTGCAGCAGATTCCATTACAGCGTCTTATATAGCGCAGCAGATTCCGTTACAGTGTCTTATATAGCGCAGCAGATTCCGTTACAGCGTCTTATATATCGCAGAAGATTCCGTTACAGCGTCTTATATATCGCAGAAGATTCCGTTACAGTGTCTTATATAGCGCAGCAGATTCCGTTACAGCATCTTATATAGCGCAGCAGATTCCGTTACAGTGTCTTATACAGCGCAGCAGATTCCGTTACAGCGTCTTATATAGCGCAGCAGATTCCGTTACAGTGTCTTATATAGCGCTGCAGATTCTGTTACAGCGTCTTATATATCGCAGAAGATTCCGTTACAGTGTCTTATATAGCGCAACAGATTCCGTTACAGTGTCTTATATAGCGCAGCAGATTCCGTTACAGTGTCTTATATAGCTCAGCAGATTCCGTTACAGCGTCTTATATAGCGCAGCAGATTCCGTTACAGCGTCTTATATAGCGCAGCAGATTCCGTTACAGCGTCTTATATAGTGCAGCAGATTCCATTACAGTGTCTTATATAGCGCAACAGATTCCGTTACAGTGTCTTATATAGCGCAGCATATTCTGTTACAGTGTCTTATATAGCACAGCAGATTCTGTTACAGTGTCTTATATAGCGCAGCAGATTCTGTTACAGTGTCTTATATAGCGCAGCAGATTCCGTTACAGTGTCTTATATAGGGCAGCAGATTCTGTTACAGTGTCTTATATAGCGCAGCAGATTCCATTACAGCGTCTTATATAGCGCAGCAGATTCCGTTACAGTGTCTTATATAGCGCAGCAGATTCAGTTACAGCGTCTTATATATCGCAGAAGATTCCGTTACAGCGTCTTATATATCGCAGAAGATTCCGTTACAGTGTCTTATATAGCGCAGCAGATTCCGTTACAGCATCTTATATAGCGCAGCAGATTCCGTTACAGTGTCTTATACAGCGCAGCAGATTCCGTTACAGCGTCTTATATAGCGCAGCAGATTCCGTTACAGTGTCTTATATAGCGCTGCAGATTCTGTTACAGCGTCTTATATATCGCAGAAGATTCCGTTACAGTGTCTTATATAGCGCAACAGATTCCGTTACAGTGTCTTATATAGCGCAGCAGATTCCGTTACAGTGTCTTATATAGCTCAGCAGATTCCGTTACAGCGTCTTATATAGCGCAGCAGATTCCGTTACAGCGTCTTATATAGCGCAGCAGATTCCGTTACAGCGTCTTATATAGTGCAGCAGATTCCATTACAGTGTCTTATATAGCGCAACAGATTCCGTTACAGTGTCTTATATAGCGCAGCATATTCTGTTACAGTGTCTTATATAGCACAGCAGATTCTGTTACAGTGTCTTATATAGCGCAGCAGATTCTGTTACAGTGTCTTATATAGCGCAGCAGATTCCGTTACAGTGTCTTATATAGGGCAGCAGATTCCGTTACAGTGTCTTATATAGCGCAGCAGATTCTGTTACAGTGTCTTATATAGGGCAGCAGATTCCGTTACAGTGTTTTATATAGCGCAGCAGATTCCGTTACAGTGTCTTATATAGCGCAACAGATTCCGTTACAGTGTCTTATATAGCGCAGCAGATTCCGTTACAGCGTCTTATATAGCGCAGCAGATTCCGTTACAGCGTCTTATATAGCAAAGCAGATTCCGTTACAGGGTCTTATATAGCGCAGCAGATTCCGTTACAGTGTCTTATATAGCGCAGCAGATTCCGTTACAGTGTCTTATATAGCGCAGCAGATTCCGTTACAGTGTGTTATATAGCGCAGCAGATTCTGTTACAGTGTCTTATATAGCGCAACAGATTCCGTTACAGTGTGTTATATAGCGCAGCAGATTCTGTTACAGTGTCTTATATAGCGCGGCAGATTCTGTTACAGTGTCTTATATAGCGCAGCAGATTCCGTTACAGTGTCTTATATAGGGCAACAGATTCCGTTACAGTGTCTTATATAGCGCAGCAGATTCTGTTACAGTGTCTTATATAGGGCAGCAGATTCCGTTACAGTGTTTTATATAGCGCAGCAGATTCCGTTACAGTGTCTTATATAGCGCAACAGATTCCGTTACAGTGTCTTATATAGCGCAGAAAATTCCGTTACAGCGTCTTATATGGCGCAGCAGATTCCGTTACAGCGTCTTATATAGCACAGCAGATTCCGTTACAGGGTCTTATATAGCGCAGCAGATTCCGTTACAGTGTCTTATATAGCGCAGCAGATTCCGTTACAGTGTCTTATATAGCACAGCAGATTCCGTTACAGTGTGTTATATAGCGCAGCAGATTCTGTTACAGTGTCTTATATAGCGCAACAGATTCCGTTACAGTGTGTTATATAGCGCAGCAGATTCTGTTACAGTGTCTTATATAGCGCAGCAGATTCTGTTACAGTGTCTTATATAGCGCAGCAGATTCCGTTACAGTGTCTTATATAGGGCAGCAGATTCCGTTACAGTGTCTTATATAGCGCAGCAGATTCTGTTACAGTGTCTTATATAGGGCAGCAGATTCCGTTACAGTGTTTTATATAGCGCAGCAGATTCCGTTACAGTGTCTTATATAGCGCAACAGATTCCGTTACAGTGTCTTATATAGCGCAGCAGATTCCGTTACAGCGTCTTATATGGCGCAGCAGATTCCGTTACAGCGTCTTATATAGCACAGCAGATTCCGTTACAGTGTCTTATATAGTGCAGCAGATTCCGTTACGGCGTCTTATATAGCGTAGCAGATTCCGTTATAGCGTCTTATATAGCGTAGCAGATTCCGTTATAGCGTCTTATATAGCGCAGCAGATTCAGTTACAGTGTCTTATATAGCGCGGCAGATTCCGTTACAACATCTTATATAGCGCAGCAGATTCTGTTACAGCGTCTCCACTAATCGCGAGAATATTAACGCTGCTGCCAGGGAGATGCACGTGTGTGGGGGGGGGGGAGTTGGGGTGCCGGTATCCGGGAGGATTGCCTACCTTTCCAGGGGGCCAGGAGGTGGACTCCCGTCCATTCCGGGAGGGGAGGTAGCCATGACTATTGCATAACTCCCAAAATGACCCTCTCCAGGAGTGACACAATGTTCTGTTTCTGGACTTCCCTCCTAATTTATGATTTCCATCACCTGTGTGGAAATACCTTTCTTAACAGTTAACAGGTGATAGTAATCATACATTAAGAGGGAAGTCCAGGAGCAGAACATTGTGTCCCTCTTGGGTAGGAGGAAGTATGCTATTGGGCCACTTCAGGGCATCACTGTAACACACGTAAGTTCACATTTCATTCCACCTTTTATTTATTCTGTTACAGCGTCTTATATAGCGCAGCAGATTCCGTTACAGTGTCTTATATAGCGCAGCAGATTCCGTTACAGTGTCTTATATAGCGCAGCAGATTCCGTTACAGTGTCTTATATACATACATAGTTACATAGTAGGTAAGGCTGAAAAAAGACTTGCGTCCATCTAGTTCAACCTGGTATAGATATCCATTGCTGATTTGGTAGGTTCTGGTATTTTACAGACAAATCATATTTCTTATTTGTACCCATGGATGTTTTTCTCCAGTAAATGTTTGTCCAACTTTGCCTTGAACGCATTTAATTAGCCAGCCATTACCACCTCTCTGGGAAGAGAGTTCCAGAGTTTGACTGTTCTGACCGTAAAGAAATTCTTTCTACTAGCTGAATGAAATCTTTTTTCTTCTAATCTATACTCATGCCCTCGCGTCCTAGATTCCTTTCTAGTAGAAAATAGGGTGTGTGACAGTTCCTTATATTGGCCCTTGATATACTTGTACATGTTGAGCATGTCCGCCCTTAAACGTCTCTTTTCTAATGTAAATAGTCCCAAATTGCTTAATCTCTCCCCGTAGCTTAAATTCTCCATTCCCCTAATAAGCTTTGTTGCTCGCCTTTGGACTTTTTCTAATTCTATGATGTCCTTTTTATAGTGTGGGGCCCAGAACTGTACTCCGTACTCTAGGTGAGGTCTCACCAATGCTTTATATAGTGGCATAATTACCCTTGAGTCCCTAGTTTCCATTCCCCTCTTAATACATGCCAGAATTTTGTTGGCCTTTTTTGTAGCTACATTACAATATAGCGCAGCAGATTCCGTTACAGCGTCTTATATAGCGCAGCAGATTCCGTTACAGCGACTTATATAGCATAGCAGATTCCGTTACAGTGTCTTATATAGCGCAGCAGATTCCGTTACAGCGTCTTATATAGCGCAGCAGATTCCGTTACAGCGTCTTATATAGCATAGCAGATTCCGTTACAGGGTCTTATATAGCGCAGCAGATTCCGTTACAGTGTCTTATATAGCGCAGCAGATTCCGTTACAGCGTCTTATATAGCGCAGCAGATTCCGTTACAGCGTCTTATATAGTGCAGCAGATTCCATTACAGTGTCTTATATAGTGCAACAGATTCCGTTACAGTGTCTTATATAGCGCAGCAGATTCTGTTACAGTGTCTTATATAGTGCAGCAGATTCCGTTACAGTGTCTTATATAGCGCAACAGATTCCGTTACAGTGTGTTACATAGCGCAGCAGATTCTGTTACAGTGTCTTATATAGCGCAGCAGATTCTGTTACAGTGTCTTATATAGCGCAACAGATTCCGTTACAGTGTCTTATATAGCGCAGAAAATTCCGTTACAGCGTCTTATATGGCGCAGCAGATTCCGTTACAGCGTCTTATATAGCACAGCAGATTCCGTTACAGGGTCTTATATAGCGCAGCAGATTCCGTTACAGTGTCTTATATAGCGCAGCAGATTCCGTTACAGTGTCTTATATAGCACAGCAGATTCCGTTACAGTGTGTTATATAGCGCAGCAGATTCTGTTACAGTGTCTTATATAGCGCAACAGATTCCGTTACAGTGTGTTATATAGCGCAGCAGATTCTGTTACAGTGTCTTATATAGCGCAGCAGATTCTGTTACAGTGTCTTATATAGCGCAGCAGATTCCGTTACAGTGTCTTATATAGGGCAGCAGATTCCGTTACAGTGTCTTATATAGCGCAGCAGATTCTGTTACAGTGTCTTATATAGGGCAGCAGATTCCGTTACAGTGTTTTATATAGCGCAGCAGATTCCGTTACAGTGTCTTATATAGCGCAACAGATTCCGTTACAGTGTCTTATATAGCGCAGCAGATTCCGTTACAGCGTCTTATATGGCGCAGCAGATTCCGTTACAGCGTCTTATATAGCACAGCAGATTCCGTTACAGTGTCTTATATAGTGCAGCAGATTCCGTTACGGCGTCTTATATAGCGTAGCAGATTCCGTTATAGCGTCTTATATAGCGTAGCAGATTCCGTTATAGCGTCTTATATAGCGCAGCAGATTCAGTTACAGTGTCTTATATAGCGCGGCAGATTCCGTTACAACATCTTATATAGCGCAGCAGATTCTGTTACAGCGTCTCCACTAATCGCGAGAATATTAACGCTGCTGCCAGGGAGATGCACGTGTGTGGGGGGGGGGGGAGTTGGGGTGCCGGTATCCGGGAGGATTGCCTACCTTTCCAGGGGGCCAGGAGGTGGACTCCCGTCCATTCCGGGAGGGGAGGTAGCCATGACTATTGCATAACTCCCAAAATGACCCTCTCCAGGAGTGACACAATGTTCTGTTTCTGGACTTCCCTCCTAATTTATGATTTCCATCACCTGTGTGGAAATACCTTTCTTAACAGTTAACAGGTGATAGTAATCATACATTAAGAGGGAAGTCCAGGAGCAGAGCATTGTGTCCCTCCTGGGTAGGAGGAAGTATGCTATTGGGCCACTTCAGGGCATCACTGTAACACACGTAAGTTCACATTTCATTCCACCTTTTATTTATTCTGTTACAGCGTCTTATATAGCGCAGCAGATTCCGTTACAGTGTCTTATATAGCGCAGCAGATTCCGTTACAGTGTCTTATATAGCGCAGCAGATTCCGTTACAGTGTCTTATATACATACATAGTTACATAGTAGGTAAGGCTGAAAAAAGACTTGCGTCCATCTAGTTCAACCTGGTATAGATATCCATTGCTGATTTGGTAGGTTCTGGTATTTTACAGACAAATCATATTTCTTATTTGTACCCATGGATGTTTTTCTCCAGTAAATGTTTGTCCAACTTTGCCTTGAACGCATTTAATGAGCCAGCCATTACCACCTCTCTGGGAAGAGAGTTCCAGAGTTTGACTGTTCTGACCGTAAAGAAATTCTTTCTACTAGCTGAATGAAATCTTTTTTCTTCTAATCTATACTCATGCCCTCGCGTCCTAGATTCCTTTCTAGTAGAAAATAGGGTGTGTGACAGTTCCTTATATTGGCCCTTGATATACTTGTACATGTTGAGCATGTCCGCCCTTAAACGTCTCTTTTCTAATGTAAATAGTCCCAAATTGCTTAATCTCTCCCCGTAGCTTAAATTCTCCATTCCCCTAATAAGCTTTGTTGCTCGCCTTTGGACTTTTTCTAATTCTATGATGTCCTTTTTATAGTGTGGGGCCCAGAACTGTACTCCGTACTCTAGGTGAGGTCTCACCAATGCTTTATATAGTGGCATAATTACCCTTGAGTCCCTAGTTTCCATTCCCCTCTTAATACATGCCAGAATTTTGTTGGCCTTTTTTGTAGCTACATTACAATATAGCGCAGCAGATTCCGTTACAGCGTCTTATATAGCGCAGCAGATTCCGTTACAGCGACTTATATAGCATAGCAGATTCCGTTACAGTGTCTTATATAGCGCAGCAGATTCCGTTACAGCGTCTTATATAGCGCAGCAGATTCCGTTACAGCGTCTTATATAGCATAGCAGATTCCGTTACAGGGTCTTATATAGCGCAGCAGATTCCGTTACAGTGTCTTATATAGCGCAGCAGATTCCGTTACAGCGTCTTATATAGCGCAGCAGATTCCGTTACAGCGTCTTATATAGCGCAGCAGATTCCGTTACAGCGTCTTATATAGTGCAGCAGATTCCATTACAGTGTCTTATATAGTGCAACAGATTCCGTTACAGTGTCTTATATAGCGCAGCAGATTCTGTTACAGTGTCTTATATAGTGCAGCAGATTCCGTTACAGTGTCTTATATAGCGCAACAGATTCCGTTACAGTGTCTTACATAGCGCAGCAGATTCTGTTACAGTGTCTTATATAGCGCAGCAGATTCTGTTACAGTGTCTTATATAGCGCAGCAGATTCAGTTACAGTGTCTTTTATAGCGCGGCAGATTCCGTTACAACATCTTATATAGCGCAGCAGATTCTGTTACAGTGTCTCCACTAATCGCGAGAAAATTAACGCTGCTGCCAGGGAGATGCACGTGTGGGGGGGGGAGTTGGGGTGCCGGTATCCGGGAGGATTGCCCACCTTTCCAGGGGCCAGGAGGTGGACTCCCGTCCATTCTTGGAGGGGAGGTAGCCATGACTATTGCATAACTCCCAAAATGACCCTCTCCAGGAGTGACACAATGTTCTGTTTCTGGACTTCCCTCCTAATTTATGATTTCCATCACCTGTGTGGAAATACCTTTCTTAACCATTAACAGGTGATAGTAATCATACATTAAGAGGGAAGTCTAGGAGCAGAGCATTGTGTCCCTCTTGGGTAGGAGGAAGTATGCTATTGGGCCACTTCAGGGCATCACTGTAACACACGTAAGTTCACATTTCATTCCACCTTTTATTTATTCCGTTACAGCGTCTTATATAGCGCAGCAGATTCCGTTACAGTGTCTTATATAGCGCAGCAGATTCCGTTACAGTGTCTTATATAGCGCCGCAGATTCCGTTACAGTGTCTTATATAGCGCAACAGATTCCGTTACAGTGTCTTATATAGCGCAGCAGATTCCATTACAGGGTCTTATATAGTGCAGCAGATTCCGTTACAGTGTCTTATATAGCGCATCAGATTCCGTTACAGCGTCTTATATAGCGCAGCAGATTCCGTTACAGCGTCTTATATAGCGCATCAGATTCCGTTACAGCGTCTTATATAGCGCAGCAGATTCCGTTACAGCGTCTTATATAGCGCAGCAGATTCCGTTACAGTGTCTTATATAGCGCAGCAGATTCCGTTACAGTGTCTTATATAGCGCAGCAGATTCTGTTACAGTGTCTTATATAGCGCAGCAGATTCCGTTACAGTGTCTTATATAGCGCAGCAGATTCCGTTACAGCGTCTTATATAGCACAGCAGATTCCGTTACAGCGTCTTATATAGCACAGCAGATTCCGTTACAGCGTCTTATATAGCGCAGCAGATTCCGTTACAGCGTCTTATATAGCGCAGCAGATTCCGTTACAGCGTCTTATATAGCACAGCCGATTCCGTTACAGCGTCTTATATAGCACAGCAGATTCCGTTACAGCGTCTTATATAGCGCAGCAGATTCCGTTACAGCGTCTTATTTAGCGCAGCAGATTCCGTTACAGCGTCTTATATAGCGCAACAGATTCCGATACAGTGTGTTATATAGCGCAGCAGATTCCGTTACAGCGTCTTATATAGCGCAACAGATTCCGATACAGTGTGTTATATAGCGCAGCAGATTCCGTTACAGTGTCTTATATAGCGCAGCAGATTCCGTTACAGTGTCTTATATAGCGCAGCAGATTCCGTTACAGTTTCTTATATAGCGCAGCAGATTCCGTTACAGTGTCTTATATAGCGCAGCAGATTCCGTTACAGTGTCTTATATAGCGCAGCAGATTCCGTTACAGTGTCTTATATAGCGCAGCAGATTCCGTTACAGTTTCTTATATAGCGCAGCAGATTCCGTTACAGTGTCTTATATAGCGCAGCAGATTCCGTTACAGCGTCTTATATAGTGCAGCAGATTCCGTTACAGTGTCTTATATAGCGCAGCAGATTCCGTTACAGCGTCTTATATAGCGCAGCAGATTCCGTTACAGCGTCTTATATAGCGCAGCAGATTCAGTTACAGTGTCTTATATAACGCAGCAGATTCCGTTACAGCGTCTTATATAGCGCAGCAGATTCCGTTATAGCGTCTTTTATAGCGCAGCAGATTCTGTTACAGTGTCTCCACTAATCGTGAGAAAATTAACGCTGCTGCCAGGGAGATGCACGTGTGGGGGGGGGGGGGGAGTTGGGGTGCTGGTATCCGGGAGGATTGCCTACCTTTCCAGGGGCCAGGAGGTGGACTCCCGTCCATTCCGGGAGGGGAGGTAGCCATGACTATTGCATAACTCCCAAAATGACCCTCTCCAGGAGTGACACAATGTTCTGTTTCTGGACTTCCCTCCTAATTTATGATTTCCATCACCTGTGTGGAAATACCTTTCTTAACCATTAACAGGTGATAGTAATCATACATTAAGAGGGAAGTCTAGGAGCAGAGCATTGTGTCCCTCTTGGGTAGGCGGAAGTATGCTATTGGGCCACTTCAGGGCATCACTGTAACACACCTAAGTTCACATTTCATTCCACCTTTTATTTATTCCGTTACAGCGTCTTATATAGCGCAGCAGATTCCGTTACAGTGTCTTATATAGCGCAGCAGATTCCGTTACAGTGTCTTATATAGCGCCGCATATTCCGTTACAGTGTCTTATATAGCGCAACAGATTCCGTTACAGTGTCTTATATAGCGCAGCAGATTCCATTACAGGGTCTTATATAGTGCAGCAGATTCCGTTACAGTGTCTTATATAGCGCATCAGATTCCGTTACAGCGTCTTATATAGCGCAACAGATTCCGTTAGTGTGTTATATAGCGCAGCAGATTCCGTTACAGCGTCTTATATAGCGCAGCAGATTCCGTTACAGCGACTTATATAGCGCAGCAGATTCCGTTACAGCTTCTTATATAGCGCAGCAGATTCCGTTACAGCGTCTTATATGGCGCAGCAGATTCCGTTACAGCGTCTTATATAGCGCAGCAGATTCCGTTAGAGTCTTATATAGTGCAGCAGATTCCGTTACCACGTCTTATATAGTGCAGCAGATTCCGTTACAGTGTCTTATATAGCGCAGCAGATTCCGTTACAACGTCTTATATAGCGCAGCAGATTCCGTTACAGTGTCTTACATAGCGCAGCAGATTCCATTACAGCGTCTTATATAGCGCAACAGATTGTGTGTCAATCTTTTCATTGTATGTTTTTCTATCTATGTATCTTTTCACCTTGTGGTTGGGCGGGTTTGGGGGTGCCCTGCACCTCAGATATGAACCCCGGCATGATGAAGATTTGTGGCAAAGGGCGACTCTACCTGTAAGAAACATCTGAGTTTAGGACATACACACTGCCAGGGATGTGGGGAGGGATCCGTTTGGATCCCTGAGAGTAAGGCGGCAGCGTTGCAGCCCCCTTGTGAACAGGGCCGTCGTTAGAATAGAGTGGGCCCCTGGGCAAAATAATTTGAGGAGCCCCCCTCACAACACTGCCCCCCTCCGCACAACTCCGCCTCCACCCTCCTCACAATTCACCCCCCTGCCTCCACCCACCTATGTGCGCAGAAGCTGGGGGTAGCATACCTCCCAACTGTCACGATTACAGCGGGACAGTCCCGATTTTCGGGTCCTGTCCCGCTGTCCCACCCGCGGCAGGCATTGTCCCGCTGCGGGGGGTGGCAGTTGGGAGAACCCCCAATCTAATAGAATAGACGCTGTGCGCATGCGCACAGCGTCTATTCTCGTATGAAAATGAGGTTGTGGCTAATTAGCATAAACCGCACCCTCATTTGCATACGCCCTGCCCCCTTTTCGGGCGCGCGAGTGTCCCTATTTCGTCAACAAAGAAGTTGGGAGGTATGGGGTAGCGAATCAGGGTGCAGGGATCCGGGCAGTGGCGGGGTCAGTCCATGCTGCAGCGACTCAGACCTTGATGTACTGCTATTTACCGCCGGGCAAGAGCACTTCAGTTTTTGAAACATTGATTGGCTGAGCGTCCGGCCAATCAGCATCCGGCCAGTATTTTCAAAATCAGCAGCGCTTCCCGTTCGGCAAATAGCGCTACATCAAGGTCTGAGCCTGGACGGATGGATGCCGCTGACAGTCACCACCCAGATCGCCTCCACACGCCGCCCGGATCCCCTCCACACGCCGCCCGGATCCCCTCCACACGCCACCCGGATTGCAGCATCAAACTCCTGGCCCTCCCGCTGCCTGGATCCCTGCCGCCCACCGCTGTTCCCCAGGGCAGGGCCGATTTCCCCATTGCGGTGGGCCTCTACAATCCTTGGGCCCCTGGGCAATTGCCCATTTAGCCCAATGGGAAAGACGGCCCTGATTGTCAGACGGAGCATGTTTCATCTTTGGCCGGCGCTCGCCAGACCACTTGCGCCGGCGACAGAGACTGGGACACGCGTGCGTCTCACACGCACGCGCGTCCCAGTCATTCGACGGTGGCGATGCGGGTCCCTGCCCGTCTCCGCTTCAGGGAGACGGCCAGGGTTAGGGGGGCTGGGGGGGCACCGGGGGAGGCGGCAGGGACCCAGGACAAGGTCCGTTGCCACGGGGCCCGCGATCGTCTCGTGAGCGCACCCCTGGCGGGAGCCGGCCGCTGGCGGGGCTGGCGATAGAAACGCCAGACCTGCAAAGTTAAGGCCGGCTCCATCTGTATGTTGGGCTGCCTTTACATAGAACATCTGGCTGATGATGAAATGATAAATTGGCCTCATTAGTGATTTAGATTTTAGCAAGTGCTAAAGTGCTTTCCCCATTGTAATCTCGCAGCAGGGCCCGCCAACCTCTCTCTGTTTTCTTCAGTTTGTTCTTTCAGTGTTGTCAACATTTGTAAAGCGCAACGGAATCTGCTGCGCTATATAAGAAACTAAATAAAAATATTAAATAAAATAAGTGCTGAACTGTCAGAGATGATGGTGTACTGCCACCTGCCTTCTGTAGTTGGTATTGCAGAATCTAATGCCAGTAGGTAAATTGTCAGAGATGATGGTGTACTGCCACCTGCCTTCTGTAGCTGGTATTGCAGAATCTAATGCCAGTATGTAAATTGTCAGAGATGTTGTACTGCCACCTGCCTAATACAGCTGGTATTGCAGAAGATAGAAAACCATTTGACTCCCATCTTGAGTGTTTCTCAATCACCAACTTTACGAACCAAAGTTTACCCATTTAATGCTATTGAATTTCAGAGCTTTATTCTGCTGTGTATGTGTACACCGATGTTATATTTTACATGTACCCCTATATCACATTCTCTCAGTTAAAAATGTAGCCCACCAATCTGCAAGAAGTCACAATCAAAGTTAAGTATTTTTTAATAGAAAAAATAAGCTGGATAATATAGACATTGAGGTTTATATAATGAACAAAGGGTTGGGTACAAAATGCCAGCAGTGGCATCCCAGCGGTCAAAGTATTGACATGCCAGCAAGTATTTATACTCTACTTCCAGTGGCAGCTCCTACCTGTGAGTGTTAGGGGGGCTGCTGCTGGTGCGCTGCAGGGGGTGCATGGGGTGCTGCTGTCTCGGGCCCGACCAATCCGGCAGAGAGGGAAGGGCCCCGGCTGCTCATTCCTCTGCTCTGCTGTCCCCCATAGGCCTGCGGTGAGCACAGTAGACACGCTGCCGCAGTGGCAGAGGTGACCTGGCACACAGGATCCGTCCAAGAGACCCAGCCACAGGAGACACACCGCCATGCGGGACACCTGCCACCAGATCAGACCTATACCCCGTCGTCAGGACATATACATAAGAATTCTTATGTATATGTCCTGACGACGGGGGATAGGCCCCGAAACGTTGACCGATTAGGAATAAATGGTATCTAAGAGTCTGTGCCAATTTATGAAGCATCCTAGATTACATTACTTTATGTGATTGAGCACCCGCCTGTTGGAACCAAAAGTGTGCAAGTTGTGTGCCCCTCAATTCCTAGTGGCAGCCCTGCCTGCGGCCCAGCACACATTGGAATCTAGCACTGTGTGTAATACAGTGACACCATATCCCATATATTGTAATATCGTTAATAAATGTGTTGGCTTATATAAAACACGTACTGCCGACAAATATAGAAATATTGTTTTATTGGTGTATCAGGGGAGGGAGAGCAAAAATAAATAAAGAAAAATAAAGAAAAAAACCTAGGAAAACTAATTTGCATATATTTCCATGCCGCATACCGTATATCATATATAGATTGATCTTTCCTCTTATAGCTATTTATTAATATAGATTTATGTTTGTCACATGCTATATACAAATAATTTAAAAGGGGACAAGTTCCCAGTGTCCAGCCAGTATTAACCCTTTCACTGAGAGACCTGTAGGAGATGGGGGGGTAACAGGGGAGCTACGGGCTGTTGCTAGGCGGATGACACAACTACAGGCCAGTATAGAGGTGACCGGACAAGCGTACTCCCCAATAAATTCATATGTTGGGTGATTTATTATTCAGATCTACAGTAAATGAAGTTTCTGCTCAACTTTTTGTAAACTTTTTGGGTTGAGGATTTTAAATCCTGAATTCAATAATGGTGGGTGGTCTTAATATTCTGTTATATTCCTATTCTACGGACCAAAAAAAAAAAGAAGTGTCATCCTGCAGTTTCTCTGGTTCTGTGCGCCTGGGTGAGGTATAGCACCCCCCCGCCTGCCGGTCTCTCGCTCTCCAATGCTGTGCTCCTGTCTCTGTGTATTGGGGAGGTGGGAAAGACATCTCTCTGCATCAGTGCTTTGGGGTGAGAAATGGAAGCTCTGTGTGTTTGTGGGAGGAGGAGGTCATCACGCAAGGAAGAGCCACGCATGCATTGAACACGCTATCTGGGACATTTATGTGGAGGTGGTGGGGTGGGTATTCCTTTCCATCCGTTCCCCTCGTTAGGTTACGGGGGGGGTCCGGTGACTGGATCCAGCAGCAGAAATCTAGGCCCAGAGAATTGGGAGCTATACACTTCCAGCCGGAGCTGCAACACAGAGGGGGGGGAGAGAGAGAGAAATTAATCACAATGGGTTAAGACAGATGTAAAAAAGTTTGTTTGTAAAAGTTTTGCAGTCAGAGGCAGGATGATTGACATGCTGCAATGTTTGGGGGGCGGAGCTTTGGAACCACCCAATTAGACACCTCCAGCTGCATTTGAATTTTAATGACGCAGAAAAGCACAGCTGCTTCCTTGCAATCATGAATTATGCCCATTCTAAAGATTCAAATTATATTCTAGCCAAGCACTGAACGCTAAGCAATATTTTTAACAATATTGCTCATTTCCCCCCTTCTGAGCGATATTGTTTATGGTAAGCTAAATATCGGCAAGGACATGCGCTCTTGCTCCCACATACTCCAGTCTCCCTGTTTCTCAGGGAGACTTCATGCTCTATCCCAAGATGGCCACTGGGACCTCTACTGAGCATGTGCAGGGGCCATCATAAGCCTGACACTGTGAAAGTCAGACGTTTCCTGCTTAGTTCCTGATTAAAAGCCCCTGATTTGATACCTGCATATGAAGTGTTTCCTGTCCTGCACCGCTATTCTTTTTGCAGTATACACTCAACAAATGGTGAGCTGTATGTAACTCCAATCCAATAAAGCTCCCCTCCAACACCAGGGTGTATGTAACAGTGAGTACAGCTATCTGACAATAAACCAAAAAATATTGGTAAGTAAGTGGGCTTTACATAGTGTGAGCCAACCGCTCAAGTGTGCCTATATAACTTTCCTAATTTCAGGGTGGTCTAAATTAGGGCAAACTTGCCGAAACTCCTCAATTGTCCCAGAATCTCCATGAATAAGGGGCGTTCTCCCGGAGGAGCAGGTCACACCCCCCTAGAAGCGCAACATCAAACCCCACCCAACTCAGTGATTACAGAGGACATAAAGAAATCCTGGATTGTTTCACATGTAAGGGTTAATGTGGACGACTTACTCTGGGTTTGTAGAGGCTGTCTCCCATCAGACTGGGATCCGCTGTGATAAGAGACAGGCAATGTTAGACATTTACCACTGCTGAATGCACATAGACCGCCCACTAGGAACCTCATGTTAACGCCATCTATTCATTGGTATATTGCAAGGTTGCCGACCCTCCCGGAATTTGCGGGAGTCTCCCGAAAATCGGGTCCCCCCTCCCGGCCCCCCGGAATCAGGGGGACCCCCACTGAGCCCCCCCCCCCCCCCCCGATCGCGGCATTTAAATGCCGCAATCCGCGGGTCTCAGAGGAGGGGGCGGAGCTAAAATGGCACAATCGTGTCATTTTAGCCCCGCCCCCTCCATGGAGATCAGTTATTTTGCCAATTTGCCGTAATGGGGGCGGGGCTTAATTACATCACAGTTAAGAGGATTTTATGCAAGTCGGCAACCCTGGTATATTGGCTTCATAGAGTCCAATACGCACATGTGCTGCTGTGATTATTATGCCTTTAGTGCAGGCATGTCCAACCTGCGGCCCTCCAGCTGTTGTGAAACTAAACATCCCAGCATGCCTTGCAAAAGTTTTAGCATTCCCTAATAGCAGAACTGTGGCAGTGCATGATGGGATTTGTAGTTTCACAACAGCTGGAGTGCCACAGGTTGGAAATGCCTGCTTTAGTGTCTCGAAGCGGCGTGCTCCATATATTACCATGCAAATCACCCATTAGTAAAGCCCCAGTCCCATTGGGCTAAATTTGGACTACTTGTATTTAGCTTGTGCCGGGGAGATGAAAGCGCCCAGCACAAAGCGCTTCCATCATTTGCAGACAGAATAATAATTAATAGCATTTCGCCTAGGGGAGTCGGTAATCCCACAAAGATTATGGCTCGCTTATATGAATAACAATTCTATTGGAGCATCTACCCCCGGGGTGTGTTTGTCAGAATGAAAGGAAGGGAAGATTCATTATAAAAGACACCCCCGGCTGGTGCAGGGGCCGCTAAATGCCCAGATCCCACACAGAGAAGACCACTCGCTGGGGGAAGATCGGTAACAACTGCACGCTCACAAAAGCTATAATGGCTGAGTATGGTTGTGAGCGGATATCACACAGGGCCTGTTATTCCGCATTCATCCTGCCCTGCGGGCGATGTATCTGGGTGATAGCGAGAGACTGTTCCCTGGCAGAATTGCTATACAGAGTGGGGGGGGGGGGGGGTGAGGACGGCGACGAGACGGAACGCTTACTTTGCATTCTTCTGTTTGCACTTGCATTTGTTACCTGTGGGAAAGCAAACACACAAACATCATATGTAGTAACACCAATAACATGTTTTGTAAACAGCGTAATGATGTTCAAGTCAATATTGAATGAAAAATATTATTATTTTTTATGATTATTATCAAAATTATTTATCATCTTACTTTTGTAGGCGCTCCAAGGTTATGGCAGCGCCGTAGAAGAGGTAACAATAAACGGCATAAATACAATGAACAATAAGGGGCCGGATTCAGATTGGTTCATAAAGAGCTGAATTCGGTCCACGGACCGATGTAGCGGCTCTGCGCATGCGTTTATGTGAATATATCCATGTGCAGGGCAACTTTGTCAACGCATTTGGCGACCTTCAGAGTCGCCGAGGCGTGCTCACAGATGGGGGGGGGGGCAGTGGGCGGACAGGGGGCTGATGCATGGGGATGCCCAGAACAATGGTGGGTGCACCCAGAAATATGCTGGGTGTCACCATGGGAATGCAGGTGTGCCAAAGCTTGCGCGGGGCAGGCAGCTGGGTACTTGTTTCCTAGCACGGCCACAACGATCATAATCGCGGTCATCGGGTGTAAAATCGTGGGCATCGCGGCCATCGCATGCTCTAAAAAATCGGGTGCGATGGGCCAGACGCGATGCCCGCGATTTCCCCATAGAGAACAATGTTAAATGCCTCAATTTACCCACGATTTCCCATAGGAAACAATGTGAAATGGCTCAATTTAACCAAATTATCATAGGAACAATGGTAAATGGCCCAAAAACACCCCTGAACATTTAAATGTCCCCCCAAAAGTAGTTTACGCCACCCCGCGATCAACGTGAACCCGAAGCGTGGCGAGCGCAGCGAGCCCGCGAGGGGCGGCGGTACGCGTCCTCCGACCTTTTCATACCCCCACTATCCACGTCGGCGTGGAGCTGAGAATAGAATAGTGTGGCGATGCAGCGAGCCACCGAGCCCGAAGCGTGGCGAGCCCCGCGAGGGGACGCGGATACCTGTCAAGGCCGCGAAGGGACGCGTTTACCTGTGAAGGTATCCGCATCCGCTCGCCACGCTTCGGGCTCGGTGGCTCGCCACACTATTCTATTCTTAACTCCACGCCGACGTGGATAGTGGGGGTATGAAAAGGTCGGAGGACGCGTACCGGCGCCCCTCGCGGGCTCGCTGCGCTCGCCACGCTTCGGGTTCACGTTGATCGCGGGGTGGCGTGAAATACTTTTGGGGGGACATGTCAATGTTCAGGGGGTTTTGGGGTTTCTGGGCCATTTACCATTGTTCCCTATGATGATTTGGGTAAATTGACCCATTTAACATTGTTTCCTATGGGAAATCGCGGTCATCGCGGGTAAATTGATGCATTTAACATTGTTCCCTATGGGGAAATCGCGCCATCGCGTGTGGACCATTTAAGCATTTTTGGCCGCATACGACCCGACCGACGTGATTTTCACTGTTTTCAATGCATTTCAATGGAAAAATCAGGGGCATCGCGTCGGCCGCGTCGCAGGCCACTAAAAATTACACCCGATGGCCGCGATTGTGGCCGTGCTAGGAAACAAGTACCGGCAGCTGTTTTGCCATCTCCGGCCCATATAAAAGTCACTTCAGATTTTTCGCCCGAACGCCTGACCAGCAAATGGGGGGCGGGAATTAGCTCGCCCAGTGGGCTGCGTTTTAGCTCTCGGTAGGCAGCCATTTTTGCTGCATACTGAGTCAACCTGAATCACCCCAAAGAGTGAAAAGCTGCAGCTAGAGACAGTAAGTAGTGGTAACTTGCAGGGGAAGGCACAGAAGCCCTCTGTGACCCTGTAACCAGTGTACAGCTGAGCAGTCAGAGTCGCTGCAGCAGAGGAGCCAGGAGCCCAGCAGCATTGGTGGTCACATGACCAGTTGTGTTAGAACAGCATCACTCTAGCTCTCTGTATGTGTACCAGTAGTGGCTGCAGACCCTGGGCAGGGGGGAATCGGAGAGCACATACATACATACATACATGTTACTTATCATGTATGTAATATAAGTGCTGGATTGATTCCCACAAGATTGATAACACAGATTTCACGCAGAATATAAGATATCGATACTCACTAAGAGCGACGACGATCCCCAATACAAACATGATAATTGCCAGGATAAGTCCAGTCATTCTAACCGTGTCATAGTCTACAGCAAAACAGAAACTGTTTTATTATAGGGGCACAGACATATATGGGAGGTTACAGTATGTACAGCAGACTTGCCTACTTTTGAAAACTAGTTTCAGGGAGATAATAGTTGGTAATATAATTTTGCACAGTGGCCCATTGAGGGGGCGTGTCATGCTCCTCCCAAAGGGCGTGTCTAGTTCCATATATGGAGATATTGTGAAAAGAGAATGTGAACGTGGCACCTAGAAGCGTGGGTGTGTACTGCTACATCTGAGAGGAATCTTGTAAAATGACTTCTATCCAAATGTAGATGAGCCCCAAAGCAGTTAGTAAGAGCTACTATACTTGGTAATGTGCTGGGAAATGGCGCTGATGATTCAGTGTAAATGTATCTATCTCTCATTCCTTTTATCCCCCAAAAATTTAACAGTGTAACGTGGGCTAGGTGACATGAGGGAGATTGCTAGACTAATGAGGGAGAGAGGGGGATTGCTGCTATGTCAGGGAGTGTCCTGCAGAATGCAGGATGGGAGGTAACTATGGTGTAACAGTGTAATGTGGGCTAGGTGACATGAGGGAGATTGCTAGACTAAGGAGGGAGAGAGGGAGGTTGCTGCTATTTCAGGGAGTCTCCTGCAGAATGCAGGAGGGGAGGTAACTATGATGTTACAGTGTAATGTGGGCTAGGTGACATGAGGGAGATTGGTAGACTAATGAGGGAGAGAGGGAGATTGCTGCTATTTCAGGGAGTCTCCTGCAGAATGCAGGAGGGGAGATAACTATGATGTAACAGTGTAATGTGGGCTAGGTGACATGAGGGAGATTGCTAGACTAATGAGGGAGAGAGGGAGATTGCTGCTATTTCAGGGAGTTTCCTGCAGAATGCAGGAGAGTAGGCAGCTATGATACAGTATCGGGTCTATGCTAGCTTCCAAGTTCAATTTGCACAATTCTCATTCAACAGACAGTTATATGAAGCAGTAAGTTGGTGTTAGAAGTGGGGCACAATATCCAGAATGCAAAGTAAATTTGGCAACATTGTATACCTATATAAACCTATGTGACTGTGGTAGATATCAGAGATAACTGATGTAGCCCCACAAGAATACATTTGTGCAAAAGTATAACCTGTAACAAACTAAGAAAATGATACAGTCTGGCGGGGAGGGCGCTCCAGTTCAAAATTCAAATAGGGAAGGCACAGCGACTGCCCCCAACTGCCATTAAAAACTGATTCACTGACAGTGGGCGTGGATCCCTTATTTCAATTTTAGACTGTGCTGTGCCTCCCCCCTCTGGATCCGCCACTGCAGTATGGTCAGTTATACGTTGTTTTGCTTCTTTTTTTCTTATTCAGTTTGCAGTTTGAGAGTTTTCCATGATGTCACATAATGTTACCATATACAGGGGTGTTTTAAGAGAGGAGAGGACCCACGTGCAGCATCCGCTGCGGGCCTGCTCCTCCCTGAAGGCGAGTAGACTCTGGGGTTAGGTTACAGTCTACTGCACATGCGCCGGTCTCCAAGAACATGGAGCCCAAGCCTTGTTTCAGGGGACACATCTCCAGTGCGCATGTGCAAATCACTCGGCTATTTTCCAAGTGATTTCTGTCTGCACTGCAGGGACGCCACAGTGGGACTTTGGAGGGGTAGGTATAATATATATGGGTGCAGTGTGAACCCCCATGCACTGCACACACTGCACCCATTATAGAGATGTTTATGCATAAATGACCATTATTTCCTGGGAATGACAAAGTGTAAACGGAACTGTTAGTAAATTGCCTGATTACTTCTTAAAAGAAATCAGAACTTGTTCACTTACCGTAGACAAAGGGGTCTGCATTTCCATATATATTTACTGGAAAGAAAGTGAAATAAAAGGGTGATTAATAACATATAAAAAGAGAATATTTGCAAAAATTCGGTTGTCAACTTGTGGGGCTGATTCAGCATGGACGCAAAAGCCAAATCTTTCTCTAATGGGCAAAACCATGGGCCTAATTCAGACTTGATCGCAGCTCTGCTAAATTGCAGAGCCCTGTGATCAGGTATGCACTGTGCAGACAGAAATAAATCCCACCCCTTGCAAGTCTGCGAGTGGCTCACCATGTAATGATTCCCCAGTGTGTGAAGTGTGTGCGTAGCCCAGGACTTACTCAGCAGCTGTGATAGAATCCGGCTGATCAGGGGCGGAGCTGATGTCACATGACTTCCCCTCACACATCTGGCCACGCCTGCGTATTACCTGACACTCCCAGATAACAGCCGCTCACCATGTAATGATTCCCCAGTGTGCGCAGTCTGTGTGTAGCCCAGGACTTACTCAGCAGCTGTGATAGAATCAGGCTGATCAGGGGCGGAGCTGATGTCACATGACTTCCCCTCACACATCTGGCCACGCCTGCGTATTCCCTGACACTCCCAGATAACAGCCGCTCACCATGTAATGATTCCCCAGTGTGTGCGTAGCCCAGGACTTACTCAGCGGCTGTGATAGAATCAGGCTGATCGGGGGCGGAGCTGATGTCACATGACTTCCCCTCACACACCTGGCCACACCTGCGTATTACCTGACACTCCCAGATGACAGCCGCTCACCATGTAATGATTCCCCAGTGTGTGCAGTGTGTGTGTAGCCCAGGACTTACTCAGCGGCTGTGATAGAATCAGGCTGATCGGGGGCGGAGCTGATGTCACATGACTTCCCCTCACACACCTGGCCACACCTGCGTATTCCCTGACACTCCCAGATAACAGCCGCTCACCATGTAATGATTCCCCAGTGTGTGCAGTATGTGCGTAGCCCAGGACTTACTCAGCGGCTGTGATAGAATCAGGCTGATCGGGGGCGGAGCTGATGTCACATGACTTCCCCTCACACACCTGGCCACACCTGCGTATTACCTGACACTCCCAGATAACAGCCGCTCACCATGTAATGATTCCCCAGTGTGTGCAGTGTGTGTGTAGCCCAGGACTTACTCAGCGGCTGTGATAGAATCAGGCTGATCGGGGGCGGAGCTGATGTCACATTACTTCCCCTCACACACCTGGCCACACCTGCGTATTCCCTGACACTCCCAGATAACAGCCACTCACCATGTAATGATTCCCCAGTGTGTGCGTAGCCCAGGACTTACTCAGTGGCTGTGATAGAATCAGGCTGATCGGGGGCGGAGCTGACATCACATGACTTCCCCTCACACACCTGGCCACGCCTGCATTGTCTCTGACACTCCCAGATAACAGCCGCTCACCATGTAATGATTCCCCAGTGTGTGCAATCTGTGTGTAGCCCAGGACTTACTCAGCGGCTGTGATAGAATCAGGCTGATCGGGGCGGAGCTGACGTCACATGACTTCCCCTCACACACCTGGCCACGCCTGCGTATAACCTGACACTCCCAGATAACAGCCGCTCACCATGTAATGATTCCCCAGTGTGTGCAGTCTGTGTGTAGCCCAGGACTTACTCAGCGGCTGTGATAGAATCAGGCTGATCGGGGCGGAGCTGACGTCACATGACTTCCCCTCACACACCTGGCCACACCTGCGTATTCCCTGACACTCCCAGATAAGAGCCGCTCACCATGTAATGATTCCCCAGTGTGTGCGTAGCCCAGGACTTACTCAGCGGCTGTGATAGAATCAGGCTGATCGGGGGCGGAGCTGATGTCACATGACTTCCCCTCACACACCTGGCCACACCTGCGTATTACCTGACACTCCCAGATAACAGCCGCTCACCATGTAATGATTCCCCAGTGTGTGCAGTGTGTGTGTAGCCCAGGACTTACTCAGCGGCTGTGATAGAATCAGGCTGATCGGGGGCGGAGCTGATGTCACATTACTTCCCCTCACACACCTGGCCACACCTGCGTATTCCCTGACACTCCCAGATAACAGCCACTCACCATGTAATGATTCCCCAGTGTGTGCGTAGCCCAGGACTTACTCAGTGGCTGTGATAGAATCAGGCTGATCGGGGCGGAGCTGACGTCACATGACTTCCCCTCACACATCTGGCCACGCCTGCGTATTCCCTGACACTCCCAGATAACAGCCGCTCACCATGTAATGATTCCCCAGTGTGTGCGTAGCCCAGGACTTACTCAGCGGCTGTGATAGAATCAGGCTGATCGGGGGCGGAGCTGATGTCACATGACTTCCCCTCACACACCTGGCCACACCTGCGTATTACCTGACACTCCCAGATGACAGCCGCTCACCATGTAATGATTCCCCAGTGTGTGCAGTGTGTGTGTAGCCCAGGACTTACTCAGCGGCTGTGATAGAATCAGGCTGATCGGGGGCGGAGCTGATGTCACATGACTTCCCCTCACACACCTGGCCACACCTGCGTATTCCCTGACACTCCCAGATAACAGCCGCTCACCATGTAATGATTCCCCAGTGTGTGCAGTATGTGCGTAGCCCAGGACTTACTCAGCGGCTGTGATAGAATCAGGCTGATCGGGGCGGAGCTGACGTCACATGACTTCCCCTCACACACCTGGCCACGCCTGCGTATAACCTGACACTCCCAGATAACAGCCGCTCACCATGTAATGATTCCCCAGTGTGTGCAGTCTGTGTGTAGCCCAGGACTTACTCAGCGGCTGTGATAGAATCAGGCTGATCGGGGCGGAGCTGACGTCACATGACTTCCCCTCACACACCTGGCCACACCTGCGTATTCCCTGACACTCCCAGATAACAGCCGCTCACCATGTAATGATTCCCCAGTGTGTGCGTAGCCCAGGACTTACTCAGCGGCTGTGATAGAATCAGGCTGATCGGGGGCGGAGCTGATGTCACATGACTTCCCCTCACACACCTGGCCACACCTGCGTATTACCTGACACTCCCAGATAACAGCCGCTCACCATGTAATGATTCCCCAGTGTGTGCAGTGTGTGTGTAGCCCAGGACTTACTCAGCGGCTGTGATAGAATCAGGCTGATCGGGGGCGGAGCTGACATCACATGACTTCCCCTCACACACCTGGCCACGCCTGCATTGTCTCTGACACTCCCAGATAACAGCCGCTCACCATGTAATGATTCCCCAGTGTGTGCGTAGCCCAGGACTTACTCAGCGGCTGTGATAGAATCAGGCTGATCGGGGGCGGAGCTGACATCACATGACTTCCCCTCACACACCTGGCCACGCCTGCATTGTCTCTGACACTCCCAGATAACAGCCGCTCACCATGTAATGATTCCCCAGTGTGTGCAATCTGTGTGTAGCCCAGGACTTACTCAGCGGCTGTGATAGAATCAGGCTGATCGGGGCGGAGCTGACGTCACATGACTTCCCCTCACACACCTGGCCACGCCTGCGTATAACCTGACACTCCCAGATAACAGCCGCTCACCATGTAATGATTAACCAGTGTGTGCAGTCTGTGTGTAGCCCAGGACTTACTCAGCGGCTGTGATAGAATCAGGCTGATCGGGGCGGAGCTGACGTCACATGACTTCCCCTCACACACCTGGCCACGTCTGCGTATAACCTGACACTCCCAGATAACAGCCGCTCACCATGTAATGATTCCCCAGTGTGTGCAGTCTGTGTGTAGCCCAGGACTTACTCAGCGGCTGTGATAGAATCAGGCTGATCGGGGCGGAGCTGACGTCACATGACTTCCCCTCACACACCTGGCCACACCTGCGTATTCCCTGACACTCCCAGATAACAGCCGCTCACCATGTAATGATTCCCCAGTGTGTGCGTAGCCCAGGACTTACTCAGCGGCTGTGATAGAATCAGGCTGATCGGGGGCGGAGCTGATGTCACATGACTTCCCCTCACACACCTGGCCACACCTGCGTATTACCTGACACTCCCAGATAACAGCCGCTCACCATGTAATGATTCCCCAGTGTGTGCAGTGTGTGTGTAGCCCAGGACTTACTCAGCGGCTGTGATAGAATCAGGCTGATCGGGGGCGGAGCTGATGTCACATTACTTCCCCTCACACACCTGGCCACACCTGCGTATTCCCTGACACTCCCAGATAACAGCCACTCACCATGTAATGATTCCCCAGTGTGTGCGTAGCCCAGGACTTACTCAGCGGCTGTGATAGAATCAGGCTGATCGGGGGCGGAGCTGACATCACATGACTTCCCCTCACACACCTGGCCACGCCTGCATTGTCTCTGACACTCCCAGATAACAGCCGCTCACCATGTAATGATTCCCCAGTGTGTGCAATCTGTGTGTAGCCCAGGACTTACTCAGCGGCTGTGATAGAATCAGGCTGATCGGGGCGGAGCTGACATCACATGACTTCCCCTCACACACCTGGCCACGCCTGCGTATAACCTGACACTCCCAGATAACAGCCGCTCACCATGTAATGATTCCCCAGTGTGTGCAGTCTGTGTGTAGCCCAGGACTTACTCAGCGGCTGTGATAGAATCAGGCTGATCGGGGCGGAGCTGACGTCACATGACTTCCCCTCACACACCTGGCCACGCCTGCATATTCCCTGACACTCCCAGATAACAGCCAATAACACTATCTATCTGTAATATCCATCTGGGGTCCAGGTGAAATGATCGGCTTAAAGCTAAAGCTTGTAAAAATGAAGAGGTGATGCTGCCCATGACAACCAATCAGAATCTCTGTATCATTTTTCTAGGATGCAATAGAGATATAATATCCTATTGGTTGCTATTGACAGCATCACCTCTTTTAATTTTAGTCAGTTAGGTTGAAAATGGTTCTACTATAAAGATTGCAGCGTGCACCATGGGTCATTATTAGAATTGCCTCAGAGAACTGTACAAAGGAATAAAACTAAACTGACACTGACCTGGAAGCCCTCATCTGTCAGGACAGCGCCATGTGTCACCGCAGCGCCATGTGTCACCGAAGCGCCATGTGTCACCGAAGCGCCATGTGTCACCGCAGCGCCATGTGTCACCGCAGAGCCATGTGTCACCGCAGCGCCATGTGTCACCGCAGCGCCATGTGTCACCGCAGCGCCATGTGTCACCGCAGCGCCATGTGTCATGTGTCATGAAAAAATTCACTCAAAATGGAACCGGACAATATTGCGAACAGTTGTCACCATCATTTTATGCATATTGATCTCATTCCTACTTTAATTTATTGGCACATTTCATTTGTTTTAACCCCATCCTCCCTGCACTCTTAGGACCTTATTCAGGTCCTTTCGTATGGCTGTGTGCGCTCGCAAGGGGCCTACGTTTCCTCTTTGCGCAAGGGCATCTATGCGCATGTGAATGCGCTGGGCGCGTGCGGCCATGGCGAACAAACTGTTCGCTGGGTGCATATAACCATCCTTGCGAGCAGACGGTGGTCGGCCACCATCGAATGATCTGGGTGTTCCCCCGCAGGCTGTGAATGGATGTTTATGTAAAACAAAACCTGCGCAACGCTGAAGATAAATCGCTCTACTGAAAAGCCCATAGGAAGTAACTGGCTAAGTGTTGATTTGGTGCCGGAGCCTCGGGTACATACTGTGAAGGTATATTACATGCCATGTTAATTTATAGGAAGTTACTAAATACAAACATTGTTAAATGACATTTACAGAATATTTCCTAACTGATTTCTAGGTAATTATCTTTCAGGCTTTCTGGTGAGTTCTTTGTTAAATGGATCCTAGCATTTCCTGTAGGCCGATGAGTCACATATTGTGGATGTGTATAAACTATATGTTGAGGTTTTATAACCCAATGTCACATATTGTTGAGGTATATAAACGATATCAGACGAGATGAAAGTTAATGTTGGCGGATATTTCCGGAAGCCGGAGAATTTTGGTTCTTAAGAGCTTTTTATTCCCGAGCGCCTTTCTGAAGAGTCTAGGATTGATTTTATTTGCAAATGGCTGCGGCTAATTTTAACTTAGTGCAGCGTTTCTAATGGCTAGAAGTTTTCCGCGTATACTTTTATCACTCAGGGGGTTATTTTGGTTCACTCTTTCTGACAAATTCCTTCTTAGATGGACAAAACCATGTGCACTGCAGGTGGGGCAGATGTTACCTGTGCAGAGAGAATTACATTTGGGTGGGGTTTTACTTCAAAGTGAGATCTATATTGCACAGAAACAAAATAACTCTCCCAAATATAATTATCTCTGCACATTTTACATCTGCCCCCCTGCAGTGCACATGGTTTTGTCCATCTAAGAAGGATTTTGTCAGAAAGAGTGAACTAGAATAAGGCCCTCAGATCAGTTGTCTTTCAAGTCAGTTCTCCTGCCAAAATGTGGATTGCTGGTCCTCACTCTAACCACTGGGGGCACTATGGAGCTGAATATGATCAGTGCGGAATATATGTCAATTTATGCAAAACCACTGATGTTAGCAAGAACGTATGACTGCTCCAAATTGCAGGAGTATAGTCGGACATTATAAAGATAAATAATCGTCGGTGCAATTAATTTATTTATTTTAGCGATAGGCCTAACAGAGAAAACATATATGATGTAATTCCCAAGAATATAGATTATGACTATTTATTATTATTATCATGCGTCATTATCATTAGATTGACCACTATTGGTCGATAGGCCATATGTCGACATATGAAAAGGGTCAACCGGGTCAACAGGTCAACGCGAGCAATATGTTGACATGGGAAAACTGCATTTTTATCTGTATGGAATTGTCCTATCGTTTGAAGTTTGAAAATAAAGATACCTTTGTACGAATATAGGGATCACCACTGAGGTAATTATAAAGATACCTTTATGGGAACGTCTTCAAGTAAGATTCGGTGAGCTCCGCACGGTTTTCAATTTAGAAGATAGAGAAGAATTGTCTCGCCCAATATAAGACGTTTTTTACCTTCTATGTTTGGAGATTAGGAACAAGATTTCTACCAATAGAAAGGATCTCTGCATGAATCCTGGGAACAGCACAGTGGAATTGCATTTCTTTTGTGTCAATTTTGACTATGTCGGCCAAGGCATGGCAACCTTATTCATGTGTTGGCCTATGGCCTGTTGACCAATAGTGTTCGACCTGCTGACCAATTTATTGTCGACCTGCTGACTGCATCTAAGGTCGACACCATTAGGTCAACATTCGAAAAGGTCGACATGTGTCAAGGTCAACACAGGAAAGGTCGACAGGTCATTAGTTCGACAGGTCGTTAGTTCGACAGGTCATTAGTTCGACAGTGTCTAAGTCGACAGTCAAAAGGTCGACATGGGGTTTTCACAGGGTTTCTTTTGAGCCAACATATGATGGCAGGCGGTATTTCATGCCCTACCATCCACTAGGGCAGGGCTGGGCAATTGCGGCCCTCCAGATATTGAGGAACTACACATCCCAGCATGCCTTGCATCAGTTTCAGCATGGCCACATAGCAAAACTAAAGCAAAGCATCCTGGGATGTGTAGTTTCTGAACATCTGGAGGGCCGGTGTTGCCCAGCCCTGCACTAGGGCGTGGTGGGAGAATAAAATAGTGTGCCCAACGCATCGCGAGGGGATCTGGTGCACTTTAATCTGTGTCCATGTCGACTGTGTTGAAATTCAGGTAAAAAAAAACAGTGAAAAACCCCATGTCGACATTTTCGAACTAATGACCTGTCGAACTAATAACCTTTTGACCTAGAACCATGTCAACCTTTTCCCATGTCAACCTAGACCCATGTCAAACTTTTCCCATGTTGACCTAATGGTGTCGACCTAATGACTGTCGACTATCATGCTGTAGTCCAAATGATCCCAACCCCCCCTGGACTGGATTAAAGTTTATGAATGTTTTAAAACTCCTTTCCCAATAGTTCTGCCCACATGCATCAGCCTAGAACCACCACCCGGGGCCCAGAGCAGAAGGGGCAGCACCATCACTGCGCCGAGAACACCTGTTCCAACCCCCTGCAGAACCATATAGAGTGCCTGCAGGGTGATGCCAGGACATAGCCCTCTCCTCCCAGCACCACTTCTGTTCTGTGATGTCATACAGATATAGCCACGCTCACTGCCGGGGAGGTAGGGCCAGGGGCTGACGGGAGCGGTTACGTCGCTGGACGTTTTATGGGAGTCCCCACGAAAATGCTGGCCATTCCCATGGGTACCCGGACGGGCCGATGCATGCCGTGGGCGGGCGGATGATGTCACAGGACTGAGCCAACCTGAATAAGGCCCATTATCCATAATAGATGACAGTTTTTGGTAAGTGATTTCTTAGTTCTTTTCAGTTTTTGTAGTGAATAATGAAGTGGTGACCTCATCAGACACTTGTTATAGGGGTATAATACACAGGAGTTTATTCACTAATTTGCATCACTGAGGTATTATTTAGCTATTATTCCTGTATCACCGATGCCACAGACGGGGCATAAACCATGTAGAGAAATTGCGAGCGGCGTAACGAGACCGGCGGCGAGATGGATAAATGGCTCTTTGGAGATATGAGAAGTCAGCAGGGAATCCTCTCTGCATCCTTTGGATCTTCTCTCATTCGCTGCTCTGTGAGAAGTCACTGACTCAGCACATTCACATTTCACCGCTCCTGACATGAGCCGGGGGAAAGCCATCCATTACCGTACGCTTATAGGCAATGCGCCATGGGCACAGACACACTCTATCAGGTTTTGTTTGGGAGACAGACGGTTTCGGAGTTTGTGTCTGCACTGAAATGAAACAGACGTATCTGTCTATAATCTCCACTTCCCGCAGCTGTATAATAACCGCCTTGGTTCTAGTGCGTGTGCAATCTAACTTACACAACCCACTTACGCCATACTCGCAGCACATATATAATTTGCATGTAATTCTAAATGAAAGATCACTGGGACTGATGCAGTTTTGGAGACCTGTCACGCACCGGACTGCAGAGATGCATATAAATCTGAATACAGACAAATGTAGAGGTCTATGTACAAAACTCTGGCGAGAGATAAAGTCCAATCAGCTCCTAATTGCCATGTTACAGGCTGTGTCATTGAAAAAGGACAAATAGGAGCTTGTTGGTTTTAACACCATTTTAACATTATTTTAGAGAACTATTCACAAAATTCCCCCCTTCACATTTTATTAGGAACCATATCACAATTCCCATGCTTGTAGTAGAAAATGGGATGTGCTCAAATTTACAAAAAATAAATAAAATGCAAAAAAAAAAATTTGGAGGGAGCCCTGTGATAATAACGTTATCTCCACATAGCACTAATTAGGCTTCCCTCCAGGTCCCCCAACTCTGGCAGTGCTTCTCACATAGAGGAGTGTAGTAGGTTAGTATAATTAAAAATTCAAATTCTGAACAGGGGGATTGAACCACGACTTTAAATCTTGAGGTGGATTCTGAGGTGGCACAGGGATAGATGGGAGAACACAAACGAGTGTAGCATAGAGATAAATGTGAGGACACCAACGAGTGTAGCATAGGTATAAATGGGAGGACACCAATAAACGTGGCACATGAGTAAAGGGAGGACACTAATGAATGTGGCACAGGGGTAAATTAATAAACGTGGCACATGAGTAAAGGGAGGACACTTATGAATGTGGCACATGGATAAATAGGAGGACACCAATAAACATGGCACATGAGTAAAGGGAGGGCACCAATGAACGTGTCACATGGATAAATGGGAGGACACCAATGAACATAGCACATGAGTAAAGGGAGGGCACCAATGAACGTGTCACATGGATAAATGGGAGGACACCAATGAACGTGGCAGATAGATAAATGGGAGGACACCAATGAACGTGGCACAGGGATAAATAGGAGGACACCAATGGAAGTGTTACTTGGATAAATGGGAGGACACCAATGAACGTGGCAGATAGATTAATAGGAGGACACCAATGAAGGTGTCACATGGATAAATGGGAGGACACCAATGAACGTGGCAGATAAATAAATAGGAGGACACCAATGAACGTGGCACAGGGATAAATAGGAGGACACCAATGGAAGTGTCACATGGATAAATGGGAGGACACCAATGAACGTGGCAGATAGATAAATAGGAGGACACCAATGAATGTGGCACAGGGATAAATAGGAGGACACCAATGAACGTGGCAGATAGATAAATAGGAGGACACCAATGAACGTGTCACATGGATAAATGGGAGGACACCAATGAACGTGGCAGATAAATAAATAGGAGGACACCAATGAACGTGGCACAGGGATAAATGGGAGGACACCAATGAACGTGGCAGATAGATAAGTAGGAGGACACCAATGAATGTGGCACAGGGATAAATAGGAGGACACCAATGAACGTGGCAGATAGATAAATAGGAGGACACCAATGAATGTGTCACATGTATAAATGGGAGGACACCAATGAACGTGGCACAGGGATAAATAGGAGGACACCAATGGAAGTGTCACATGGATAAATGGGAGGACACCAATGAACGTGGCAGATAGATAAATAGGAGGACACCACTGAACGTGGCACAGGGATAAATAGGAGGACACCAATGGAAGTGTCACATGGATAAATGGGAGGACACCAATGAACGTGGCAGATAGATAAATAGGAAAACACCAATGAATGTGGCCCAGAGATAAATGGGAGGACACCAATGAACGTGGCAGATAGATAAATAGGAGGACACCAATGAACGTGGCACAGGGATAAATAGGAGTACACCAATGAACGTGTCACATGGATAAATGGGAGGACACCAATGAACGTGTCACATGGATAAATAGGAGGACACCAATGAATGTGGCAGATAAATAAATAGGAGGACACCACTGAACGTGGCACAGGGAAAAATAGGAGGACACCAATGAACGTGTCACATGGATAAATAGGAGGACACCAATGAACGATTCACATGGATAAATGGGAGGACACCAATGAACATGGCAGATAGATAAATAGGAGGACACCACTGAACGTGGCACAGGGATAAATAGGAGGACACCAATGAACGTGGCAGATAGATAAATAGGAGGACACCACTGAACGTGGCACAGGGATAAATAGGAGGACACCACTGAACGTGGCACAGGGATAAATAGGAGGACACCACTGAACGTGGCACAGGGATAAATAGGAGGACACCACTGAACGTGGCACAGGGATAAATAGGAGGACACTATTAGATGCAATATTGACCTTTGCTCAGCATGAAAGCCGCCAACCCTGAGAATCTAGCATCCAGGTATGGCACATATAATAAGCTACAGGGATCTCTGTATTCTGGGCGGTGTCATCCAGTCCTCAGATGTCCCCAAATACCATGAGAAGGTTCATCCCCACTCATCTGGTACAGGGCCACACTGGCCAGTTTGGGGCCCAACATTGTGATACTATGATGCGGATAATGATACAGTTAGCTTCTCTGGAGTAACGCATGCCGTAATCATGGGCCGAGTGTTATTACTACGTATATACAGCAGATGTGCTTATCTACATACGGAATTAACCAATCATTCACATACAGTGTAGATTACATTCACAAATACCGTGCAGTCTATCTCCCAGCCTTGTGTATTAATCTAGAACGTTCACTAAGTGACCGGGCGAGAGAGGAAGAGAGAAGCCATTGAGGAGCTGGAGCTAATTAATTAAGTGATGCAGCTATTTAACATTAAAGTCATTATTTTTATAGGTCAGTGGACTGTTTGAGTGCTCTCATTACTGCAGGATACCTGCCAGCAGCTGCGCATCCTTAGTCTGCTCCCAATCCAGCACAGCCAGGAGCGCTGGGAATTGGTGCTTTTATGTCAGGCCAACCCATCAGTGCGATGTAGGATATATACTTATACTGTATATATGTGTGTGACATACAGCCATGTATGTCACACATCAGTCATGGAAGTCAAACATCAGCCATGCGGTATATACAATTCTTCTGAACTTAAAGATTTCCCCTCACTCAGTATAAACACCTCTACGGAACCTACACATTTACCCTCACTCAGTATATACACCTCTGCAGAACCTACACATTTCCCCTCACTCATTATATACACCTCTGCAGAACCTACACATTTCCCCTCACTCATTATATACACCTCTGCAAAACCTACACATTTCCCCTAACTCAGTATATACACCTCTGCAGAACCTACACATTTCCCCTCACTCAGTATATACACCGCTGCAGAACCTACACATTTCTCCTCACTCAGTATAAACACCTCTACGGAACCTACACATTTCCCCTCACTCAGTATATACACCTCTGCAGAACCTACACATTTCCCATCACTCAGTATATACACCTCTGCAGAACCTACACATTTCCCATCACTCAGTATGTACACCTCTAAAGAACCTACACATTTCCCATCACTCAGTATATACACCTCTGCAGAACCTACACATTTCCCATCCCAACCTATAGATTAACCCTTTCTCACTATGCATGATACACATATTTCTCTATATTTCCCATCACTCAGTATATACAATTCTACATCCCCCCTCACTCTGCAGTTAGCATGGACCCCTATACATTTCCCCTGATACAGTATATAGACCTCTACAGAACCTACCCCTGACACAGTATATACACCTCTACGGAACCTACACATTTCCCGCCACTCACTCTGCAGTGTATACACCTCTACATTACCACTCACTCTGCAGTGTATGCACCTATACATTACCACACACTCTGCAGTGTATACACCTCTACATTACCACTCACTCTGCAGTGTATGCACCTATACATTACCACTCACTCTGCAGTGTATACACCTCTACATTACCACTCACTCTGCAGTGTATGCACCTATACATTACCACACTCTCTGCAGTGTATACACCAGTGTACACTTCCCTACACTCTGCAGTACAGACCCCCTGTATACTGTACATCCCCCACACACTGCAGTATAGACACTTGTATACATTATCCAACACACTGCATCATATACACCTCTCTACACTCTGCAGTGCAGACCTCTGTATACATCCGCCCACACTCTGCTGTATATACACCTGTATACATCTGCCCACACTTTGCTTTATATACACCTGTATACATCCGCCCACACTCTTCGGTATATACACCTGTATACATCCCCACACTCTTCGGTATATACACCTGTATACATCCGCCCACACTCTGCTGTATATACACCTGTATACATTCCCCCACACTCTGCTGTATATACACCTGTATACATCCGCCCACACTCTTCGGTATATACACCTGTATACTTTCCCCCACACTCTGCTGTATATACACCTGTATACTTTCCCCCACACTCTGCTGTATATACACCTCTATACATCCCCACACTCTGCTGTATATACACCTGTATACATCCGCCCACACTCTGCTGTATATACACCTGTATACATCCCCACACTCTTCGGTATATACACCTGTATACATCCCCACACTCTGCAGTATATACACCAGTATACATCTCCCCTCATGCTGCAGTGCTGACCCCTGTATACACCCTGTCTGTGCACTGTAGACACTGCACTGTTAGCCCCAGGCAGCTCTGCAGTATACAGTAGACACATGTATACACCCCCCACACAGACACTCTGCAGTGCAGAGCCCTATACATGCCCCCATACTCTGCGGTGCAGACCCCTATACATTCCCCCATACTCTGCGGTGCAGACCCCTATACATCCAACCACACTCTGCAGTGCAGACCATATACATACACCCACACTCTGTAGTGCAGAGCCCTATACATTCCCCCACACTCTGCAGTGCAGACACCTATACATACATTCACACTCTGCAGACCACTGTATTTACCCCCCCCCCCCCCCCCAAACACACACACACAAACTATACCTATACAACCCCACACTCTTCAGTACACAGACTCCTATCCCCCACACTCTGCAGCAAATAGACCCCGGTATATATCTCCCCACACTCTGCAGTACACAGACCCCTATACAGTACACCCCCCACACTGCAGTACACAGACCCCTATACAGTACACCCCCCACACTGCAGTACACAGACCCCTATACAGTACACCCCCCACACTGCAGTACACAGACCCCTATACAGTACACCCCCCACACTGCAGTACACAGACCCCTATACAGTACACCCCTCACACTGCAGTACACAGACCCCTATACAGTACACCCCCCACACTGCAGTACACTGTAGCTGCCTGTCTCCCGCACTACCAGCCCCATGCAGCTCTGCAGCGCAGGGTGGGGGAGGATTCCCAGCTGGGACCCTGCAATGCACCTGCAGCAGGGGGGTGGTGGGGTGGGCTTCCTGCAGCCAGACTGCACTACGGGGCACTGAGATTATAGGATGCATTAACCCTTCCAGTGCTGCAGCAATGACACCAGAGGTGGATTATTAATGTTATTAACCCTTCCAGTTCCCCAAATGTTATTAACCCTTACAACCCCCCCCCCCCCCCCCAGTCCTACCTGTTCCGCTCCTCTCGGTGGGGGTTGCCATCCTGTGCTGTACACGATCCGGATGGGAGTAGTTGGTCTGAGTTCGGATGCCCAGGTGAGGTTGTCTGTACTGTGAGCTCGGTCAGTGGTCAGTGCATGGGTGTGCAGGGGCCCGGGGGTCTCTGAGCAACGAGTCCTAGTGGGGGCCAGGGGTCTCAGTGCAAACAATGTGCAGGGGTTTCTGAGCTTGCTGGGGGCCGGGATCTCAATGCAATAAGTTCCCAGGGTCCAGGGGTCTCTATGTAATTACTTTACTGGGGGCCAGGGGTCTAAGTGCAATGAAGATGCTGGGGGCCAGGGGGCTCAGTGCAATGCAGATACTGGGGGCCAGGGGTCTCAGTGCAATGCAGATGCTGGGGGCCAGGGGTCTCAGTGCAGTGCAGATGCTGGGGGCCAGGGGTCTCAGTGCAGTGCAGATGCTGGGGGCCAGGGGTCTCAGTGCAGTGCAGATGCTGGGGGCCAGGGGTCTCAGTGCATGTATGAGGTAGAGCTGCAGGGATGTGCAGCTTGCAGCACACTTTGTGTGTGTGAATAATGTATACAATGCTGCAGAGAAGCCTCACAGCTGGCTAAGGTGGGTCTCTCATCCCCACAGGGACCCTCCCTCATAGCCAATCACCGGCAGCCAGGGACACTGACAGCCCTGTGATTGGCTCCTGAGATATGTTGGCTGCAGCTGATCAGTGCTGAGATGGGATGCTGTTAATTCTTCTCATCTACCTCTGTCCTGTCTATTCTGCACTATCCCAGTGTCCTCCTTATCACCGACCCAACCCCCCTCTCATCTTTTATCCTGCACCAGCCCCAATCTCATTATCCCCATATTTCCCTCCTTTTAACCTTATGTCCTGATATTCCCCTCTGCATGTTATATTTGTCCTGCCACCCCTCTCCTGTACTGACACCTCTCCCTCTTTCCTATACATCAATACATTGTATCCAGCCTCTCATGCTGAAGCATCTCTCAGCCAATCCAGTATCTGTATATAACCCCCCTCCAGCCCCCCTCTCCCTGCTACTTGTCTCAATAAGCTTGTTGTGCACATTCCCTACCATAGGTGCAGGAGGTGCAGCTGCTATGGGGCCCAGAGCTGAGAGGGGCCACCTTCCCTGTCACAGTTACATGTGTTATATACAGGGGTGTAACTAGCATAGGTGCAGGGAGTGCAGCTGCTATGGGGCCCAGAGCTGAGAGGAGCCACCTTCCCTGTCACAGTTACATGTGTTATATACAGGGTGTAGCTACCATAGGTGCAAGGAGGTGCAGCTGCTATGGGGCCCAGAGCTGAGAGGGGCCACCTTCCCTGTCACAGTTACATGTGTTATATACAGGGGTGTAGCTACCATAGGTGCAGGGAGTGCAGCTGCTATGGGGCCAGAGCTGAGAGGGGCCACCTTCCCTGTCACAGTTACATGTGTTATATACAGGGTGTAGCTACCATAGGTGCAGTTAGTGCAGCTGCTATGGGGCCAGAGCTGAGAGGGGCCACCTTCCCTGTCACAGTTACATGTGTTATATACAGGGTATAACTACCATAGGTGCAGTGGGCGCAGCTGCTATGGGGAAAGAGCTGAGAGGGGCCACCTTCCCTGTCACAGTTACATGTGTTATATACAGGGTGTAGCTACCATAGGTGCAGGGAGTGCAGCTGCTATGGGGCCAGAGCTGAGAGGGCCACCTTCCCTGTCACAGTTACATGTGTTATATACAGGGGTGTAGTTACCATAGGTGCAGGAGTGCAGCTGCTATGGGCCCAGAGCTGAGAGGGGCCACCTTCCCTGTCACCGTTACATGTGTTATATATAGGGTGCAGCTACCATAGGTGCAGGGGGTGCAGCTGCTATGGGGCCCAGAGCTGAGAGGGGCCACCTTCCCTGTCACAGTTACATGTGTTATATACAGGGGTGTAGTTACCATAGGTGCAGTGGGCGCAGCTGCTATGGGGAAAGAGCTGAGAGGGGCCACCTTCCCCGTCACAGTTACATGTGTTATATACAGGGTGTAGCTACCATAGTTGCAGGGGCTGCAGCTGCTATGGGGCCAGAGTTGGGAGGGGCCACCTTCCCTGTCACAGTTGCATGTGTACTATACAGGGTGTACCTACCATAGGTGCAGGGAGTGCAGCTGCTATGGGGCACAGAGCTGAGAGGGGCCACCTTCCCTGTCACAGTTACATGTGTTATATACAGGTATAACTACCATAGGTGCAGGGAGTGCAGCTGCTATGGGGCCCCGAGCTGAGAGGGGCCACCTTCCCTGTCACAGTTACATGTGTTATATACAGAGGTGTAACTACCATAGGTGCAGGGAGTGCAGCTGCTATGGGGCCCAGAGCTGAGAGGGGCCACCTTCCCTGTCACAGTTACATGTGTTATATACAGGGGCAGAGCTGGTGCAAGACACCGGAGCACCCCAGGGGGGTGGGCAAGTGGGCAGCGGCGGGACATTTCCGCAGCGTCACTGCACGGGGGGGTGGCTGGTGAGAGAGAGAGGAAGCAGCGTCTTTGCGCTCCAGGGGGGGTGGGGGTGTTGAGATGTGGCAATAGCCGCACCATCGCTCCCCGGGGGGGGGGGGGGGTGGGGGCTGGTAAGAGAGAAAGTGAGAGATTTGGTAAGAACAGGGTTGCCTACCCTCCCGGAATGGCCGGGAGGGTCCCGGAAATCGGGTCCCCCTCCCGGCCCCCCGGAAAGGGGGGCAACCCTCCCGCATTAACCCCAATCCCCCGTGATCCGCCCCTCGGCAGGGGGGTCCGTGAGTAAAATGACGATCGCGTCATTTTAACCCCGCCGTGCAATGCCTGAAATACCGGCATTGCACGACGGGGGGCGTGGCTAAAATGACGCGATCACTGTAGGCACGCCCCCAGCAGGGAAGCCCATCTGTGGCTCCGCCCCCAATCTGTCTCCCGGTGATAGCCCCCCCCCCCCCCCTGTATAACGGAGCTGGCTGCCCTCTCCCGGAAGGCAGCCAGCAAAAGTCGGCAAGTATGGGTAAGAATCTCCAGGTTTTTTTTAAAGCGGTCAATCATTTATACTGCAAAACCACACTGGTCCCGCCCTTATTCCTAGTATTTATATATTTATATGAAGAATGTCTTCCAGTTACTCAGCAAATACTCCTTCCATTTTTGCGAGTCATTGTCTGTTACATTATTAATTACTTACATCCCCCACTATCCACAAATGCTTAAAGTCTATGGTGACTATCATTGCATGCATCTTAGAACCTAATGTAATATTAAAACAATATTTCTATTTACGAAATGTTCAATGAAAAATGCTTTTAGCTTTGATATAAGAGACATCAGCGGCATAAAGAAAATCTGAGTGCCCCCCTGCCAGAAAACTTTGCCCCTCCCTCCACCAGCTCCAACCCCGACTCACCCCAACCCCGACTCACCCTTACATCTGTCGCTGCAGTCCCGGTGCTCCTCCTGCTATCATAAAAAATGTCCCTTGCAAAATGGCTGCCACCAGACTGTTATTAAGTTGACCTTTCTACCCCCTCACGGAAGTCCACGTTTTAGAGGGATGGGAGTGGTCGCACAATTACGTCTTCGTGGCTCTGCCCTCGATTGTACACTGGGGGCCCACCTTTAAAATCTAGGACTGTCCTAAACGTTAGAGTCATTGGGAAACCATGAAATATGTGGGCGTGGTTCAATACATTTACAGTGAAAAGATAGACAGTCAACAGGTGTTGACCATTGTCATTTTGACCTCTTGATTCTGTCGACCCATTGAACCCGTCGAACATAAACATTGTCTACCTTTTATCTGTTGATCTTTTTACAAGAGACCTATGAAGCATACCAAAATATGAGAAGGGTTCGGAGAAGATAGTAAGAGTGTAGCCAAGCTCTATAGCCAATGATGCCCCAAAACTGCTGCTGAGATTGGGTTCAGGGTTTGGGAGAATTAGGGCTGGTATGAGGTGTTTCAACCCTACAGGCAAACCTTCATCTTACTGTTCCCACCAACACCCCACACTCCAATGCCAACTTTCTAGAACCTCAGTTGAACGTGTGGAGGTGGCGTCTTAGAGGTTCAGCACCTGTCGTTTGCATTACGTTTAACAAGGATCCCTCTCTCTGAGTCAGTCATAATAAAGATTAGTCATCCTTAATTTTGGGATAGACTCAGGGGCGCCTCCAGATTCTGTAGCCCCTAGCAGCTGCCTTATGGTAGAGACAGCCCTGGGGAGAACCCAGCACTCATCCTGGATAAATCCTTCATTTTTATGGCACAGACACTTCTGTATCCGAGGCACCTCTTCCCCGTAGACATGACCGATGGTGTTTCTTGATGGAATCTACTCTTGCAGGAAAATGCTGATAGAGCCTTGTCCTCAGCAGAGGTCACGTCCATAAATCACCTCCCAGGACACCGAATCATTTATCGATTTATCTGTGTGCTCAACAACTGTAATCAAATATTTTGGACCAAGATGCCTTCTGATGCAATCAGTTGTATTAGACAACGGAAGACGTGGAGTGTCCAGATCCAACGTATTAAAGGTATTAGGGAATAAAGCCAACAGCCCGAAGACAAGCACATTGGTAATATATTGATAATGTATTGATAACAGAGATGGAAAAGGTTTTACAGATTATCTCCAGTAATGTAATCAGCATGCCACAGACCGGAACTACGCACATGATTCAGACCGCAGTGGTGGTGCAGTGGGGCGAGTTTCATCGGTCTACGCTGCACTGCGCATGTTCCAGGATGAGGTTGCGATGACGGTCGTAGAGAGGATGGATTTGCAAAGTAAATGACAGTAACGGACCATTTGTGGGGGTAACGAGGGAGTAATAAATTTGGGGGTGTTGCAATTAGAGCATATATTATATCTGGCGATTGTGATCCGGTATAGAGTTACAATGGCTTCAGCATCTTTGTGGTATTTGTATATTTTATTACAGTCGCTGTGTACACATCATTAGCGTACATCTCAGTGGGGTTACAATAACTCCAGAGACCCCACGATGGCTTGTAGATGCTAAATGGCTCCTGGGCACTGGGAGTATACGGGGGCCATTGCTCCACTACCCCACCCAAAATGGCCACTGCCGTAGAGGAGAAAGTTGTTATGAAAGTGGCCATTTTGGGAGTGACATTTTTAATGGGGGGGCTGGGAATAGAATCCCTTGACAACAAGTAGAACCCCTAAAAGGGGCAGAACATGGGACAGGCACAATAAGACCCCATGGAGGTGAGGGGGAGGGTTACGAATGAAAGGGTGGACGTGCTTTTCACAACTTAAAAATATATATCTTTTTGGACTTTTGATTATTTTACCATCCACGTGGACTATGAATGGGAACGGTAAAGTGTGTCGATGCAGTACACTAATTGGGGGTCCATTGCTGAGGTGTCGACATTCACACACAAAAAAACAGTGAAAAACTAGTTTTGACCTTTTAATGCGTCAATCTTTTCCATGTCAACCTTTGGCTTGTGACAACCTTTTGGTTGACTTACGAAGTCAACCAAAATCAGGGCCTCTGTGTGTGTGTGTGTGTGTGTGTGTGTGAGACACTTACAAAAATAATGTTTACCCTAAAGAGAGTTTAACACAGTGGTCAGGGAACTCGGTCCTCATTATTACCCCACGCAGTGCATGTTTTGCAGGTCTCCTCACAGAATCCAGTGGCGTAACTATAGCCCCGCAGCCCCCGCGGTGGCGGGGAGGCGCTGAGGGGCTGTGGGCGCTGATCTGCGGGGCTATAGTTACAACTATGTTTAACAACCCCCCCCCCCCTTACCCCTCCGCAAGCCGCAGCCAGCGCCGTTGCATTCAGGGTCCCGACTCCCGGCCGCAGCGCAAATCTTGCTGCAGTACTTCTAATGAAAAATAACTATCAGAAAATGGCTGCCCCCTAATAGCAGACAGTTTTTTGGGATGCTAGAGGAGGCGCGGGCCTCCTCTAGCATCCTTAAAAACTGTCTGCTGTTAGGGGGCAGCCATTTTCTGATGGTCATTATAGAACTGCAGGAGAAGACGGAGACGGAGCCGGCTGCGGGACCCTGAATGCGGCGGCGGCGGCACGCGGAGGGGTAAGGGGGGTTTTAACTTGGGAAGGTGGGTGGGAGGGGTAGGGGGGGGCGGCGCTGCCGATATCGGCGGGGGGGGCGCATAAATTCTAGCTACGCCGCTGACAGAATCACAAGTGAAATAATTAACTCCACCTGCGGACCTTATAAAATGTGTCTGTGAGTAATTAGTACTCCTGTGCACCTGCTGGGTTACCAGCCAAACATGCACTGTGTGGGGTAATGAGGACCAAGTTCCCTGACCACTGCTGTAACGTCTCGTGTCCTGCTAGGAGGAGGAGTCAGCCACAGAAGCGATATCAATGGCTTTCAATTAACTGATTCAATCTCCCAGGGGAGGAGAGGTGCCCCCTTGGGAGCAGGAGCCCGGTGACAGATGACTCCATTGCCTCCCAGTGTTACACCTCTGTCCTGCGGCTGCAGATATATGTCAGTTGAGACTTATATTTGTGAAGGCGGGAGAAATAATTTGATGGTCGGCATGGTTGCGAGGGGATGTGTAATGAAGACATGGTTGCTAGGGGAAATGCCAGCAGGGGGGTCGACAGGCATTTGGGCATCGTTACAAGGCTCTCTAAGTAGCCAATTTCCACTGCTTAGCGAGTCCATCGGAATCACCCCCAATATATGTGGTGCAGGATTTCTTGTGCATGACCCTCCATGGCAGTACAGCACAGACCAGTATCAGAGCTATACCATCATATGCTCTGATCTCTGCAGTCACAGATAATGCTGATTCAGCAGCAGAGACAGGCCAGTCCCTCAGTGTTCCCCTCACTGACAGAAATCTGACTCACTGCTGCCACCGCATGGTCGCTGGCAGCATATCCCCATCTTGCAGTATATTAATATTTAATTGAAAAGAAACCACAAAGCAAATACAGTGTCACAATATTACAAAGTATTGATGCATAAGAGAGAATAATAAATATTGTACTTCTGCTGAAGTATCAGCTGCACTGTGTCCGCCTCAAGTGAATCACACAGTATATAATATATACACACATCGGAGGGTATTCTGGCTGACTCGCAAGGCTGTCAATCCCCAATTTGCATAATCATCCATACGCAGACTCACATCGAATGATTGTGTAAGCGCTCACAACCAGGAGTCCATTCACCTCCTCCCCCAGCTCCGCTGCTGACTGCACAGTACAGCAGACAGCAGCGGAGGCTGTTTGCGCCCTCCACCCAACTTACATCCTGACCGCAGGACGCTTTGGTCCGGAGGTTGAGCTTCCCCCATAAGTGTAAACGGGAGCCGGTTCGGATGACTCAGCATATCGTTTACACTGCCCACTACCCTGGTCAGGACCTGGGTAGAAGTCCAGTGTAAAGGGACACGGGTTATCCCCTGTTACACCGCCACTGACTCGGGTCCACAAGGGAAACACCCGGGTTTTTGTAAAAGAGGTATAACAGTTCTGTAAAATCTCCTCAATTGTGCTATTAGTACATAGGGTAATTCAGACCTGATCACACGGCAAATTAGTGTGTCGGGCGATTATTTATACACTGCACGTGCGTGTGACCCATAATACACATGCGCGATGTCGTGCCACAATGAAATCCTGCTACTATCTTTATACACACGCCACTCGCAAGGTGACTTACAGGAAACTGGCGTCTTGGGGTGGAAACCGGCTGTTTAGTGGGAGTGCCACGAAAAACACTGGCGTGCCCAGGAGAACACTGGGTCAGATGCCACAGAATCATGTGCAAAGTACCAACAATCAGGACCTTACTACTGACGCAGAAACTCCTGCCACATCCGAATGACCTCCTATTGGCGAAGTTGGAGCACGGCGTCTGTTGCGTGCACCTTCCGTGTGGCGTCACCCGTACAAATACTTTGGAACAATGTGTTTATCCCCCGGAGCTGGGATAAAGGGGAATGTCTCTTTGGCGTCCGCTGGACGGATCTCAGAGCTGGGTCTACGCTCTCATTTGTCTCAGCGCCACAGAATAACAATGTGTTTTGCTGCCAGCGAGCTCTGGGTCATGTCAGCTCCAGCTCTGCCACCATCAGGAGCTGAATAATAGAATGACCTATGAACCATTGCTTCATAATAGGAAACATTCACAGCTGCGTAGGGAAAACTTTTGGGTAGTTGGAGCTTGAGAATATTTTGTTACATTTGTTTCCTAGTGAAACAGGTCTCATAGCCGAATGACTTGACAGGGTATTGTCTAATAGCTGTGCCCAATTAATCCCCCCAAAAATGACATAACTCTCTTGTTGGATAAAATTGGCCACAGCAGCCATCTTTATTAAAACAATACAAGTTTAACAATAATAAAAAACATTTCCCACGGAAGGTGGTCCCCGAGGCCCTCAATAAATCTATCCACACCTCTAAGCACTTCCAGGAGTTGTTACCCCCAGCCGATAGCAATTGGCTCGAGGGCACCAATTGTCAACACCCAGTGCTCATTAATTAAACCTCACCCAGGGGAGTCCAGCCCCCTCATGGGGCCCTCCCCGCCGCATAATTAAGCCTCAATGCCACTAACCTCGAGGACCCCCCTCCGCCACCAAGCACGGGGTTAAACCCTTGACCCCGAGCGACCCCCCCACATCCGGAACGCTGTTTCTATCCCCTCTTGTAGTCCCAAAGACCACACATCTATCCCTACAGCGTTCAAGTGCACACCGTCACCTCTCCAAAAAGCACCGGCACCAGACTCGAGTTCCCTGTGCCTCACCACTACCGCGCCGTTTCTAGCCATAAAACGCCCAATTGCCCTGTTAACTTTTATCCTTGCCTTATTGATCTTGTCAGCCGACCTTGCATCCCTCCAATAACGGCGCGGCACAATATCCGACCAAACCGTGATTACCTCCGGAAACATTGCCCATAAACGTAGGAGATCAAACTTGATATCCCGTATCAACTCCCTAAATGGTCTGCTCCCGAGGTCATTCCCTCCCACATGCAACACTAATATGTCGGGAGCCCTATCGAGCCGAACAAAACGGTGAAATTCCTGTAACACTCCACTCCATACCATACCGCGCTTCCCCAGCCAGCGAACCAATGCCTCTTCTCTATCCCAACCTAGCTGGCGGCTGTTCGGTCTGACATCAGCCCGCAAAGCTCCCCAAAAGACATATGAATGTCCTAAAATCCAAATCAGGCACGGGGACTGCCCTAAAATAGAAAGAACACAGTCCGCCTCAAAATTCCCCTAAACGAACATAGGAGCGAAAACGAGACGATTCCCACCGCCCAATACGCTTAATTAACTTATCTCCAAATCCCATCCTAGCAGCCTCAGTTGCGGCCCCAATGCGGAAAGAGTGACCCGCGTATTCCTCCCCCTTGAGGCCCAACGTCCGCAGGACTGCTCTAAACACACTTGTGAACTGGAACCGTGATAAAAAGGATCCATTCGCATGCATCAGCAACGGATCCCTTTCCCTGCCCACTCTGACCTCCTTAAATATCCTTAGCCGTGCTACCGGGCACATATCCGAGCCAGGTACGGAGAAGAGAACTACCCTCTTCCCCCTCCCTAATTGATCCGTCTTCGACCTCCTCACCACTAGCTCCACCCTATCTGAGTATAAATCCACATCCTCTCCTAACAAACCTCCCGGCCTGGAGACGCTTGGACTTACAAGCTCGCCAATCCGCAGTGCCCCGAAGAATGCAAGCGAAAAAGCTACCCCGAACAACTTCTCCTCGAAATTGGAACTACAGACCTCCCCTAACTTTCTACCCATATTCTGCAACAGCTGGAAGGACACTGGCCTTCTCTGATCCTGTACTACATGTCCTCTCTTCCAACCTTTCAAAGCTTGCGCAATCAGGAAATTCTTGGTGACGTCAGGCCTCCCACCTGCACGAAACCCAAAAGCCAAGCCCGCCATGCAGCGCGTGATTTTTGCCACTGACCAACCAATCTCCTTACAATGGCCTATATATAGCAAGACAGCCAACTCGTCATCATCCTCCTTCAAACCTACTACCTCACGCCATTCTAGCCAGCTCCGCCATTCCTGATTGTATGCCGACCATGTATTCGGGGCCAAGGATTCCCTGATGAGCTGATCGACTACCCGTCCAGCAGAGCCCAGAGCCGACTCGGGAACCCGGTCCCCTCCCTGTCCGCCTCTGGTGCCAACTCCCGGAAACGTTCCCACTGTGAACGAGATAAAGAATCCGCAATGCCGTTAGAGACACCGGGGACGTGCCTAGCCACAACCCACAAATTCAAAGCCAGACATTCCAATACCAACTGCTGCAAAATGATGACCACTGGCGGTGAAGATGCCGACAATTGGTTAATAGCCATGACAACCCCCAGATTATCGCAGTGAAAACAAATCTTCCTGTCGCGGAATAGCTCACCCCAAACAACCACTGCAACCAAAATAGGAAATAATTCCAACAATGCTAAGTTTTTTACCAAGCCTCTCTGCACCCAAGACTCCGGCCAACTGCCCACACACCAATGTCCCTGGCAATAAGCCCCAAAACCGCCACTCCCAGCCGCGTCTGTGAAAAGGTCTAGCTCTGTAGCCACGCACGTGTCTGACATCCACAACGCCCTGCCGTTGAAAGTTTCCAGAAAAGTTGCCCACACCCGCAAGTCCCCTTTCAACTCACTACCTAATCTGACAAAATGATGAGGAAGAACCACCCCTGCTGTCGCTGCTGCCAGTCTCCTGCTGAAAATGCGGCCCATTGGCATAATGCGACACGCAAAATTCAACTTACCCAGCAAAGACTGTAATTCCCGCAATCTAATTTTTTTCAACTGCAACGCCCTCCCCACCTCGGCCTTCAAACCCAGCAATTTTTCCTCGGGCAAACGGCACTCCATATTCACAGTATCGATGACAATACCCAAAAAACTGATCACAGTCGCAGGGCCCTCCGTCTTACCTGGAGCAAGCGGGACTCCAAAATCTGCCGACACCCTTTCAACAGTCCTCAACAATAAGTCACATACACCGGTCCCCCCAGGACCAATACATAAGAAGTCATCTAGGTAATGAATAACTGAATTGCACCCAGAGACATCCTTAACCACCCACTCCAAAAAAGAACTAAAGGCCTCAAAATAAGCACACGACAAGGAGCAACCCATCGGTAAACATCGATCAACAAAAAACTCCCCATCCCAATAACAACCCAACAAACGCAAACTGGTTGGGTGAACTGGCAGCAATCGAAATGCCGATTCAATATCTGTCTTTGCCAACATGGCCCCATTCCCAAACCGCTTTACCCACTGAACAGCCGCGTCGAACGATGTATAAACCACCGAGCAGATGTCGGGGTCAATGCCATCATTGACCGACGCCCCTTTTGGAAAGGACAAATGGTGTATAAGCCAAAACTTGTTCGCCTCCTTTTTTGGCACCACCCCCAAAGGAGAGACTATCAAATCTGGCCATGGTGCCGCCCTAAAAGGTCCAGCCATACGACCCAGTTGCACCTCCTTAACCAGTTTTTCCTGCACCACTTCTGGATGCTCTCTAGCAGACTTCAAATTCCTCCTAAAACTCCCTGACACCTGCACGTCAGAAGGTATCTTAAAACCTTCCTTAAACCCCTCCTCCAACAAGGCGGCTGTCTGCTGATCAGGATACCTACGCAGATAGCCCAGCATCCTTTCCAGCCGAACTGGTGTCACCCCCTTTTGAACTACCGTCTCGTGACTTCCCTCTGAAGCATTTATTTGCACCGTGGTTCCCTCCACATGAGGAACATTCATGCTTGAATTTGCATTTTGCCCCAAACCGGCATGACCCGTCATTAAAGGCAAAGCAGAGTCCCTTCTGCATGGCTGTCCCACTTGTGGCCTCCCTCGGCCCCCCCCCCCGTCCCCACGAAAGGGCTGCCCACTTTTTATGGGGGCCGTCACCTTTAACCATAAAGCAATATCTTTATGGTCCCAACGAATGTTAGGGCGAACAGCCTTCCTCTGCCTAAACTGCTCGTCGTACCTGAGCCAAGCCAAGCCCCCATACACACGGTATGCCTCTCCTATTGCATCCATGTAACAAAATAAGCCTGAACAATTGTCAGGTGCCTTCTCCCCAATCACACTAGCTAAAATAGCAAATGCTTGCAACCAGTTCGTGAATGACCGCGGTATCAGCCGATACCGCCGCCGTTCCTCCTCCTCCTTCTTCTCCTCCTTACGGGGCCTATCCAGATTAAAACGCTCTAAAGGGAGCAATGAAAATATATCCACGTATTCCCCTTTCCAAATCTTCTCCCTCACCTCCTGCTTCAGGTGGGCCCCCAATGGCCCCTCAAAACATACGTACACCTCCCCTTTTGCGGTGTCACTAAGCCTCCCACTCTCCTCCTGCGTCCCAACACTGCCCCCTTCTGCCCCTGCACTACTGCTACCTTGCTCGCCGCCGGATACCGGCACCCCGCTGCTCACCGGCACCCCACTGCTAACCGGCACCCCACTGCTAACCGGCACACTATTACTGACTGGCACACTAATGGTAGCTGGTGTGCCCGAATTCTGCGGCGCCCATGCTGCCGCCGGGGACGGCCCCGCCCCCTGCTGCAAACCCACCAACCAATCTGCAAAACCACTCAATAATTCAGTAAAGCCCCTACTCATTTCCCCTTGGAGGGCTAACCCTCCCCCCCCTGACTCTGTGCTAAAGCATTAACAGACATAGAGACAGACTCACCAGGCTGCCTGGGGGCTGTGAACCCAGCAGCCGCAGGTCCAGTGTCCTGACGAGACCCAGCCAATGAAGAGGGACCAGGTATTTCTCCATCATCTGCAGACGCTGCCATCTCTCTTCTCCTGTCATCCCGACCCTCAGGTATAGCACCAGCCGGCGTGACCTCGTTGGAGGCGGAGCCAGCTGTGCGTCTCCCGCTCCGTGTACCAGGCCTGCGGTCCTCAGCCTGTACTTCTGCCCCCCTGCACGACTCACCCCGCGCTGGGCAGCAGCATGCCCCGCATGCCCCGCCGCTCCAGGTCCAGTACCACGCACCGCCGGATCTTCTTGCACGTGGGGGGGGTCCCCCCGCGCGGAGGGTTCCGCCTGCTGGTTGGATTCCTCCCAGACCTGGTCCTGCGGGCGGAAGGTGCCCGGCCCGCAGCCTGGCCTGGAGGGTCCCTGACGGGGCTCCTTGAACGGCGCTGAACCCTGGGGGACACAGATGGGCTGAAGCGCTCCGGAGGCCTGGACCTCCGAGGCCGTGCGCCCGCTGGAGCAGCCTCCTGCGTTGCCGCTCCCAGTCCCCCCAGCAGACCTGACATCTGCTGCTGCAGCCACTCAGCCCCTCTGGTGCCTGCTGCCTCCCTGAGGGCAGCCAGCGCCGCAGATACCTCAGCATCAGCGTTTGGGGAAGCCATGGGAGATGCAGTGCTGCTTAGCTGTTAAGAAAAATCTCCCAGTGACCCCTATTTCCTGTCTGCACCCTGCTTATATACCCTTACAACACCCCGTTAAGCCCCTCCCCCTTATGACCCTCTCCTTAGACACCCCTTCTATGACTGTCCAGCTAGTCAGCTCCCTACAAACCCTGTCAGGGGAGCCTCCCCCCAGGCTTTGCCTCCAGTCCAGCTCCTACAATCTCCTCGTCTAGGTTAGATATAACGTATAATCAGGTTTATTCTCCTCCGCTGTCACCTCATCTGACCTGACGTCATCTTCTATGATGACATCACTGGTGCCAATTGGCTGTCAGCCCTGGAGAGCACGCAGGAGGTTCATTCGTACTTGCATGCTAGATGGATTCTTAGGTCATGAGGTCTGTTTGACGTAATTTCTATCATCACAGGCACCTGCATGCTGCGGGCGGTCTGGACATTGGGCAGGGGTCATGTCTGGACCATTTTTGGGTCAGCTGTGTAAGATGGCTTAGAAAATGCCCCTAAATTGCTATGGGTGTAGGCCTCATAAGTATTGGCTGCCACTGGGCATGTTGCATCTGATCCATGCCACCAAGGCTGCGAGGAAGGCAAGTTTCTGGGCAACTGGAAACCCCCCCCCCCCCCCACCACACCATCTTGTGTTTGCCACTGATGTATCTAGTGGGCTTCCCATTCTTAATACTGAAGGATCGTATGGGGCTAGCTGCATACTTTTGTTCATTGTATGACCCCTCAATGTGCATCACTGCTTCATATTTTACCTTATAAATATAATATCTCACTCTCTCTCTATATATATATATATATATAAAAGGATAACTACTCCTCACCTCTATGACGTGAAGTATCGCCACTGACCACTTGAGGCCACTTAACAGACCAAGGGCCAGATTCTCTAAGCTTCAAAAGTGATAAAATGGAGAGTGATAAACAACCAACCAATCAGCTCCTGTCTGACATTTTTCAAACACAGCCTGTGACATGGCAGGTAGGAGCTGATTGGCTGGCTGTTTATCACTCTCCATTTTATCACTTTTGAAGCTTAGAGAATCTGGCCCTAAATTACTCCTTTCTGTGCTAAAATTTGTCATTACCGAAAGTGGAATACATTTTTGCAGGGACACTGATGGATATGGAGAGAGGGAGCTGCAAAGACAGAGATTGGAGTTAGGAGCAGATAGGGACTGGGGGTGGGGTGGCGAGTTTGGGGCTAAAAGCTGTCACAGCTCAAAGAGAAAGTAGATTGCAGAATCCTACATTTTGATGGGCCATTTGAACTAGTTAATAATATAATTTGCTACAAAAATAATAATACTATAGTTTCTCAATAGAATCAGGAAATAACAAGTACGATACAATATGTCCCAAAAGTAAACTTTAATACAATATACTACAGGTTTGTGTCTTATTAGTGGTGCACACTTGCTGCATTTACCCTACATTACAGCTTTATGGTCTGACAGATTCAGCGATGGAGGATTACATTGTTTCTTTTTGTTTTATATGATGTATATACATGTATAATATGAATATATTATATTTATATATTAATCCAAATCAATATTACTTTGTATGACTTAATATATACATTATGTACCAATTTGGCTTTTAATAATCTGAATCTTGCAGAGCGACAATGATCTAGAAGCACATTACGGGGTCGTTGTAGAGTCCATTCCGTGATCACTTGGGGAACGCGTGGGGTGAGAGGCAATGAGGAACCGCCTTGCTGAGGCCAAGCCTGATTTCCTGCATATGTACAAACATAACCAAATCATCAGCACCCGCCTTGTGGTGCAGCCGTCCAGATTTCCTGGTAGCCCAGATCACCATTGCACTACATTGATGTGATCATGAAATCCTCTCTTCTTGGCAGGTTTCTTGAGCTCAGGTGAGGGGGTGGGGGGTGGGGTAGTGGAAGTAGTCCTATTATTAACCTACACGTGTGCATGGACTTCTCATATGGGGACAGGGTGATCACAAATCTGCAATAATGAAATAAAATAGAAATTATTTTTCGTTCTCTTCATCGCCTTGTCCTCCAGACCTGTTCTCTTTTAAACATTGAGGAGTAAATGTACTTAAATGGGAGTTTTATTGAACATAGAGTCTATGGATTATCTTCTAGAAGGTGCTAAATAAATAAGAAGTAGAATCTGTTTGGTTGCTATGGTAAACATCCCATCTTCAATAGAACTCCAATCTTAGTAAATTTACTCCTGAGTGTTTCCACAAATATGTATGTTTTTAGAATGGAAACAGAACATCAGAATTGACAACAGAAGTCCTTAACGTTAGAATGATTTGCTTGCGGTGTCCTAGGTAACACAAGATCTGATCAAATATGGCATTAAGGGGTAGATGTAAGAAGCAGTGATAAGGGAGGAGAAGTAATAAAGTGCCTGGTACTTTATCACCGGCCAATCAGCTCCTGACTGTTAAGTTACAGGCTGGGTTTAAAAAGGGACAGTCAGGAGCTGATTGGCCGGTGATAAAGTACCAGGCACTTTATCACTTCTCCTCCCTTATCATTGCTTCATACATCTACCCCTTAATTCCATATTTCATCAGATATTGTGTTACCTAGGACACCACAAGCAAATCATTCTAATGTTAAGGACTTCTGTTGACGACTCTGATGTTCTGTTTCCATTCTAAATGTCTACAACTGTGGTTCCCAAACTCTAACATGCAGGCTTTAATGATATCTGTGGCTCAGTAAAATTGGTTAAACCAAATTGATTGAGGCACTAATTACGTCACCTGGGGCCAAGCATAGATATCCTGAAAACCTGGACCTGTAAGGGGCATTGTGGAATAAATGTTCTATTCATGTATACGTTATTCTGGGCAGATTATCCACCGATTAGTCAGAGATTTGGGATGTGGCGATAGAAGGATTCTGCAATATATACTCCCAGATCTTACCTTCAGCGCAGGACTATAATCTCCTGCTGGACAAACCTGAAAGAGACATTTATAGGAAACTGTTAGTATCTGTACACAACACATACTGTACATGCATACATACATACATACATACATATATGGGCTGGGCTGCAAGCTTAAATGCATTGATCCAGTGGCGTAGCTACGAAAATTGCGCCCCCCCCCCCCCGAGAATTTTTGGCGACCCCCCTCAAGAAAAGTTAACCCCCCCCCTGCCTTACCCGCTGCCGCTTGCCGTCGCATCGCTGCCTGTGTAACCGGGACACGCATAGCTACTCTGCGGTCCCATCGCTCCTCCTCGCTCGGCTTGGCTCCTGCTATTCTAAAAAATCTCCTACACAAAATGTCTGCCACCTTACAGCAGACCTCCTCTAGCATCCTAAAAAAACTGTCTGCGATGGCAAGCGGCAGCGGGTAAGGCAGGCGGGGGTTAACTTTTCTCTGGGTGGGGGCAGCAGTGGAACAGGCAGGCAGGGGCGGAACAATAGCCCCGCAGACCCCCAGTGCCCACACTTTACTCAGCGCCTCCCCGCCGCTGCGGGGGCTGCGGGGCTATTGTTACGCCACTGCATTGATCAATTCATGAACTAAAACCCCATTATTTATTGATTGATTATTTGAATGCTAAGGTGAGTTAGTTTGTTGTAGTGCGTGCTGGGCCCCCTGTGTTTGTATTTACTAGAGTGTGTGGTCACAGGCCACCGCACCCCATCCTGGGAAGTGGGTGCTGTTTGCACCCCATTCGTAGGAATGGCGAGTGCGGTGGTACTTCTGTATCTTCATACATATATGAGGATAAAGGGCCAGATTCAACAAAGGAAGTAACATTACATTGTTCCTATGCAGAGTAAATACTGACTGCTTTTGCATGTAGCCCATAAATGTTAGGCAGCTTTATTATTACACTGAGGAAGCTTATCCCATTGTGGTTGTGCCCTACTCCCAGCAGAAGCCACCATGGGGATTGATTGACAGGACATAAGGGGAACCAATTAAGTAACGAGTGAAGTTAATGACATCATCCCAAATAAAGAACACATTTGATAACTTTATATAGGCTTTGGTCTACTTGAGGTGCCCTGTGATCATTACCACGGGGTGTGTGCCAACTGCGATAGTTGGTATACCATTGGTATTAGCCATGAGGATAAGTACAGTTAGTTGTTTTGTTCTATGTTCCATGAGTTCTGTGTAGTCAGGACTGTGCAAGTACCATAGGAGTCTGATGGTATGTGTAGCGGGAATCTATATTCAGGGCTCTAACTAAGGGTGGACAAGTGGTTATATTAGGGTGACCACCTCATCCCTTTAATTCCGGACACATATTAATTACACAGATTGGTACTTGTTTCCTAGCACGGCGCCTAGATTTGCAACGTATGCAAACGTAGTCAAATCGCATCGCATAACGCATAGTACTAGAATACGTTGTGATGCGATTTTCACTAATGAATGGCGGTACGCGTCCTCCGATCTTTTCATACCCCCTCCATCCTCGTCGGCATGGAGTTGATTTTTGATAGAGTGGCGAGCGTATCGAGCCACCGAGCCCGAAGTGAGGGGATGCGGAATAGATGTAAAGTAATACTCGGCCCCTCGCGGGGCTCGCTGCGCTCGCCACGCTTCGGGCTCGGTGGTTCGCTGCGCTCGCCACACTATATAAGATCCACGCCGACGTGGATAGTGGGGGTATGAAAAGGTCGGAGGACGCGTACTGCCGCCCCTCGCTGGCTCGCTGCGCTCACCATGCTTCGGGTTGGCGTTGATAGTGGGGTGGCGTGGGGGTGCATTTAACATAGTAATCACCTATTAGGGTGCTTATACAATTAAAAATCGTATAGGAGGCCATTTAACATTGAAAAAACCCATTAGGTTAGTTATACAATTTAAAATCGTATGCAGGTATATGGCATGCGAGGCGATACAATGCATAAGATGCCGTACGACTGAATATCGTGGGCGCCGTGCTAGGAAACAAGTACCAATTTGTTAAGTAAATTAGTTATTTGTTAACACATGTCGTCATTACTGTGTCCGCTGTATGAATGTGCAGGTGTGAATGTGTTCCTAAAACACCAGCACTATCCACGCCACCCCGAAGTGTGGCGAACACAGCGGAACGCGTCCTCTGACCTTTTCATACCCCCACTATCCACGTGAGCGTGGAGTTGATTTTATATATTGTGGTGAGCCACTGAGCCCGAAGCGGGGACGAGGATTACTTTACATGTATTCCGCATCCCCTTGCAGGGCTCGCTACGCTCGCCACGCTATATATTCAACTCCACGCCGACGTGGATAATGGGGGTATGAAAAGGTTGGAGGACGCGTTTTGCCGCCCCTCGCCGCGCTTCGGGGTGGCGTGGATACAGGGAGTGACGCAAAACAATGCCAAAGGTGCTTACAATTGTAAGCACCCATCACATGTAATCACATCACATGTCATAGTAAGCACCCATCACATCTCATGGCATGGGTGCTTGTACAATGAAATATCGCATTGGATCACATCGCATTTGGTGCCATGCCATCCTATGCGATATTTAATTGTATAAGCACTCCTGTGCACTTAATATGGACATCGCATCGCACAGCCCTACACACGGTACACGATGCAATGCGAGTTTCCTACGCAGAATAGCCCACCAAGCTATTTGCTTAGTGGGCGCTGTGCTAGGAAACAATTTCACCTGACTCCATTTCACCTGGTTTTAAACTGCCACAGAACCTGTGTAATTAATATGTGTCCGGAATTAAAGGGATTAGGTGGTGACCCTAGGTGATATCACCCAGGGCACAGAGCCTATAGGGATGGCCCCTTCACAATGTCATAGCAACAGCCTTTGGCATACAGCAGGTGCCTGGGATGGCACCCTGCAGCCTGTACAGACATCCAGCACATCCTTCCTAGTGCTAGTAGCACTGACCCCTCACTGTGAACATGTCTAATGTACAGGGGGGGGGGGGGGGGGGGGGCAGATTGTTACCCTGCTGCGGAGTGTATATCGTGTACATCTAGATACAACGTAGCGCAGTCCTGCCGTAAGTGCATAATTCCTCTAATAAATATATATGTGCTCTCAGTAATGGAGGCATGAAGCCAAACACATACATAAGGACATATCTCTTATATATTTAGCCAGATCTGTCACTCAACCCCTGTGGAGAACGTTCCTGTGTAGGACAGTTTCACTTTCATGTGTCTGACATTCCACCCCCTTGACATCACCTCCCCCCGCCCAGCCAGGGCTACAGTACACGCCCACCATCCACCATTACTCCACAGCCACCATCCACCATTACTCCTGCACATCCCTACCCTCTGCCAGGACCCCCGCGACCCCCCTCCCGTGATTCGCGGGACCCCCCGCGACCCCCCCCTCCCGCGATTTGCGGGGCCCCCCCGCGACCCCCCCTCCCGCGATTCGCGGGACCCCAGCGCCCCCCCCTCCCGCGAATCGCGGGACACCAGCGCCCCCCCTCCTGCGAATCGCGGGACCCCCGCTTTCCACCCTCCCGCGAGTCGCGGGACCCCCGCGACCCCCCCCTCCCATGATTCGCGGGACCCCCGCGAACCCCCCCCTCCCGCGATTCGCGGGACCCCCGCGACCCCCCTCCCGCAATTCGCTGGACCCCCGCGACCACCCCGGTATCCGGACTATTGTTAGACAGCACTTACATCGACAGCCATTACATCGACACCATTAGTTCGACAGCTCAATAGGTCGACATGGTTATAGGTCGACATACCATTAGGACGACATGTCATTATGTCGACAGCTCATTAGGTCGACATGTTTTTAGGTCGACACTGCCATTAGGTCGACAGTGTCTATGTCGACAGTCAAAAGGTCGACATGGGTTTTTTCACTGTTTATCGAGCCGACATGTGCCGACAGGCGGTATTTCATGCCCTACTATCCACTAGGGCGTGGTGGGAGAATAAAATAGTGTGCCGAGCGCAGCGAGGCACCGTGCCCGAAGCATCGCGAGCGAAGCGAGCGATGCGAGGGTCCGATTCTCATTGCCAACTGTGTCCATGTCGACTGTGTCGACATTCGGATCAAAAAACAGTGAAAAACCCATGTCGACCTTATGACCAGTCGACCTTCCTCATGTCGACCTTTATGCAAATTCGACCTTAAGTCATGTCGACCTTGGCCCATGTCGACCTTCCTGCCAGTCGACCTAGTGGGGTCGACCTAATGACTGTAGACCTAAATGCAGTCTGACGAATGATCCCATTCCCTGTGAAGGTATATTACATGCCATGTTAATTTATAGGAAGTTACTAAATACAAACATTGTTAAATTACATTTACAGAATATTTCCTAACTGATTTCTGATATCGAGCGGCTGCGGTACACTTCAAACTGTGTCCATGTCGACTGTGTCGACATTTCAGCCAAAAAAAGTGAAAAAACCCATGTCGACCTTTTGACTGTCGACATAGACTTTGTCGACCTAATGGCAGTGTCGACCTAAAAACATGTCAACCTAATGAGCTGTCGACCTAAGGAGCTGTCGACATAATGACATGTCGACCTAATGGTATGTCGACCTAAAACCATGTCGACCTATTGAGCTGTCGAACTAATGGTGTCGATGTAATGGCTGTCGATGTAAGTGCTGTCTAATATCCGTCCCAGACCCGACCACCCCCTCCCGCGATTCGCTGGACCTCCGCGACCACCCCCTCCCGCGAAACGCGGGACCCCCGCGACCCTCCCGCAAATCGCCGGGGCCCCAGCGACCCCTCCCTCCCGCGAGCCCACCCCCCGCGATTCGCAGGACCACTGCATCCTCCCCTCCCGCGATTCGCGGGACCCCTGCGACCCCCCCTCCCGGCATTAAAAGGGCCCCCCGCAACCCCCCCTCCCGCGATTCACGCCCCCCCCCCTACTGTGACTTGCGACCCCCCTCCTGCAATTCGCGCCGCCCCCTCCCGCGATTCACGGAACCCCCCGTAGCGCCCCCCTCCCGCGATTTGCGGGCCCCCTCGGCACTTCTCGCGATTTGCGACCGCCCCCTAATTCACACATTCGGGGACCCCACCTCCCGCGATTCATGCCCCCCTCACGCAATTCACGGCACCCCCCACACCCCCCTTCCTGCGATTCGCAACCCCCCACGACCCCCCCTCCCGCGATTCACGAAACCCCCCGTAGCGCCCCCCCTCCCGCGATTTGCGGGCCCCCTCGGCACCTCTCGCGATTTGCGACCGCCCCGTAATTCACACATTCGGGGACCCCCCCTCCCGCGATTCATGCCCCCCTCACGCAATTCACGGCACCCCCCATACCCCCCTTCCTGCGATTCGGAACCCCCCACGACCCCCCCTCCCGCGATTCATGCCCCCTCCCGCGATTCACGGACCCCCGCACCACCCCCCTGCGCCCACCCTCCCTTGATTCACGCCCCCCTCATGCAATTCACGCCAACCCCCCAGACCCCCCTCCTGCGATTCGCAGCCCCCCCACGACCCCCCCCTCCTGCGATTCATGACCCCTCCCGTGATTCACGGACCCCCGCACCACCCCCCCTTGACTCACGGCACCCCACGCGCCCCTCCCGCAATTCACGGACCTCCGCAACCCCCCCTCCCGCAATTCACTAACCCCGACAACCCCCCTCCCGCAATTTGCGTACCCCCCTTCCCACGATTCAACCCCCCCGCACCCCCGCCCACGATTTGCAGACCCCCACCCCTCCCGCTAACTGCGGATCCCCACACACCACCCCCCCTCCCGCAATTTGCAGACCCCCCAGACCCCCTTCCGGCAATTCCACCCCCCAGCGGACCACCGCGGCCCCCGCTCCCGCATTTCACGTACCCCCATGACAATGGGGGATCCTGTACCACCACAAGCAGGTACCGCCCCTAGGTGGGAAATCCGGCCCCAGAAATGCCGCACTGCAGGTTTCCCCACTGCCCTCTGCACCAGCGCCACAACTTTTATCAATGTCTTGCCCACATACCACTATTATACAGCCTCCTGCTCTCATGCACGCTCACTCCCTCCCAGTGTGAGGAGACGCTCACCCACTGCCGGGAGCTGCATACTGTCCCCCACCCTCCTCCAGTTCTAGGGATGCCCATCGACCATCAATGATTTTCAAATAATCGATGGTTTATGGCCGATGTTGAATACTTTTGCCATCAATGTGGGAGGACACTGCCCTGCCTCCTGTTCTCCTGCCCCGTAACTTCCGCCAGTGGAGACCCGCTCACCCTGTGTTGCCCACATTCCCCTATCATGCTTTACCGCCCAGCCTCCTGCTCTCATGCACCCTAACTCCCACCCAGTCGGAGGAGACACTGACTCCTGTATTTCTGTGCTGCCACGCTGGACCCTCACCCACTGGCAGAAGCTGCACAGTGTCCACCACCCTCTTTAGTCCCCCGTATGCCCACACACCCCTATCACTACCCAGCTTCCTGCTCTCCTGAACCGTAACTTCCACCACTGGGTAATCGCTGACGCTGTGTTGCCCACATAACCCTATCATGCCTCATATCCCAGCCTCCTGCTCTCATGCACCCTAACTCCCACAAAGTAGGAGGAGACATTGACTCAGGGCCACCGTCCGGTACTCCTGTGCTGCCACGCTGGACCCTCACCCACTGCCAGAAGCTGCAATACAGGGCATCTTTCATACAATTCTAACCATATTTCTCACAATACAAATGTTCACAAATTAAGGGGGCGCAGCCCCTTACGCCAGTGTGAAGAGCGCCCGTAGGGCGCGATGAATCACCTAGTACTGTATATAGCCAGTGGGCGACATCCTGGTATTGGGTCATACTTACGTCTAATGGAAGCCCGGAGAGACCCCTCCTCTTCTATCGGCTCCCCAGTTCTGTGGATAGAAAGAGTATAACATGTAAGTACCAGAACAAGCTACCCAGAGGCCCTTATTCTGGTTGACTAGCTCAGGTGCTAATCCGCACCCTTGTGAGTTAACCAGAACACGCCCTGCGAATAGTGGTACGCCTGCCCCCCTTCACATGCCGGATTCGTTCAGGCATATGGAAGGGTGGTCCAGACCACTCGTACATATGCGTGTAGTATTCCAGGTAACTTGTGTAAAAAGGGTAAGGGGATTTGGGAATGCTTCTGCACTAGATGCATAAAGGTCCCTTGTTAAGGTCCCCAAATGTCTGTTTCTGAGTTAAATTACAGTGTAACTAGAGATGGGGGTGCTGCCAAAGACGATAAATCGATACAGAAAGAAGAAACAGAAAAGGATTGTCTTTTTTGCTGGCGCACTTAGAAAGAATGATAAATAAATAAAATATACCTTTTAATATTATGTTACTTAAAACCGTTTAAGTGAAAATATAAACCACATAAATACATTGAACAAACATTGAACAATAAAACGAGAGGCTCGTGTTGTGTGGATGATTCTGGATGTTGGTCAGTTGGTTCGGGAATTTGTTTGGGTGCTGCACGGTACCCCAGTGCTGTTACCAGAGTGTTAATGCTGTTCGTATTTGTGGATGCTATTGCTGGTAAATCCACTATTAATGTAGTGATACACTGGTATTGTGAGACTCTATGCGTGAAGATGGCGTGCTGCTCTATTTGCGGATAAACTGCTATGGCAGTCACATAGCTGCCATAGCAGTTTATCTGCAAATAGAGCAGCACGCCATCATCACGCCAGTAGTAAACATCATGGTCTGTGACCGATGTTTACTACTTTTACCATCGATGGGGTAGAACCACATGGTTTCCCGCTATCAATGATAAAGAATCAACAAATGTTTTTTATTTTCTATAAGGTACGTGACACAGAACTTAGCTCCGCCCACCCTATGCTCTTGTGAAGCCCTGCCCCCAGGCTATAATTGGCCAAAAGCCTTGTGTATAATAAAGCAGAGGTGACCATCGGTGGGTGTTGCACTACCACAAGTTGTTTAGGCAGAGTTTTTTGGGGGGTCGGTAACCATAAGTGTGGCCACACCCCCATCCGGCCGCTGACACCTCTAGTGTTGGGAAGCATGGATATAATTCGGATATAATTCCCCTGTAAGTACTGAGGACCACGTGTGTACAGCTGCTTCATAACATTTATACATTCTTACCTTTGATGTTGATTGAATTTACAACGACATTTTCTGCCTGCAAAATGAGCGTAAAGGTGATTTAAATGGTCAATGCAGAGTCCTCATTGGCGTGTCTATATTTCGGTACATGCCATAGGAGTGACAACTACCACTAACATTTTATATTGCTTATTTATTTAGCACCACCATATTATGCAGCGCTGTACAGAGAATATTTATTTGAGTCCCTGCGTCACTCATGGAGATTACTTTGGAATGTTGGAGGAAATTGGAACACTTGAAAAAAAAAAAACACTTGAGAAAACCACATGATATAGGGCAGTAATGCTGACCACTGTGCCACTGTGCTGCGTAACATGACAGTTTATACACAAGCGCCCGCAAGTAAATTAATCATATTACAGATATTGCTGACGCTTCTTTATCCGCCATCACCGGATGTATCTAACTAGACATCACTCACTCAGGATGATGAGGATTCCCAGAATGAAGAGGACTCCGGCGAAGACCAGACCACCGATCCGTAGTGATTTGTAATCTGTGGTAGGAAGTAAAGGAATCGGAATTGATATTACACGGACAGTCACGTTGTACAATGTAGTAATACAATACAACCATGTAGCCGGTCGATGGATTGACGGCATCTAGACAATCTCGTGGTCGAATGTGTCTAGTTAGATGCCTATAGTCAACAGGGTCTAGATTGACAGTAATGAAAGGTTTTTCTTGTTTTTTTTTCTTTAGACCGACTTGGATCATACGTTACCATCCAAGTGGGCATAGAGTTAAATTATAATACCCGAAGCATGGCGCGCATAGAGGCATGCGAGGGGGACATGGGAGACCTATTTGATGTCCATGTTGACCTATGTTGACCTTTACGCCAAAAAAACATGACAAATTTTGTCGACCTAGTAACTGTCTATCACATTCCTGTTGCTCCTAGCGCTTGCATCTTACTTTCGTTATTGTTGATCTGGACGCGTCCGACCACGAGTGGTGGACCACATGATTGTCGTTCCAGGCGCCATCGATCCGCGACGCCAGAACCATACAACCATCAGTGCATACAGGTAACGTAAGGGGGAGTATCTGCCGCAATAAAAAGAAAAGCGAGATAGAGAGGGAACAGAGGTAGAGAGTATATAGTGAGGGAGAAAGTAGCGGTAAAGAGGGTGTGTGAGAGAGTGCAGAGGAGAGAGGGAGAGAGAGATAGAGGGTGAGATTTAATAGGATGAGATATTCAGAAAGTGAGTAATATTTTGGAAGAAATCTCCAGGTTTTTTTAAAGCGGCAATCATTTAAACTGCAAAACCAGTTTGATTTTGCAGTGTAAATGATTGCACCTTTTAAAAAAACTGGAGATTTCTTCCAAAATCTCTCACTTTCTGAATATCTCATCCTATTAAATCTCACCCAGAGAGTGGGAGGAAGAGAGAAGAATATAGCGTAGCGAGGAAGAGAGAGATTTAGAGGGTAGATAGTGTGAGAGAGTGCAGAGATCCGTTGTACAAGCTAGCAAACCTCTGATGTGCAGCATGTGAATGAGTTCCCACTAGGATTATACTCAGTCTATCTTTATATCAGGAGATACTGCCTCGGTTGTGCTGCACGTGAATGATTTCCCACTAGGACTATACTCAGTCTATCTTTATATCAGGAGATGCTGCCTCTGATGTGCTGCATGTGAATGAGTTCCCAATAAGGACTGTGCTCAGTCTATCTTTATATCAGGTGATGCTGCCTCGGATGTGCTGCACTTGAATGAGTTCCCAATAAGTACTGTGCTCAGTCTATCTTTATATCAGGAGATGCTGCCTATGATGTGCTGCTGTGAATGAGTTCCCAATAAGGACTGTGCTCAGTCTATCTTTATATCAGGAGATGCTGCCTATGATGTGCTGCTGTGAATGAGTTCCCAATAAGGACTGTACTCAGTCTATCTTTACATCAGGTGATGCTGCCTCGGATGTGCTGCACGTGAATGAGTTCCCACTAAGGACCATACTCAGTCTATCTTTATATCAGGAGATGCTGCCTCTGATGTGCTGCATGGGAATGAGTTCCTACTAAGGACTGTGCTCAGTCTATCTTTATATCAGCAGATGCTGCCTCTGATGTGCTGCATGTGAATGAGTTCCCAATAAGGACTGTGCGCAGTCTATCTTTATATCAGCAGATGCTGCCTCGGATGTGCTGCATGTGAATGAGTTCCCAATAAGGACTGTGCTCAGTCTATCTTTACATCAGGTGATGCTGCCTCGGATGTGCTGCATGTGAATGACTTCCCACTAAGGACTATACTCAGTCTATCTTTACATCAGGATATGCTGCCTATGATGTGCTGCATGTGAATGAGTTCCCAATAAGGACTGTGCTCAGTCTATCTTTATATCAGCAGATGCTGCCTCGGATGTGCTGCATGTGAATGGGTTCCCAATAAGGACCGTACTCAGTCTATCTTTATATCAGGAGATGCTGCCTCGGATGTGCTGCATGTGAATGAGTTCCCACTAAGGACTTTACTCAGTCTATCTTTACATCAGGTGATGCTGCCTCGGATGTGCTGCATGTGAATGACTTCCCACTAAGGACTATACTCAGTCTATCTTTACATCAGGATATGCTGCCTATGATGTGCTGCATGTGAATGAGTTCCCAATAAGGACTGTGCTCAGTCTATCTTTATATCAGCAGATGCTGCCTCGGATGTGCTGCATGTGAATGGGTTCCCAATAAGGACCGTACTCAGTCTATCTTTATATCAGGAGATGCTGCCTCGGATGTGCTGCATGTGAATGAGTTCCCACTAAGGACTTTACTCAGTCTATCTTTACATCAGGTGATGCTGCCTCGGATGTGCTGCATGTGAATGAGTTCCCAATAAGGACTGTGCTCAGTCTATCTTTATATCAGCAGATGCTGCCTCTGGCTGACATTTCCCAGAATGATTTCACAGATGTGGGAAAACCTCTTCCAGGCTCCAGCATCAATAAGAGAATGATTCATGAGACGAACGATTACACACGAGAACTCGGCGCTGTTATTATACAGCTTCGCACATGCAAATAATGTTATATGTGGCATAAGTTTGTTAACATATGATGTTGTTTTTGGTGTTTGCACTATCTTTATGATGGGACAGTTCAAAAAGTGAAACTATATAACACAGAACATTCTGATCTGGGGTTCGGGTGTCTCCCAATTTACTTTACTTGGTATGTCCATTCCGTGGTGGGCATCCAGCATTCCATGTGTGTTCCCACTGAACTGGTGGACACGCCTATAGAAACCTTGGGAACGCAGGGGTTCCCCAGCCTGCTCAGGGTAGGCAGGTGATGTCACAGCACCCCCCCCCCCCCCCCCCAATTCGCAGAAGACTGTGCAGCTGTAAAGTATAGTAAGTCCTGGGCTTCCTTTCAGCTGCAGGCAGAGAAAAAATCCTTTGATTAGTGAGCAATTATCGAAGGACTTGCAGCGTAGCGAGGGGATTTTGGTGGCGAGGGGGTGCATGCATTCAGCGGGGCTGCGTTAACCGAATGTACGCAGCCAGCGAGCAGGTCTGAATGGGGGAAGTAGAGAAAATGTATAGAGAATAACAAATGGAAAAACAAAACATATAGGGGGAGATTCCTGTGGAGACAGTGACTGTGCTAATAACAACCAATCAGGCGTTACTTTATTACTTTGAGAAATGCACTAGAATAATGACAGTATCTGATTGGCTGCGATGATTTATAGCCCCTTGTCTACACAGTTCTCATAAATCTCCCCTAGGAAATCAATATTGCAATCCCGGAGCATCAATTTCTGTTCTTACCACACACTATAGCAATGTAACTGGATTGTTATAACCTGCTACAGTCCAGGTTTTCTTCCTAACTGTTTTTTAGCCAGTTTATAAAGCCAAGTTGCATTATTCTTACCATAGTAGAATGGGTCGTGCTGATCTGTTTCAGATCCTAGACAAAAAACAAAAAAAAAGGCCGTTACTGACGGAATCCTTAGATTGTAAGCTCTATGACCTCTCACAATATTCAGAACGCAATGTACGTCATATTTGTTTTATCCCCTGATTATATGGTGCTGCAGGAATACTGGATTGATAATCAGTAAAAAAACTGATAAATATATTTTTTTAATGTTTTTATTGAAGCAAATTATATTACAGTACAATAAAGAGCGAATCATGTGTCCGGCGTTCCGTTTTCTTTATAGAGAAATACCGTAACCGGAAATATCAAATATGAAAACCATAAAAGTTTCTACAGGATACGAGCGCAGCGAATCAGGCCAGGAGACGCAGTGCATTGTTTTGGTGTCCATGTCGACTGTGTCGACATTCAGGACAAAAAAAATGAAAAAACCCATTTCGCCCCTTTTGACTATAGACATTCCCCATGTCGACCCAATGCCTGTGTCGACCTAATGATGCTATCGACTTAACCCATTGTTGACCTTCAGTCATGTCGATCTTGGTGCATGTCGACCGTCAGTGGCCAACCTAATGACTGGGGGCATGGACCCCCACAAGGGATAATTGGAAGCCCTATTGCAGATGCGGTGTCTGTGACTGTGCATCTGTGAAATTAGCTCCCATTATGTACATTGATATAACTCGCTATTGTTCTCTGTTGTCAACCATTTTCTGGCTAAAAGAGATTGGTTGCAGCCATCCACTAGTTACAGACAGAAAGTCTGCCGTATACAGGAAAACAAATATCCCTCTCTGCCATCCCAGATGTATAGCCAACTTATTGGGATCATAGGACCATCACTTATTAGGCAGGCAGTGTCTCAGGTGACCCATAAAGGTTGACATGCACTGTGTCGACACATGAAAATGATTTTTTCCCCTGGCCAGCAATTTTCACAGGGGGTGGATGAGTTTCCATAGCAGGACGCTATGGAAAGCCGCTACCCAGTCGCTCATTTGCTGGTAACCCAGTCGCTCATCTGCTGGTAATACCGGCGGTGGGCGGCGATGATGCGGGAACACCTATCACCGCTCATCGTCTGGCCGTACACACTGGGCGGTTTTGAGCTGAGAGCAGTTCAAACCGCCAAATGTGAGCTCAAAATCGCCCACTGTGTATGGGCCTTTACACGGCAATATTGGTTTGAGCTAGGGTGCGGATCAATAGGTTGACTTAAAAAGTTTGACAGGCACAGGATCCAAATTGCATTGTTTATGGGGGGCCTTAACTGTGGTTCTGAAGCCTCAGTAATATATTATAAGAAAATGATGTTTATGTATGTTGTCATAAAATATTTTCTAACCTAAAAAAATAAAACAGTAACACGTTTTATGAAAATGGGAAATCTTTCTTTGGCTGTTTAATAAAAAAAGGACACCCCCCCCCCTCCCTTCCCTTCATCCCCAGAGCATCGGCAGAAGGAGAGATTGAGAGGAGGGGTCCAGCAGAGGGTTAACGACTGTAGAGGTGGCGATTCCGAGTCTCAGGATGTGACGCGATGCAGAAGATTTTTCTTCCAAAAAATATGATTCATGTCAGATACTAATTTGTTGCAGACTTGTCCGTTGTAGGAAAACACACAGAATAACGACAACGAGTTTGGCGTCCGCGTGACTTCTCAGCATTTAACTTAATGGGAGATTCCTTGATGATCTGTTCACTTAACTAATGGAGATTCTGGACATGATTGATACTTATAATGCAGCGCAATGAGCTACAGTCATTTGTAAGAAACAAACAAAAACCACAAACGTGGTCCTCAGAAGACCCCAGATCTGCTGCACCACCCGAGGTCTGGAAGTGATTACTTGGAACATAAGCAGCGCATTAGCATTGCAATGCCCATAGGACAGCTTAGGCCTACACCGAGGGATCTGGGACACAAAGTGACTTTATAGAAGCACATTAAGCAGCTGGGGTGATTCAGTCTGGTTACTATGCACGGAGACCCAAAGTTTCTGGAAACAGCTGGATCAATAAAGAACTACAGTTCTGCTAACGGTCCCCCTCTCCAGAGACACAAGATGAATGGTCCGTTTGACCAGACTGGATGAAGGCCAGTAGGCAGATGACCACATATATAGGCTGATAGTGGCCATCTTCATCTGTGTCACAAGAGCGTGGCCTGTAATACCTCCGTCTATGCTTGCCAGCCACGTAGAGACCTGGGAGGTGGAGATGTTCGCCCATTCCCGTGATATTAGTGGACCACCCGAGTGCAGTATGTGGCTAACAGCCTGATGTCGGCTGCCATATTGATTTACAAGTATGGCCATCAACCCCAACGATTACGTTTTCCCAGCAGGTCACGTTTTGAGGATTTCCGTCTGGTGTAGCAGGTGGGATAATGGCTTGACCAGGCGAATAGATTCACTCATATGGGGAGGGCCAAAATGTCTAGATTTAAAGCCAGTAGGTTAACACCACATGGTCGACAAAGGCAAAAGGTCAACACAAGAAAAAGGTCTATGGTGGACACCAGTGGCGTAGCTAAGTTTTGGGCACGCCACCGCCCCGCCAAGCACCCCTAATCCCCCGCCGCCAATGCAACCCCCCCCCCAATCCCCTGCAGCCTTACCTATCGCGCTGGTCCCGGCGGCTCCGTTCTTCTGCTGATGACCACCACAAAATGGCCGCCCCCATACAGCAGACAGTTTCAGAGAACTGTGTGCTATATGGGGGCGGCCATATTGTGGTGGTCCTCAGAAGAAGAACGGAGCCGCCGGGACCGGCGAGATAGGTAAGTCTGCGGGGGATTGGGGGGGTGTAACTATAGCACCGCAGCCCCCAGCACCCCCACATGCACAGCGCCCCCCCCCCCCACACCGGGGGCTGCGGTGCTATAGTTACGCCGCTGGTGGACACATGAAAAGGTTGACATGATGTTTTGGGGATATTTTTCTTTTTTTTTTTTCTTTTGAAGTGGACCATGCTTAGATGCATCTGGCTCAGAGTAGAGTGAGTAAAGCACAGCACAGGGGGGACGTGGTGCACTGATCTGGGGTCCATGGTAGCAATTCTACAAATTTACAATTCTAAAAAAATGAAGAACCCACATCAACCTTCCGCTTGTGTCTGCAGACCTTTCGGGGTTGACCTAGACCAGGGGTGGCCAAGCCTGTGCTCAAGATCTACTAACAGTTCATGTGTCTCAGGCAACCTGTGGATCTATAGTAGGAATGAATGCAGCAGGTTTTAAAATGTGACAGTTAGTAATGACTGCAGCTGTGCACCAGCTAGGTGATCTGGGGAATGTGACAGTTAGTAATGACTGCACCTGTGCACCAGCTAGGTGGCCTGGAGAATGTGACCGTTAGTAATGACTACAGCTGTGCACCAGCTAGGTGATCTGGGGAATGTGACCGTTAGTAATGACTACAGCTGTGCACCAGCTAGGTGATCTGGGGAATATGACAGTTAGTAATGACTACACCTGTGTACCAGTGAGGTGATCTGGGGAATGTGACAGTTAGTAATGACTGCACCTGTGCACCAGCTAGGTGGCCTGGAGAATGTGACAGTTAGTAATGACTACAGCTGTGCACCAGCTAGGTGGTCTGGGAAATGTGACAGTTAGTAATGACTGCACATGTGCACCAGCTAGGTGGTCTGGGGAATGTGACAGTTAGTAATGACTACAGCTGTGCACCAGCTAGGTGATCTGGGGAATGTGACCGTTAGTAATGACTACAGCTGTGCACCAGCTAGGTGATCTGGGGAATATGACAGTTAGTAATGACTACACCTGTGTACCAGTGAGGTGATCTGGGGAATGTGACAGTTAGTAATGACTGCACCTGTGCACCAGCTAGGTGGCCTGGAGAATGTGACAGTTAGTAATGACTACAGCTGTGCACCAGCTAGGTGGTCTGGGAAATGTGACAGTTAGTAATGACTGCACATGTGCACCAGCTAGGTGGTCTGGGGAATGTGACAGTTAGTAATGACTACAGCTGTGCACCAGCTAGGTGGTCTGGGAAATGTGACAGTTAGTAATGACTGCACATGTGCACCAGCTAGGTAATGTGGAACACGTGGACCGTGGTAGATCTCGAGGACCGGTTAGGCCAGCACATACTAGACACTTGTGTCCTTATAACTGTCGACCTAGTACTACTTGGGGACTGAAGTTAAAAAACCCTAATTTCGTCAGGGTGAGAAAGGGATTTTGTGTAATCAAGTCTGTAAACTGTAGGTCATTTTAGTTCACACCGGCAGCAATTTTAGGCTACTGAAAACCAGACTGAGAAAATGTGGTTATGGAGATAACAGCCACAGCAGCTATCACATGTAATCATACAGAACCACATCCACACGCTTGCAGTCATAGGAAGGCAACAGAAAGCCCATCTAACAATCGCACAGAGCGAAATAAACGGTGTCACATTATCAAAACGTAATAAAATATAACCTGACATTTATGAAGGTTCCACTGTTGCCCTGACTGTCATGGAACAGACTATAGGGTATGACACAGAAAGGGAATAGGCCGCAGCGTCTCTGGGAACTAGTCTGTGATTCCATACAGAGTCGTCCTAACAGCATTGTAGGCCTCCGGCCAAGCTATGCACCAGTGCCCTGGCCCGGTGCACAAATACCCATGTTGGGAACTCTCTCATTGCATTATATTTTGCGGCCAAATGTCTCCTGACTGAAGAACATGCATTTTACTGGCTGGCAACACTAGCCAAGGAGAACATTACATATCGATCAACAGATCCTAACCATCAACCATTATAAATCTTATATAAGAATTGTTCCAGCTGCCAGCATCTTCTGGGAAGGGAGGGTGAATGAGAGAGGGAGAGCATCGCCTCCTACTGACCATGCAGGGAATTGCTATAAACTATATATATTCCAGTATTTCACCTTCTTATATACTACATACAAGGGGGTGACTACAATAGGTGCAAGGGGTGCAGCTGTTATGGGGCCCAGAGCTGAAGGGGGCCCATCTATACTGTGTAAGTTATATTTGCTATATACATGTATCACCATTAGTTGGTACATAGGGGCCCTTGCAAACTTTTGCTATGAGGCTTATGAATATCTAGTTGCATTCCTGACTACATACATACATATATATATATATATATATATATATATATACACATACATACACACACACACACACACACACACACACATACACCGTTCAGAGCTCCCTGAAAGCTGGCACTAGGCCCCTGGCACCATGCAGAACCGGGGCTAGTGTGCAGCGAGTGCTGTGCCCAGTGTGGGGTTAATGACAGCAGCTGCTGAGCGCATCTGAGGTCACACACAATCAGCAAACAATTGGGCACTATTCAGGGCTCTGTGTGCTGCAATGTGTCAGATACACTATGGAGCATGGGGATGGTATAACGTCCTGGCGGATCCTGGAGAACAATGGGAGAGATTTACCAAAGCCCGGAGAGAGATAAAGTGGAGAGAGATACAAAAAATTGCAGCACCCAACCACCTCCTGACTGTCATTTTTTCAATACATCTGCAGCATGGCAGTTAGGCGCTGATTGGCTGGTACTTTATCTCTCTAAGCTTTGATAAAATAGCCCCAATGCAAAGGTATAACTGCAATCGGTGCAGATGCCCCTGCCCCAGTGTATCATGTCATCGGTGTCCACAGAACACAGGACTATCTCATGTCGACCTTGTCACATGTTGTCCTTTTCATGTGCCAATATTTTGCTTGTGTTGACCGTTTTCTCATGTTGACATTAAGCATGTTGACCTTTTGCGGTCACCCCAGTCACTTCTGATCTAATTACTGTTAATGCTAAGATCCGCATGCCTGGTCTCACACTATCGATGGTAGCCATTGGCCGATGGTTTGCTGGCTGTCAGCCAGTAGTAGCACTGCTGTGAAGGCTCTGAGTTCGCTGCATCCGTCTGATCTGTTTGTGCAGGTAGGACAGCCTCAGCTGTCAGTCAGCCCTGCAGCCTCGCCCACTCTGGTTCATAGGTGGGCAAGACAGCTACTCACATCATGCCCCGCCTCTGCGTGAGTTTTGGGCATATGCAGAGTGTACGCACAAAACATCGATGGCAGAACCCATCAAGGGTATGACATTGCTTAGTTTCATACCATCGATGGTTCTTCTAATGTTTATAACCATCGCTGGAATATACACAGGTGGTTATCCCTAGAAGGTACAGGAGTTTCTTCTTCTCAGAGATCTTAGGCAGACTGGTGGTAGGCAAAGCCAATGGCGGCAAGGGGTTTTGCAATCGATGGTGTAGGACACTGATGCTGCCTCATTGATGACAGGCCCGATGTTGAAGATCGGAAGGGCTGGTCCACTGCCGGAGGTCGGCACATGCTCAACACCCAACAAAGCTACACCATCGATGGTTTTCTGCTGCTGCCCAAAAGACTGATCATCGATTGTAAACTCTTGGATGGTCATTTCTAACTAGGGTGAAGATACAATTAGCCTCGAGGTCCCATTGGAGGAATCTGCACTTATAGTACCGTCCTTTATACTAAGTGCTATTCGGCCACTGTCAACCTAATGCATGTCCACCTTTTGCCAATGTCGACCTATTGCATGCAACCTTTTGGTGTCGACGTACTGACTGTTGACAAAGACAATGCAGATCTATCACCGGAACCAGTGCAATATTACAATGAATATTTTGCAAACTATACATTATTGCTGGTAATCTGTCCAAACACACGGAACACGGAACACGTACCGAGAGCAGCTGCCATGACGACGGAGCAACATAAGACAAAGAGCGGAGCCTCCATCATTGGCCTGTGGGGAGAGAGCGGAGAGGTCAGCGACTGAAACACGCCATCTGTCATACAGCACATTACTGACCCTTACCATGTTATCTGACCGGCAACACAAGAACACGCCATCTGTCATACAGCACATTACTGACCCTTACCGTGTTATCTGACCGGCAACATAAGAACACACCATCTGTCATACAGCACATTACTGACCCTTACCATGTTATCTGACCGGCAACACAAGAACACGCCATCTGTCATACAGCACATTACTGACCCTTACCGTGTTATCTGACCGGCAACACAAGAACACGCCATCTGTCATACTGCACATTACTGACCCTTACCGTGTTATCTGACTGGCAACACAAGAACACGCCATCTGTCATACAGCACATTACTGACTCATACCATGTTATCTGACCGGCAACATAAGAACACACCATCTGTCATACAGCACATTACTGACCCTTACCATGTTATCTCACCGGCAACACAAGAACACGCCATCTGTCATACAGCACATTACTGACCCATACCATGTTATCTGACCGGCAACACAAGAACACGCCATCTGTCATACAGCACATTACTGACCCATACCATGTTATCTGACCGGCAACACAATAACACGCCATCTGTCATACAGCACATTACTGACCCTTACCATGTTATATGACCGGCAACACAAGAACACGCCATCTGTCATACAGCACATTACTGACCCTTACCATGTTATCTGACCAGCAACACAAGAACATGCCGTCTGTCATACAGCACATTACTGACCCTTACCATGTTATCTGACCGGTAACACAAGAACACGCCATCTGTCATACAGCACATTACTGACCCTTACTGTTATCTGACCGGCAACAGAAGAACACGCCATCTGTCATACAGCACATTACTGACCCTCACCGTGTTATCTGACCGGCAACATAAGAACACGGCATCTGTCATACAGCACATTACTGACCCTTACCATGTTATCTGACCGGCAACACAAGAACACGCCGTCTGTCAAACAGCACATTACTGACCCTTACCATGTTATCTGACCGGTAACATAAGAACACGCCATCTGTCATACAGAACATTACTGTCCCTTACCATGTTATCTCACCGGCAACACAAGAACACGCCATCTGTCATACAGCACATTACTGACCCTTACCATGTTATCTGATCGGCAACAGAAGAACACGCCGTCTGTCATACAGCACATTACTGTCCCTTACCATGTTATCTGACGGGCAACACAAGAACACGCATGTCTGTCATACAGATCATTACTGACCCTTACCATGTTATCTGACCGGTAACACAAGAACACGCCATCTGCAATACAGCACATTACTGACCCTTACCGTGTTATTTGACCGGCAACAGAAGAACACGCCGTCTGTCATACAACACATTACTGACCCTTACCATGTTATCTGACCGGTAACACAAGAACACGCCATCTGCAATACAGCACATTACTGACCCTTACCGTGTTATCTGACAGGCAACAGAAGAACACGCCATCTGTCATACAGCACATTACTGACCATTACCATGTTATCTGACCGGCAACACAAGAACACGCCATATGTCATACAGCACATTACTGACCCTTACCATGTTATCTGACCAGCAACACAAGAACATGCCGTCTGTCATACAGCACATTACTGACCCTTACCATGTTATCTGACCGGTAACACAAGAACACGCCATCTGTCATACAGCACATTACTGACCCTTACTGTTATCTGACCGGCAACAGAAGAACACGCCATCTGTCATACAGCACATTACTGACCCTTACCATGTTATCTGACCGGCAACACAAGAACACGCCATCTGTCATACAGCACATTACTGACCCTTACCGTGTTATCTGACCGGCAACACAAGAACACGCCATCTGTCATACTGCACATTACTGACCCTTACCGTGTTATCTGACTGGCAACACAAGAACACGCCATCTGTCATACAGCACATTACTGACTCATACCATGTTATCTGACCGGCAACATAAGAACACACCATCTGTCATACAGCACATTACTGACCCTTACCATGTTATCTCACCGGCAACACAAGAACACGCCATCTGTCATACAGCACATTACTGACCCATACCATGTTATCTGACCGGCAACACAAGAACACGCCATCTGTCATACAGCACATTACTGACCCATACCATGTTATCTGACCGGCAACACAATAACACGCCATCTGTCATACAGCACATTACTGACCCTTACCATGTTATATGACCGGCAACACAAGAACACGCCATCTGTCATACAGCACATTACTGACCCTTACCATGTTATCTGACCAGCAACACAAGAACATGCCGTCTGTCATACAGCACATTACTGACCCTTACCATGTTATCTGACCGGTAACACAAGAACACGCCATCTGTCATACAGCACATTACTGACCCTTACTGTTATCTGACCGGCAACAGAAGAACACGCCATCTGTCATACAGCACATTACTGACCCTCACCGTGTTATCTGACCGGCAACATAAGAACACGGCATCTGTCATACAGCACATTACTGACCCTTACCATGTTATCTGACCGGCAACACAAGAACACGCCGTCTGTCAAACAGCACATTACTGACCCTTACCATGTTATCTGACCGGTAACATAAGAACACGCCATCTGTCATACAGAACATTACTGTCCCTTACCATGTTATCTCACCGGCAACACAAGAACACGCCATCTGTCATACAGCACATTACTGACCCTTACCATGTTATCTGATCGGCAACAGAAGAACACGCCGTCTGTCATACAGCACATTACTGTCCCTTACCATGTTATCTGACGGGCAACACAAGAACACGCATGTCTGTCATACAGATCATTACTGACCCTTACCATGTTATCTGACCGGTAACACAAGAACACGCCATCTGCAATACAGCACATTACTGACCCTTACCGTGTTATTTGACCGGCAACAGAAGAACACGCCGTCTGTCATACAACACATTACTGACCCTTACCATGTTATCTGACCGGTAACACAAGAACACGCCATCTGCAATACAGCACATTACTGACCCTTACCGTGTTATCTGACAGGCAACAGAAGAACACGCCATCTGTCATACAGCACATTACTGACCATTACCATGTTATCTGACCGGCAACACAAGAACACGCCATATGTCATACAGCACATTACTGACCCTTACCATGTTATCTGACCAGCAACACAAGAACATGCCGTCTGTCATACAGCACATTACTGACCCTTACCATGTTATCTGACCGGTAACACAAGAACACGCCATCTGTCATACAGCACATTACTGACCCTTACTGTTATCTGACCGGCAACAGAAGAACACGCCATCTGTCATACAGCACATTACTGACCCTTACCATGTTATCTGACCGGCAACACAAGAACACGCCGTCTGTCAAACAGCACATTACTGACCCTTACCATGTTATCTGACCGGTAACATAAGAACACGCCATCTGTCATACAGCACATTACTGACCCTTACCAAGTTATCTGACCGGCAACAGAAGAACACGCCGTCTGTCATACAGCACATTACTGACCCTTACCATGTTATCTGACGGGCAACACAAGAACACGCATGTCTGTCATACAGATCATTACTGACCCTTACCATGTTATCTGACCGGTAACACAAGAACACGCCATCTGCAATACAGCACATTACTGACCCTTACTGTGTTATCTGACCGGCAACAGAAGAACACGCCGTCTGTCATACAACACATTACTGACCCTTACCATGTTATCTGACCGGTAACACAAGAACACGCCATCTGCAATACAGCACATTACTGACCCTTACCGTGTTATCTGACAGGCAACAGAAGAACACGCCATCTGTCATACAGCACATTACTGACCCTTACCATGTTATCTGACCGGCAACAGAAGAACACGCCGTCTGTCATACAGCACATTACTGACCCATACCATGTTATCTGACCGGCAACACAAGAACACGCCATCTGTCATACAGCACATTACTGACCCATACCATGTTATCTGACCGGCAACACAATAACACGCCATCTGTCATACAGCACATTACTGACCCTTACCATGTTATCTGACCGGCAACACAAGAACACGCCGTCTGTCATACAGCACATTACTGACCCTTACCATGTTATCTGACCAGCAACACAAGAACATGCCGTCTGTCATACAGCACATTACTGACCCTTACCATGTTATCTGACCGGTAACACAAGAACACGCCATCTGTCATACAGCACATTACTGACCCTTACTGTTATCTGACCGGCAACAGAAGAACACGCCATCTGTCATACAGCACATTACTGACCCTTACCGTGTTATCTGACCGGCAACATAAGAACACGGCATCTGTCATACAGAACATTACTGTCCCTTACCATGTTATCTGATCGGCAACAGAAGAACACGCCGTCTGTCATACAGCACATTACTGTCCCTTACCATGTTATCTGACGGGCAACACAAGAACACGCATGTCTGTCATACAGATCATTACTGACCCTTACCATGTTATCTGACCGGTAACACAAGAACACGCCATCTGCAATACAGCACATTACTGACCCTTACCGTGTTATCTGACCGGCAACAGAAGAACACGCCATCTGTCATACAACACATTACTGACCCTTACCATGTTATCTGACCGGTAACACAAGAACACGCCATCTGCAATACAGCACATTACTGACCCTTACCGTGTTATCTGACAGGCAACAGAAGAACACGCCATCTGTCATACAGCACATTACTGACCATTACCATGTTATCTGACCGGCAACACAAGAACACGCCATATGTCATACAGCACATTACTGACCCTTACCATGTTATCTGACCAGCAACACAAGAACATGCCGTCTGTCATACAGCACATTACTGACCCTTACCATGTTATCTGACCGGTAACACAAGAACACGCCATCTGTCATACAGCACATTACTGACCCTTACTGTTATCTGACCGGCAACAGAAGAACACGCCATCTGTCATACAGCACATTACTGACCCTTACCGTGTTATCTGACCGGCAACATAAGAACACGGCATCTGTCATACAGCACATTACTGACCCTTACCATGTTATCTGACCGGCAACACAAGAACACGCCGTCTGTCAAACAGCACATTACTGACCCTTACCATGTTATCTGACCGGTAACATAAGAACACGCCATCTGTCATACAGCACATTACTGACCCTTACCAAGTTATCTGACCGGCAACAGAAGAACACGCCGTCTGTCATACAGCACTTTACTGACCCTTACCATGTTATCTGACGGGCAACACAAGAACACGCATGTCTGTCATACAGATCATTACTGACCCTTACCATGTTATCTGACCGGTAACACAAGAACACGCCATCTGCAATACAGCACATTACTGACCCTTACCGTGTTATCTGACCGGCAACAGAAGAACACGCCGTCTGTCATACAACACATTACTGACCCTTACCATGTTATCTGACCGGTAACACAAGAACACGCCATCTGCAATACAGCACATTACTGACCCTTACCGTGTTATCTGACAGGCAACAGAAGAACACGCCATCTGTCATACAGCACATTACTGACCCTTACCATGTTATCTGACCGGCAACAGAAGAACACGCCGTCTGTCATACAGCACATTACTGACCCTTACCATGTTATCTGACCAGCAACACAAGAACACGCCGTCTGTCATACATCACATTACTGACCCTTACCATGTTATCTGACCGGCAACACAAGAACACGCCGTCTGTCATACAGCATATTACTGACCCTTACCATGTTATCTGACCAGCAACACAAGAACACGCCTTCTGTCATACATCGCATTACTGACCCTTACCATGTTATTTGACCAGCAACATAAGAACACGGCATCTGTCATACAGCACATTACTGACCCTTACCATGTTATCTGACCGGCAACACAAGACCACGCCATCTGTCATACAGCACATTACTGACCCTTACCATGTTATCTGACCAGCAACACAAGAACATGCCGTCTGTCATACATCACATTACTGACCCTTACCATGTTATCTGACCGGCAACACAAGAACACGCCGTCTGTCATACAGCACATTACTGACCCTTACCATGTTATCTGACCGGCAACACAAGAACACGCCGTCTGTCATACAGCACATTACTGACCCTTACCATGTTATCTGACCGGCAACACAAGAACACGCTGTCTGTCATACAGCACATTACTGACCCTTACCATGTTATCTGACCAGCAACGTAAGAACACGGCATCTGTCATACAGCACATTACTGACCCTTACCATGTTATATGACCGGCAACAGAAGAACACGCCGTCTGTCATACAGACAGGGGCGTAACTATAGCACCGCAGCCCCCGCCACCGCGGGGGGGGGGCGCTGTGCATGTGGGGGCGCCGGGGGCTGCGGTGCTATAGTTACCCCCCCCCCCAATCCCCCGCAGACTTACGTATCTTGCTGGTCCCGGCGGCTCCGTTCTTCTGATGAGGACCACAACAAAATGGCTGCCCCCATATAGCAAACAGTTCTCTGAAACTGTCTGCTGTATGGGGGTGGCCATTTTGTGGTGGTCCTCAGCAGATGAACGGACGGAGCCGTCGGGACCAGCGCGATAAGTAAGACTGCGGGGGAGGGGGAGGGGGTTAGCATAGGCGACAGGGCGGCCGGGGGGGGGTGCTCGATGGGGCGGCGGCAGGGGGGGTATGTGCGCCCCCCCCCCTAACGGCGGGGGGGCGCCCAAAACGTAGCTACGCCACTGCATACAGCACATTACTGACCCTTACCATGTTATCTGACCGGTAACACAAGAACACGCCATCTGCAATACAGCACATTACTGGCCCTTACCGTGTTATCTGACCGGCAACAGAAGAACACGCCATCTGTCATACAGCACATTACTGACCCTTACCATGTTATCTGACCGGCAACAGAAGAACACGCCGTCTGTCATACCGCACATTACTGACCCTTACCATGTTATCTGACCAGCAACACAAGAACACACCATCTGTCATACAGGACATTACTGACCCTTACCATGTTATCTGACCAGCAACACAAGAACACACCATCTGTCATACAGCACATTACTGACCTTTACCATGTTATCTGACCGGCAACAGAAGAACACGCCGTCTGTCATACAGCACATTACTGACCCTTACCATGTTATCTGACCAGCAACACAAGAACACGCCGTCTGTCATACAGCACATTACTGACTCTTACCATGTTATCTGACCGGCAACACAAGAACACGCCGTCTGTCATACAGCACATTACTGACCCTTACCATGTTATCTGACCGGCAACACAAGAACACGCCGTCTGTCATACATCACATTACTGACCCTTACCATGTTATCTGACCAGCAACACAAGAACACGCCGTCTGTCATACAGCATATTACTGACCCTTACCATGTTATTTGACCAGCAACACAAGAACACGCCATCTGTCATACAGCACATTACTGATCATTACCGTGTTATCTGAGTGACAACATAAGAACACGCCGTCTGTCATACAGCACATTACTGACCCTTACCATGTTATCTGACCGGCAACACAAGAACATGCCGTCTGTCATACAGCACATTACTGACTCTTACCATGTTATCTGACCGGAAACACAAGAACACGCCGTCTGTCATACATCACATTACTGACCCTTACCATGTTATCTGACCAGCAACACAAGAGCACGCCGTCTGTCATACAGCACATTACTGACCCTTACCATGTTATTTGACCCGCAACACAAGAACACGCCATCTGTCATACAGCACATTACTGATCCTTACAGTGTTATCTGACCAGCAACACAAGAACATGCCATCTGTCATACAGCACATTACTGATCCTTACCGTGTTATCTGAGCGACAACATAAGAACACGGCATCTGTCATACAGCACATTACTGACCCTTACCATGTTATCTGACCGGCAACACAAGAACACGCCGTCTGTCATACAGCACATTACTGACCCTTACCATGTTATCTGACCGGCAACACAAGAACACGCCGTCTGTCATACAGCACATTACTGACCCTTACCATGTTATCTGACCAGCAACACAAGAACACGCCGTCTGTCATACAGCACATTACTGACCCTTACCATGTTATCTGACCGGCAACACAAGAACACGCTGTCTGTCATACAGCACATTACTGACTCTTACCATGTTATCTGACCGGCAACACAAGAACAAGCCGTCTGTCATACAGCACATTACTGACCCTTACCATGTTATCTAACCAGCAACACAAGAACACACCATCTGTCATACAGCACATTACTGACCCTTACCATGTTATCTGACCGGCAACAGAAGAACACGCCGTCTGTCATACAGCACATTACTGACCCTTACCATGTTATCTGACCAGCAACACAAGAACACGCCGTCTGTCATACAGCACATTACTGATCATTACTGTGTTATCTGAGTGACAACATAAGAACACGTCGTCTGTCATACAGCACATTACTGACCCTTACCATGTTATCTGACCGGCAACACAAGAACACGCCGTCTGTCATACAGCACATTACTGACCCTTACCATGTTATCTGACCAGCAACACAAGAACACACCATCTGTCATACAGCACATTACTGACCCTTACCATGTTATCTGACCGGCAACAGAAGAACACGCCGTCTGTCATACAGCACATTACTGACCCTTACCATGTTATCTGACCAGCAACACAAGAACACGCCGTCTGTCATACAGCACATTACTGACTCTTACCATGTTATCTGACCGGCAACACAAGAACACGCCGTCTGTCATACAGCACATTACTGACCCTTACCATGTTATCTGACCGGCAACACAAGAACACGCCGTCTGTCATACATCACATTACTGACCCTTACCATGTTATCTGACCAGCAACACAAGAACACGCCGTCTGTCATACAGCATATTACTGACCCTTACCATGTTATTTGACCAGCAACACAAGAACACGCCATCTGTCATACAGCACATTACTGATCATTACCGTGTTATCTGAGTGACAACATAAGAACACGCCGTCTTTCATACAGCACATTACTGACCCTTACCATGTTATCTGACCGGCAACACAAGAACACGCCGTCTGTCATACAGCACATTACTGACTCTTACCATGTTATCTGACCGGCAACACAAGAACACGCCGTCTGTCATACATCACATTACTGACCCTTACCATGTTATCTGACCAGCAACACAAGAGCACGCCGTCTGTCATACAGCACATTACTGACCCTTACCATGTTATTTGACCCGCAACACAAGAACACGCCATCTGTCATACAGCACATTACTGATCCTTACAGTGTTATCTGACCAGCAACACAAGAACATGCCGTCTGTCATACAGCACATTACTGATCCTTACCGTGTTATCTGAGCGACAACATAAGAACACAGCATCTGTCATACAGCACATTACTGACCCTTACCATGTTATCTGACCGGCAACACAAGAACACGCCGTCTGTCATACAGCACATTACTGACCCTTACCATGTTATCTGACCGGCAACACAAGAACACGCCGTCTGTCATACAGCACATTACTGACCCTTACCATGTTATCTGACCAGCAACACAAGAACACGCCGTCTGTCATACAGCACATTACTGACCCTTACCATGTTATCTGACCGGCAACACAAGAACACGCTGTCTGTCATACAGCACATTACTGACTCTTACCATGTTATCTGACCGGCAACACAAGAACACGCCATCTGTCATACAGCACATTACTGACCCTTACCATGTTATCTGACCAGCAACACAAGAACACGCCGTCTGTCATACAGCACATTACTGACCCTTACCATGTTATCTGACCAAAAACACAAGAACACGCCATCTGTCATACAGCACATTACTGACTCTTACCATGTTATCTGACCGGCAACACAAGAAAACGCAGCACATTACTGACCCTTACCATGTTATTTGACCAGCAACACAAGAACACGCCATCTGTCATACAGCACATTACTGATCCTTACCGTTTTATCTGAGAGACAACATAAGGACACGGCATCTGTCATACAGCATATTACTGATCCTTACCGTGTTATCTGAACGACAACATAAGAACACGGCATCTGTCATACAGCACATTACTGACCCTTACCATGTTATCTGACCGGCAACACAAGAACACGCCGTCTGTCATACAGCACATTACTGACCCTTACCATGTTATCTGACCGGCAACACAAGAACATGTCGTCTATCATACAGCACATTACTGACCCTTACCATGTTTTCTAACCGGCAACACAAGAACACGCCATCTGTCATACAGCACATTACTGACCCTTACCATGTTATCTCACCGGCAACACAAGAACACGCCATCTGTCATACAGCACATTACTGACCCGTACCATGTTATCTGACCGGTAACATAAGAACACGCCATCTGTCATACAGCACATTACTGACCCTTACCATGTTATCTGACCGGCAACACAAGAACACGCCGTCTGTCATACTGCACATTACTGACCCTTACCGTGTTATCTGACCGGCAACACAAGAACACGCCATCTGTCATACAGCACATTACTGACTCTTACCATGTTATCTGACCAGCAACATAAGAACACGCCATCTGTCATACATCACATTACTGACCCATACCATGTTATCTGACCGGCAACACAAGAACACGGCATCTGTCATACAGCACATTACTGACCCTTACCATGTTATCTGACCGGCAACATAAGAACACGGCATCTGTCATACAGCACATTACTGACCCTTACCGTGTTATCTGACCAGCAACACAAGAACACGCCATCTGTCATACAGCACATTACTCACCCTTACCGTGTTATCTGACCGGCAACACAAGAACACGCCGTCTGTCATACAGCACATTAATGACCCTTTCCGTGTTATCTGACCGGCGACACAAGAACACGCCATCTGTCATACAGCACATTACTGACCCTTACCATGTTATCTAACACGGCATTAGTCATCATGTTTCCTATATACATTATCGGTATAACATATTATTTACCATGTATGATATTTATACTAGAATAAAGTGGGAGTCTTTGTCTGAGCCTTGACCTTTACCATATTGATAGTTACATATAGGCCCTTATTCAGATTGCTCTGCTCGGACTGCTCGGACGTGGGCAGCGTACCGAGAAGTCCGGATGCCGTGTGCTCGCTCCTGGGCTTCCGGGGAGGGGATGACGAGGGGCGTTTCGGCCTGATCAGGGCCATTACCATATGCGCACGTCCTGCGTTTCATGAGCGTTCCCATGTAAACGCAGGGAGTGCCTATGGATATGCGGCCGTGACGCGCGTGCGGGTGGCGGACAGCTGACTTAACCGGATGTCAGCTGCCCGCCCATACCCCCACTTATGTTCGCTCATATATACGAGTGGTCTAGACCACTCATGCATGGGCGAGCGCATTCCACATCATCCGATGGTTGCGACCATCAAATGATGGAGAGGTTCCCACAGGCATGCGAATGGGCGGCGTGTGCTATCCATTCGCTAGACGGAGTTTGGTACATTCGCTTCGGCCCGTGCACGCGTCTGAGCGAAGCGATCTGAATAAGGGCCATAGAGCTTTTGCTTGTGTTGACCTTTTACGCATGTCGACTCAAACCATTACAACCATTTTCATGTGTCAACCCTTTGTCTGTCGACCAATAGTGGTCAACCTATTAACTGTAGACAAAAACGATCCACGCCCGCTCAAAATGGGTTCCAATGTATAGACAGACAGAGGGATATTTACTAAGATGGGAGTTCTGTTGACGATGTGGTGTTGCCCATAGCAACCAATCAGAATCAACTTGTTTATTTAGCACCTTCTAGTAGATAATAGATAGAATCAAATTAGTTGCTATGGGCAACATCCCATCTTCAATAGAACTCACATCTTAGTAAATTTACCTCACAGTGTCTACATAGTCAGTCAATATATGAAGCACATATGGTCAACATGACACTAGTCGACACATATTGTCAGCACACTTTTTTGCTTGATTTACTATCCACATGGACTGTGATGATTGTGGTACAGCTCACAGACAATGTGCAGGTTGATAGTTATTATGTCGACAGCGAAAGGTTGAAATGCACATGGTTGACATTGACAAAAGGTGAACATGGAAATGATTGAAAGGGTCACCATGAGTTCTTCACTTTTATTTTTCATGGTCAATTGAGCAATCGGACGCCCAATTACTGTAGCGCGTCCATGTTGATCTTTTTGCTTGTGTCGACTTTTTATCAATATCAACCTTGTGATGTCAACCATGGCACCGAACCATTGGCTGTCATAGCCGTGTTCCCCGGGGGTGCCCCTCATACACATACACACTCTCCTAATGTTCTCAGGGGGGTGTAAAAAGAGAAAAATGGAGAAGTTGCCCTAGGCGACCAATCAAATTCATTCTGCCATGTTCAAAAAAGCAGGGTTGGCTGGGAGGGTCCCAGAATCGGGTCCCCCTCCTGGCCCCCAGGAAAGGTGGGCAAGCCTCCTGGAATGTAGCAGCTTTACCCCCCGCTGTACAATGCCTGAAATACCGGCATTGCATGGTGGGGGCGTGGTCACGAGGACGCGTTCGTGCTGACCATGCCCCCATTCTGGATGATCCGCCCCTGTCTCGCCTCTTTCCCACCCCATCAGCAGCCTGCCCCCCATCTCCCAGTGGGTGCACCCAGAAAGAAGGAAGCCTGTGAAGAAGGTGCTAGATCAGGGATAGGGAACCTTTGGCTCTCCAGCTGTTGTTGAACTACACATCCCAGCATGCCCTGCTATATGTTTACAATTTGGCTACACTAAAATTGTTGCAAGGCATGCTGGGATGTCTAGTTCAACAACAGCTGGAGAGCCAAAGGTTCCCCCGTGCCTGATAAAGGATAGCAGGGGGTTACCAAAACTATGCCCTGCAAACAAATGCACCTCAGGCTCCAGCTGTGGCCCTTGACATACTTCCGAGTGAGACCATGGGGCCCTTGTTCTACAAAGCCTGCCCTATAGTACAGCCTGACCACTTCAGCTCTGCCAGGGTCCCATCATTTCCCCTGCAGGCAGCTTAGCACTGGTAATATATATAGACACTGGCAGAGGCTCAGAACATTATATTTATACCAAGTTGTCTCTAGCCAAGAATGTGCGCCCATCCCATCCCCTCCTAAATAGGATCTCTCTCCCTTCCCTACCACAGGCTCCCAGCTCTGCATCTGCTGGGCAGGACCGAGCCCATAACCCACTGTTATAAGGCGCAACGTGCTGCAGCCAATCACGTGCAGGACCCACAGGGGATCTTGTAAAAATCGGCTATGTTGTAATCTGTACCCTGACAAGTCCGACGTTATCATTTATATTTCCTTTTGCTGATATTTTTCATACCGACAAGTAAAGATTATTTTTTTTTAGTTGACTGTAAGTAAGATTTACTGACACCATGTTAATGGGCTGCCTCTGTAACATATGTCCTGCTCACTAGGACTTGTGTGCAGATAACCAGACCACTTTAGCAGACTATAAGGGGATGGTATCTAGGCACCGTTATCAGGGCAGGCCGACGTTTATTAACTGTTTCAGCAGGCTACACAGGGGGAAGGCTCATATGTTTTTCTATATAGAGATGTATTATTATTTATTTATATATTTGAGTCAATCCCATCAGTTACTGCAACATTGGAGCTTACAAACTATGGGGCAGATGGATGCATTGCTGAATAAGATGCATAGCTGCACTTAACGCTAGTTACCTGGGTCTAGGGGACAGCCCGCCGAGGAACGCTGTCCCCTGCAATCCCCCCAGTAATTAGCGGCCGGGGCGATGTATTGACAACCGTCTAGGCGTTAAATCGCCAGCTCGGGGCTAGTGTTGTCCTACCCCCACTGCAGGGACAGTGCTAGCCCTGCTTCTGGCTCCGGGCTGCGCTGGAAATCTCGCGATAATATGAGATCTCACGCATGCCCAGAGAGCCGGCCGGGGGTAGAGAAGGTTTATTTTTTTTAAATGCACATGCGCATCGCTGTGGGGGGCGCTGATAAGGAGAGCCGTTAACCCTGAGCATAACGGCTCTCCATATCGGCAGGAGGGGGGGGGGGTGTTTAATACATCGGGCAGTAACGGTTGCCCGCTTCTCCACCTTATGCAGCCGAAGCGGAACCCGTTATTTTACACAGATCGCTGAGTGGACATCAGTCATCTCAGTAACCCTCCGGTTACTCAGGATGGGCGCTGTTTTCACACTACCAGGGGCAATGGCTTTGGTACACACAAAAAATGGGGCCGTCATGCCCCTACATTCAGAACGCTGGATGTTCCTGCCCCGCCGCCAAGCGTCCAGAGTATGTGAATCTCGCTAAGGGGCTACGGCGAGCGATCTTGCAGAACAGGATCTGCACATGGGATGTGCGTAACCTGTTGGTATTACATACATTTCTGAATCAGGCCCTTAGTGGCAGATGTAGCAATGAGTGATATTCTTATTATCACTCGTTATGAATGATACATGGGGCTGCGGCCAATCGGCCCCCAACTGTTATTTTTCACATCCAGCCAGTAACATGGCAGTGAGGAGCTAATAGACATTTTGTAATGCCCGGATTTTGACATTGTTGTATTTTAGATATAAGGTTATTATGCACCCCCTAATTATTAATCTGTAGCTTCATGTCTTCAATCCACTTTATGGCCCTGCAACCAGTGATCAGAGAATGCATGCTGGTTGCCAGTTGCCAGGGTCAACGTCGCTAGCTATGGGGATCTCTGGTTGTTACTAGGGCCAACCACAGGTTCAAGGGTGATCTTTTTTGTCAGGGTTATCACTGGTTGCTAGAACCCCCACTAAGTTCATCGCTGGTAGCCAGGGACATCTGCAGTTGTAGGGCCCATCTCTTGTTGCCAAGGCTAACACTGGTTGTCAGGGTGAGTGGTAGTCTGGCCATCTGTAGCTTCTAGAGTTATCTCTGATTGCCAAGGCCAACACTGGCTGCTAGGGCCAGCTGGTTGCCATGGTCATTGCCAATTGCTAGAGTCATCTCTGTTTGCCAGGACTACTGCTGGTTGCCAGAGTAATTGCCCCCATTGCCAGGGTTATCGTGAAGATGTGGGGAACTTCCCCATGTACAGAACAGAAGGCATTGTATGGTAACTGTGAAGCTTTTGTTTAAATGCCTGTAAATGACTCAACCCCTGCTGTGCACATATGGAAAACATGACTCTTCCTGCAACAGGCACCGTGCAGGGTGTCGCTGGAAAATATTCGCCAACAGCCTTGTATACAGCCCCTCTAAACTGCTAATACGCTCTGCCTCTGGCTTAGTACATCTCATATATATCTATATATACACACACACATACACACATGCAGTCAGTATTTATATTACATTCATCTGCCCATCAGAAATGAATAATTGCAGAATCATATTGTACATTACAAAAATAAGAAAAAAAAGCAGAGAATTATAGAACAATAATATTTACAATGATAGAAGTAACAGTTTCTACTTTGCATTCAGAGACCCCTGCTCTGCGTCACTAAATATTAACTCCATGTCATTATATATATATTGTTAAGTAAAAAGTAAAATACAAAAATTTACTGGTAGGTTAAATGGCTCCAAACAAAAATTAACCCTACAATGTCTGTGTGTGTGTATATGTGGCAGGGAATATAGATTGTAAGCTCCACTGGGGCAGGGACTGATGTTCATATATTCTCTGTACAGCGCTGCGGAATATGTGTGTGCTATATAAATAACTGGTAATAAATAAATTAATGACACCAGTCCACCATCCCAGTTTTGTACAATGGATCCCCTCCCAATGAAGGCTTTTTCACAACATTACAGAAATATCAGATGAGGACAGCTCAGCTGCAGCAAGGGTTAATGGTCTCTGGTCAGTATAACAGGAATAACCACAAGAACTGGGCTTCTGCACCGTTGAGTCATATTGGGTTTGAGTCTAGTAGTTACTAAGTTTAGTAAGAACTGCGTAGCGGACCTGTGACAGCAGTCGGTGACACTCAGACACAACAGACAGGAACAGTAAATACAAGAAACCATCTCACCGAGGCTTTGCAGAATCAGTGTCCTGTCAGCTCCCTCCAGGACCTGGGTGGGGGATAAGGTGACTGTCCTGTATTCAGCTGTCAATCAGCCTGCCCCTGGGCATTTGCAAACCACATAAAAAAAAAAAAGATTCTGTTTACACTTTTCCAAACTTTTCTGGCTCCTCCTCCTGCCCCCCTATGTAACTTTCTCTACACCCCTCTCCTTACGTGTGTCTCAGACTGCCTAGTACTTCTGCTCCTCTCTTATCCGTCTGTCTCTCACTTTCTAGTCCTCTCGCCCTATTTGGCATTATCTGTTCCTCCCAGCCAAACCCCTCTCCCCTCTGTCACTCTGTTTATCTCTCCCTCTCCCTCTCTTTCTCTCTCACACTCACTCACTCTTTACATATCTATATTCCTAAACGTCCCAGTCCTGAATTCCTTTCATCTGCGGATTTTATGCTATGCCCCCCCTTGTCCTGCCCCAATAACGGAGTAGGAACATGCAGTGATCACATGCTGCTTGGCAGACTCTGGTCTGGGGCTTGGAACAATAACAGATTATTACAGACTAACTGTAAGAGAACAGAAAATTGGTAAAAGTCAGGCTGCGGCGATGCGTTATATGTCTCCTTCCTATATAGATACATAGAAAGATAAGAACCATTTGGCCCATCTAGTCTGCCCCTTTTTTTATAACGTCATAGGATCAAAAAAATAGAACATATCATAATTGTTACTTTTTACAGCAGTGTATAAATATGGCCCAATGGGAGGCTTTTTAAATTGAGTTATATTACTGCGGTCTGGTGATGTTGAGACCCATGCGAGAACAGAGTTCCCTGTGGACCAGCAATGGTTTAAGAAGCATTGAGGGGCCTATTTATAGTAAGCAAACATTTTTTTGGTTTTGGGAATACTTGGTGCACCCACAAATTAGGAACCCCTCTGGAAGTGACTGCATGAACCAACGATTCATTTTGAAGCATTTTCACTTCTTGATACAGTACATAGTATTCAGAATGCTGTGACATGAAGATTATCCGGACTTATACATTTGCCCCTGAAGAATAAGTGTTCTAGCATCAATGTACAGGCATGCGGGCCTTCATACTAAGCAACTGTATTGGGTGCCCCTATGGGGTGAAACATCCAGACGTAGGGGGTTAATTTACTATAGCTTCTATAAATGAAAATAGGTGATATTGCCTATAACAGACAATGAAATATTTACCAGACTTCTTTAGTGCATTCCGCCCACAGACTTTTTGGCCCTCCAATCTTCTTTACTTTAAGAGCCAGAGGTACTAAGCCTTAAAAACATACTTGTGTGCCCACCCGGAAATACCGGAGGCTTGTGAAAATTGTGTGGCACTCCTGGCCCTCCAAGAAGGTAGCCAAGTCTCCCACATGCCCAGGGGTGCAGAGAGGGGCAGGTACAGTTTACCGGGGCCTGGGCCTGTCAGGGGGGCCCTGGTCTGGACGAGTGCGCCGGAGTCAGCTGTTCAGCAGCGGCAGTGGGAGTGCGGATGTGGGCCGGCGTGGGGGCAGCAGCATCACAGAGGTCCTTCTGAGTGTCGATCCACTCTCCGACTGCAGGGTGTAACTTTGGAGTTTACAGGAGGACACTTTGGGTAGGTTGTTCCTGGGTGCCGTGAGGAACTGGGTTAGAGAGAGGCCACCTCCCGCGGGAGTACCACCCACTCTGCAGAATCCAGCCCGCCCCACTCCCCACATTCCCACCCCAACCGCCACCAGCAGCAGCAGATGTCAGTGCCATGTCTCCAGCCCAGCAGTCCCAGACCTGGTTCCCCACCCATTTCCAGGTCACTGTGTTCCAAGGTGGAAGGTGGGTGGCTGGGCGCTCTGTGTCTGCTGCCTCCCTGCATGCTGCTGTGAGCATTATGGTATGTGGTATAATATGTAATGGGTGCAGTGGTGTAACAAAGGGTCCGCAGAGTGTGCGGGGAGCTACGTCCATGGGGGCCCCAGGAAGTTGTTGTACCGGGGCCCAGGATTTCGCCCCTTAGCCGTGGACGCAAATGCAGAAATTTGTGGCTCTTCATTGAGGGTGTGGACTTAAAATTATGCATTTTGTGTCATTTAGCCCCACCCCTCCCCCTGTAGACACACAAATCGCACCATTTGTATGGCATGGGGGCAGGGCCTGGTGACATCACCTCGCCCCCGCACCCTTGACATGCTTCCTGGTCCCGGAGAGGAGATAGCAAATGTAGGCAAGTATGCTTGAAAAGTGCTAAAGTGGAGATACAGTAGATAAAGTACCAACCAACCACCTCCTAACTGCCATTTTTCAGCCTGTAACATGCCAATGAGGAGCCAGCTGTCAGGTCCTTGATCTCTCTCTGCTTTTTCACTGTGCCAGGCTTAGTATATCTGGCCCTTAATATAGGATAGATTGGGGGGAGGGGAGGCTGACAAGAGCCTGTGCCGCTTGTTACTGGAGTAACCCTAAAGGTGCCCGTACACTAGTACGATTTGGGCTGATTTCACCCGAACTTGACGGATCCCAAGCCCAAATCAGATGCGTCTGACATCCCATCCGTCCCCATGCCTGGTCCCGACTTGTCCTTAGGACAAGTCGGACTGGTGTATTGCATACCTCCCAACTTCTGGTCTGGTGAAATTGGGACACTTGACGGCGAAGCCGCGCGAGCGCCCGAAAAGGAGGCGGGGCGTATGCAAATGATGGCGCGGCTTATGCTAATTAGCCGCGACCTCATTTTCATACGAGAATAGACGCTGTGCGCATGCGCACAGCGTCTATTCTATTAGATTGGGGGGTCTCCCAACTGCCACCCCCCGCAGCGGGACAATGCCTGCCGCGGGTGGGACAGCGGGCAGGACCCGAAAATCGGGACTGTCCCGCTGTAATCGTGACAGTTGGGAGGTATGGTATTGGGGGCCTAAAGTCACGTAAGTACAGAATTACAATTTTATTAAAATCTTTGAAACTTGGGAAAAGCAGAAAAAGAAAATGTATCTTTTAGAACGTTCTTGTCTTGACGTTTGCCTGGACTATAAACCAGCCCCCAAAACTGCATTATACTGTGTATACAATGACCAGGTCCCCTTCATTGTGCAAGAAGTGTTAATACTCCCCCCGCGGGCGCCGAGCGCGTCCCCTCCCATCTAAATGACTCTCAGCTGCAAAATGTAGATGAATAAAAACAAGGGATTGTGCCAATGTTCTGCGGCCTTAATGTGTTTTGTAGCCACTACCCGGCGATACCTAAATGACCCGTTTGTTCTTTTGAGCTTTGGAGAATTCCAGCTCTCTCTCCCTTTCTCTCCCTCTCCCTGTGTATTCCTGAGAATTCCTGCCCTCGGACGCCTTCCCCCCCTGCAGTGGGATGAGCTGGAAACTTTCTTCTTCCCTTGTTACTAAATTCATTTTCAAGCTGGGATGTATGAATAGAGAAAGTGTCTCTTTGTATCAGCCCCACAGTCGCTGAGGGGGGAAAGTGGGTTAACGAAATAACCAATTATGGTTACAGATGTCCACAAATAGTAGACGCTATTCAATAACCCATCTATGGAAGTCCAAAGGCTCTCTCTATAGGGTACTGGCCATAAGTTACAGGGAATTTAGGTCGACCATCTAGGCCAAGAATCACTAGGTAAACACATGAAATTGGTTGACATGGTCATTAGGTTGACACAAGCATTAGGTCGATATGGAAATTGTCAACATGAGTTTTACCAGTGGCCCTGACTCCTACCTAACAGGAGAGGGGGAATTAGTTGGCAGAGGGAAATTATTTCCACCACCTCCTCAGGACCCCTTTAAGCCCTGGCGTTAGGCCTTTAATGACATCACACAGGGCTGACGCAAAGTTTTTCAGTGCCCTAGTAAAGCTTTAACTGTCTGCTCCCACCCACACACTAGGGATGCCAATCCCGGGAAAAAAATGCCTAATCCCGAGATTCCCGGGATACCAGGGATTGGTGTTGTCAATATAATGACAAACTTTAATCCCACTCTGTCCCCCCCAAACCCTGTGAAATTTACCAGGCCATCGGGGCGGGAGCTGGGCGGGGGTGGTCAGTAGCCCGGCGGCTGTGATTGGAGCCGGGGTGGCGGTGGTCAGGAGGTGGGCAGCGGTGCAGGAGCCCGCAGTGATGGCGATCCCGACCGCGGCGATGAGGTCAGTTGCCAGGCGGTGGTCTGGTGGGTGAGCACAGTGAAGCAGACCCCTGACATCAGATCACGCTGCGCGCAGCTACAAACAAAGCAGCGCACCGGAGTTTGGGCGCAGCCGGGCAGTGTCTGAGTTGGTAACTCAGTGCTACCCAGCATTGATTTACGCATGCGCAGGCCAATCTTGGATTCAAATCTGGACATTTTTAGGGCCAGATCACGCTGATCCCAATCCCGGGATTGACCTTCCTACCACGCACCTATTCCGACTTCCCAGAAACTCAGGGGAAAGTGTGTCTTGTGTCTTAGAAGTGCTGTTTGCATTAAGTTCAACAAGGAGTCATTATTAATTTGTGATACTCAGAATCAGGAAGCCCCCAAGATTCTGGAGCCTCTAGGCAGCTGCCCAATGGTAGAGCCAGCCGTGACATCACATGTGTAATATAATTCACTTTGTTCAGTGGTTTCAAACTTCCCATAGCGGCAGTTGGTAATCGGCCCTTGTAGATACTTTATTGGTCCACAATAGGGTCCTCTGTGTGGAATTATTGATCACCTTCATTTTGTCATGATGGTGAAGATAGCGCGATGAAATTAATCTATTATCAAATCCGTTTCCCCAAAGGAGCAGTAGATAACAAACCTTTATAGATGCTTTGATGGGTCATTAATTATGTCCACACATGAGTACACGTCTAGATGGAGTTAATAGCCATCTAAAGGGTGTTCTTTATAAAGGGATATGACCACTAGGGGTGCTGTGCTAATATCTCAAATTGAAAGCATCAGTATCTTAGCACTGTCTGTATTGGAAAGATTCGATTTTCCCAGAGCCAGATTAAGGGTCACATGGACTAGGACCTATTGTGAGATGCAGGTGGAGGTGTGACCAGTGCTGTGTGGGTGTGGCCAATGCTGCCTGTGTGGTCAGTTCTGCATGGGTGTGGCAAGTGCTGTGTGGGCGTGGTCAGTACTATGAGGTCTGGTCAGTAGCATGGGCCAGTGCCAAGTGGGCATAAACAAACACACATCACCCGTCACAGTGTCTCTTAAATATGGGGCACACAGGAAAGCTATGTGCGCAGAGAAGTGCCGAGGTGATACTTGCGGAGCGCTGTGAGGATGCTTAGAGCCACATTGCCCTTAACTGAACACCTCCAAATTGCCGCAGGCTACCTTCATTTCCTAATATGCATGCAGCACAAGCTAACGGCAACGGCTCGCACTGACTTGTATATGCCCCTATTATTCAATAAGAAAAAGACCTTAAGCTGTTTAGAATTTATTCTTAATTTCGGTACTGGAATTTGAGGAAGAACCTGATGTTACACCTGTACCATGTATTACAGTTCTACCTATAAGCCTATGTAGCAATGCCCCAACGTGTCCTCACTCAGCCACGGTGTCACTGCGAGTATACAGAATGCAGTACCACACAGACAACTGCTGAACTCCAATCTGCTGCGCTCCAGGACTGGGGCTTTGTGACACCTCAATGTTCTATCAAGCACAGCCAATATTTGCTTTAGGCGACCTTGGACTACCCTTCAGACCCACCAGTTCAGCTCAGCTGCTGAACACAGGCACAGAGCCATCTCCACTTGTTTTACAGCTACCAGAGATTGGGGGAGAGAGCAAATACACAGATTAACCTGTTCTGGCCTGCGCTGCTCTGTCCTGTTCAGGCCTGTGCTGCTCTGTCCTGTGCTGGCCTGTCCTGTGCTGGCCTGCGCTGCTCTCTCCTGTGCTGTCCTGTGTGGCTCTCTCCTGTGCTGGCCTGTGCTGCCCAGTCCGGCGCTGCTTTCTCCTGTGCTGGCCTGCGCTGCTTTCTCCTGTGCTGGCCTGTGCTGCTTTCTCCTGTGCTGGCCTGCGCGGCTTTCTTCTGTGCTGGCCTGCGCGGCGTTCTCCTGTGCTGGCCTGCGCTGCTTTCTCCTGTGCTGGCCTGTGCTGCTCTCTCCTGTGCTGGCCTGCGCTGCTTTCTCCTGTGCTGTCCTGTGTGGCTCTCTCCTGTGCTGGCCTGTGCTGCTTTCTTGTGTGCTGGCCTGTGCTGCTCTCTCCTGTGCTGGCATGTGTTGCTCTCTTGTGTGCTGGCCTGTGCTGCTCTCTCCTGTGCTGGCATATGCTGCTCTCTTGTGTGCTGGCCTGTGCTGCTCTCTCCTGTGCTGCTCTCTCTTGTGCTGGCCTGCGCTGCTCTCTCCTGTGCTGCTCTCTCCTGTGCTGCTCTCTCCTGTGCTGGCCTGCGCTGCTCTCTCCTGTGCTATCCTGTGTGGCTCTCTCCTGTGCTGGCCTGTGCTGCTTTCTTGTGTGCTGGCATGTGCTGCTCTCTCCTGTGCTGGCATGTGCTGCTCTCTTGTGTGCTGGCCTGTGCTGCTCTCTCCTGTGCTGGCCTGTGCTGCTCTCTCCTGTGCTGCTCTCTCTTGTGCTGGCCTGCGCTGCTCTCTCCTGTGCTGCTCTCTCCGGTACTTGTTTAGCTTCACGGTGGCAGCGCGAGGACGCTGAAGCTATGAATATTGGCAGCTTGCCAGACTGCCTTCAGCTGCGCTATCAGCATAGCGACTGTTTGAATTCTGGCAGCTTGCCAGCTGCTAAGTTGTTTAGTTTCAGGGCGACAGCGCTGCCACTTACTTCTGTCATGTACGTTATCAGCGTGCTAAGCCGACTCCCCCAAGGCAGCCCAGCGCTGCTACTCCTAACCTCCTGTGAAGTGAGAGCCTCTCACACAGCGCTTGTGCCCGCATGATATCCCCTCACCCCAGGAGAAAGGATATCATGCGGGCACAAGCGCTGTGTGAGAGGGCGCCGGCGGAGAAGCGCTGCATCTTTGTGATACGTAGGATTTGTGATGCGTGGGAGGTCATGCCCCCGTTTTGCCGGCGCTGCCCCTCTGTCTGCGGGGAATAGAGGCTGACAAGCGGGTGGCAGAGGGGACTCCCAACTTGCCCCCTTAACCCCCCCCACCGGTGAAATCTGGGATGTTCCCACGGTAAATGGGACAGTTGAGCGGTATGTGATATTGCAGAGTTACAGTACATAGGCACATAGCAAGGGCTCTGACTATTGGCCTAATTCAAACCTGATCGCAGGACAAATTTGTTCTCAGAATGGACAATACCATGCTGTACTGCAGGTGGGGTAGATGTAACATGTGCCAAAAGAGTAAGATTTGGGTGAGCTATATTGTTTCTGTGCATGGTAAATACTGGCTGCTTTATTCTTACACTGCAATTTAGATTTCCGTTTGAACACCCCCCACCCAATTCTAACTCACATGTTACATCTGCCCCACCTGCCGTGCACATGGTTTTGCCCATTTTGAGAACAAATTTGTCCTGCGTTCAGGTCTGAATTAGACCCTATGTTCATCCCAGTGGTGCGGTCTATTGATAGATAACAGATACAGCTGTACTCACTGTTCCGTGCACATTGATGATGGAGGAGAGCTTGAGCTGAGTGGGGTTTAAAGAAACTCAGCACCCGGCGAGGGTTTGTGGGAAATGGTGCAGGGATGGTGGAACAGCTTGGGTATGGGTTATTAGGTTGACATGGTCTAGGCCCACAGTCAAAGGGTGACCACTATTGGATGACAGTCAAAAGGTCAACACATCGCCATGCATCAAAAGATCGACATGAGCAAACGGTGGACATTGAAAAGTTTGATATGTGAATGGGGATAAGATTAGCTTTTCACTTTTTTGGTGTCTATGTAGACAAAGCTCAACATTGACAACATGTAAGTGTACTGCATCCTCTTACACAGTGACACGCTGCGGTCGGCACACTAAATTAAAGACTTCTGTATCCCACCATGTAACTCTACAGAGTTACAAGATGGCCCAGAAGAGATCTTGATGGCCATCTTGGGATAGGGCATGAAGCTTCCTTGGAGAACAGGAAGACTGGAGTCTGCACAGTAGCACACTTCTCTTTCAATGGTAATGGCCAATGACCTTCGGGGCTCACTATCAGTGGTCACACAGCAATGGTAAATAGTTTCACTGCTGGTGAACCTAGGCCTTGGATGTGTGGTGTTGGATGATGATGGTGGTCTGTGTTTGTGCGCACTTGTGCAATTGGTTGCTCTACATTGTTTAGCAGTCAATGGTTTCCTCCCAATAGTTAACCCATCAATGCCATCCCTAGTGATAAATAGGACCAGGATCTTCACAAGAGGAACATGATGTGGCAACAATCTGTCCACTTGCGTCATGCAACATCTGTGGCATTGGCCTGAAATTTCCAGGGTGCTCCAGCATACAGTTTGTCAGTTTGTTTCCCCAGTACCGTAGTCTGAAATGTCTACTATTGGCCATGCAAGACGCATAGTAGGGGAAGACGGGCTAGTTGTTACTGTAATCTAAAACCACACCAATGTTGCGCCATGGCTCATGTGACTGGCAACAATTTTGAACTTGTATCCTTGAGTGCTGAGCGAAATGACGCTAATGACGACATATTTAGGTAACAGGTATCTAACCAAACTTGTTTAGGTACTCTTTACCTAGAACGGCGCCCATCGCGGGCATCGCATGTACATCGCATGCCATTATAATGGAATGCGATGCGACCGATGTGATGCCCGCGATTTTACATAGAAATGCATGTTAAAATCTAAATCGCGTCGGTCGCATTGCATGCGACCAAAAAATCGCATGCGATGAGACCGACGCGATTACCGCGATTTTACATAGGAAACAATGTTAAATGGCCCAATTGACCCGGTTTTACATAGGGAACAATGTTAAATGGCCCACAGACCCCAAATAGCCAGCCTGAAGTGTGAAATGGCCCCCCCAATTGTTAACGCCACCCCACGATCAACGTCAACCCGAAGCATGGTGATCGCAGCAAGCACGCGAGGGGCGGTGGTACGCGTCCTCCGACCTTTTCATACCCCCACTATCCACGTTGGCGTGGAGTTGAGAATAGAAAGTGTGGCGAGCGAAGTGAGCCACCGAGCCCGAAGCGTGGCGAGCGCAGCGAGCCCCGCGAGGGGCCGCGGATACCTTCACAGGTATCCGCGGCCCCTCGCGGGCTTCACAGGTATGCATGTCCCCTCGCGAAGCTCGCTGCGTTTGCCACGCTTCGGGCTCGGTGGCTCGCTGTGCTGGCCACATTTTTTATTCTCAACTCCACGCCGACGTGGATAGTGGGGGTATGAAAAGGTTGGAGGACGCGTACCGCAGCCGCTCGCCACGCTTCAGGTTGACGTTGATCGTGGGGTGGCGTTAACAATTGGGGGGGCCATTTCACACTTCAGGGTGGCTATTTGTGGTCTGTGGGCCATTTAACATTGTTCCCTATGTAAAATCGGGTCAATTGGGCCATTTAACATTGTTTCCTATGTAAAATCGCGGTAATCGCGTCGGTCGCATCGCATGCGATTTTTTGGCCGCATGCGATGCGACCGACGCAATTTTTTACCTTGCGATGCCTAAGATCAAAATTGTGGGCGCCGTTCTAGGTAAACAGTACCATTGTTTATCTTGTTCCGAACTTTGAAGTCATATTTTTCAGTGAAGTGGTATCTTGGCTGGACTGTAAAGGTAAGGGGTTATCACTCATTTTGTTAGAATAACAGGCCATTTGTGGATTTATTATCATTTTATAGAATTGTAAATAAAGGCCTTTATTCAGATCTGATCGCAGTATAAATTTGTTTGGAAAATGGGCAAAGCCATGTGCACTGCAGGTGGGGCAGATGTAACATGTATAGAGAGAGAGTTAGATTTGGGTGAGTTATTTTGTTTCTATGCAGTGTAAATACTAGCTGCTTTATCTTTACACTTCAATTTAGATTTCAGTTTCAACACACCCCCACCCAAATCTAACTCTATCTGCAAGTCACATCTGCCTCAACTGCAGTGCACATGGTTTTGCCCATTTTCCAAAGCGCGGAAATCGAATTGTGGCCATCTTAGTTACCTTACTTGTAGCCCTGGGCCTGATTCTCACCTGATCCATGCCAGTTTGCCGGTATCCTCTGCTTGGCAGGGGCAGTTTAAGCCTTCGGGGGGCCTGGGTCACTTTAGACAGGGGCCCCCTCCCACTTGTCATTACCACAAACTGCATGGGATAATATTACACTGTCAAAACATAGAGTAAAGGCAGAGTAAACTTGGTCAATGGGTAACTGCAGGGGGTGGGATTAATATAAACACACATATATATATCTCTTATATATTTGGCTACATCTGTCACTCAAAGTGTGTCTGAAGCTGTAACGCTGGGTGGAGCCTCTGACTCACATGACTGACTCACACGACAGAGAACCAGCCCAGTGAGCCCACAGACAGTGCCAGACACCCTCTGCCTCTCCATGTTACACAGCAAAGACACAGCTACTCACCAGACACACCAGGTGAGTGCCCCACACCTCCATACCCTCTCTAGGAGGGACAGAATGCTCTGTTTGTGGACTTCCATCTTAATTTATGATTGTCATCACCTGTTTTAAACAGGGTAATTGATAAGAAAGGTGTTTAAGCACAGGTGATGGTAATCCATAAATTAAGAAGAAAGTCCAGAAACAGAGCAATGTGTCCCTCCCCCCCCATTCACGGCAACCCCACGATTAAATGGCACATGCAAAACACTGACATGGCTATGGTCGACAATGAAAAAGGTTGACATGAGTTTTTGAAGATTTATTTTTTACTTTTTCAATGTTTTCATATTCATTCTTATGTGTTGACGTGGACACCAATGAAGTGCCACACTTATGTCAACATTTACATGTGTTGACCTTTCTGTGTTGATTTTTTCTTGTGGCGATTCGCGGCACCCCCCGGCGACCCCCCTCCCGCGATTCACAGCACCCCCCCCCCCAATTTGCGGCGACTCCCGCGATTTGCGGCCCCACCCCGTGACACACCCCCTCCTGCGATTCGTGGAACCCCGCGACCCCCCCCTCCCACGATTTGTGCCAACCCCCCAGGCCCCCCCTTCCTCGCGGTACCCCCCACCCCCCGCGACCCCCCCTACCGTGATTCCCCCCCCCTGTCATTGCGGCAACCCCCCGCCCCTGCGACCCACCCTCCCACGATTCATTGCAACCCCCCGCGTCCCCCCTCCCACAATTCGCGGCACTCACCCCCACCCCCCCGCGACCCCCCCTCCCGCAATTCACGGCATCCAGCCACGACCCCTCCTCCCGTGATTCGCGGACACACCTCACCTCATCCCCCACCCCCGCTCGCGATTCACGGCAACCCCAGGATTAAATGGCACATGCAAAACACTGAAACGGCTATGGTCGACAATGAAAAAGGTTGACATGAGTTTTTGAAGATTTATTTTTCTTTTTTGAATGTTTTCATATTCATTCTCATGTGTCGACATGGACACCAATGAAGTGCTACACTTATGTCAACATTTACATGTGTTGACCTTTCTGTGTTGATTTTTTCTTGTAGCAATTTTTTTACAGTGAAAACTATGTGCACGTCAACCTACACATCATAAACCAATTCTTTGTATAATATATAACACCTGTTCTGTTTTACTGTAGGTGTTTTAAGTCAGATCTTTTACTGCTACTATTACTGTTTATGTAAATGCATTCTGAATGACAGCAACATCCTACCATCCTTCTACAAGAATATATAACCAACTAGGTGATTTATCGCGCCCTGTGCCCCCCCCCTCCCGCAATTCACGGACCCCCCGCGCACCCCCCCACGATTCACGCCCCCTCCCACGATTCACGTCACCCCCCGCGCACCCCCCCACGATTCACGCCCCCTCCCACGATTCACGTCACCCCCGCACACACCCCCCTCCCGCAATTCGCAACCATCCCCCCTCCCGCAATTCACGCCCCCTCCCACGCTTTGCGGACCCCCGCCCTCTCCCGCGATTTGCGGACACCTGCGCCCCCTCCCTCCCTTGATTCACGGCACCCCCCACACCCCTCCCACAATTCACGGCACCCCTAAGCCCCTCTTTAGTCCCCCGTATACTCACAAACCCCTATCACTACCCAGCTTCCTGCTCTCCTGAACCGTAACTTCCACCACTGGGGAGTCGCTGACGCTGTTTTGCCCACATGCCCCTATCATGCATCATAGCCCAGCCTCCTGCTCTCATGTACCCTAACTCCCACCCAGTAGTAGGAGACACTGACTTAGGGCCACCATCCTGTACTCCTGTACTGCCACACTGGACCCTCACCCACTGGCAGAAGCTGCACAGTATCTCCCACCCTCCTCTTTAGTCCCCCTTGTGTCCACACACCCCTATCACTACGCAGCCTCCTGTTTTCCTGTGTCGTGACCTCCGCCAGTTGGGAGCCGCTAACTCAAAAACACCCTACTATACTATTGCACACACACACACACATAAACAACATGCACACACAGCCCCCCCCCCACACACACACACCCACAAATGTCACTGTACCATCCACACTATCAATGTACATCTTACTCTGTAACCGCTTTTTAATTAAACAAAACAATACACACCCCCTTCCACATCATATGCTCTCTATTTAACACATTTCACCTATAACTCAAGTTGCAATACAGGCATCTTTCATACAATTTTAACCATCTTTCTCATATACAAATGTTCACAAATTAAGGGGGCGCAGCTCCTTACGACGTTGTGAAGCGCCCTACGAGCGCTCTTCACACCGTCGTAAGGGGCTGCGCCCCCTTAATTTGTGAACATTTGTATATGAGAAAGATGGTTAGAATTGTATGAAAGATGCCTGTATTGCAACTTGAGTTATAGGTGAAATGTGTTAAATAGAGAGCATATGATGTGGAAGGGGGTGTGTATTGTTTTGTTTAATTAAAAAGCGTTTACAGTGTAAGATGTACATTGGTAGTGTGGATGGTACAGTGACATTTGTGGGTGTGTGGGGGGGGGGGGGGGGCTGTGTGTGCATGTTGTTTATGTGTGTGTGCAATAGTATAGTAGGGTGTTTTTGAGTTAGCGGCTCCCCACTGGCGGAGGTCACGACACAGGTAAACAGGAGGCTGGGTAGTGATAGGGGTGTGTGGACATAAGGGGGACTAAAGAGGAGGGTGGGAGATACTGTGCAGCTTCTGCCAGTGGGTGAGGGTCCAGTGTGGCAGTACAGGAGTACAGGATGGTGGCCCTAAGTCAGTGTCTCCTCCTACTGGGTGGGAGTTAGGGTACATGAGAGCAGGAGGCTGGGCTATGAGGCATGATAGGGGCATGTGGGCAAAACAGCGTCAGCAACTCGCCAGTGGTGGAAGTTACGGTTCAGGAGAGCAGGAAGCTGGGTAGTGATAGGGTTTGTGAGTATACGGGGGACTAAAGAGGGGCTTAGGGGTGCCGTGAATTGTGGGAGGGGTGTGGGGGGTGCCTGAATAAAGGGAGGGAGGGGGCGCAGGTGTCCGCGAATCGCGGGAGAGGGCGGGGGTCCGCAAAGCGTGGGAGGGGGTGTGAATTGCGGGAGGGGGGATGGTTGCGAATTGCGGGAGGGGGGTGTGTGCGGGGGTGACGTGAATCGTGGGAGGGGGCGTGAATCGTGGGGGGGTGCGCGGGGGGTCCGTGAATTGCGGGAGGGGGGGCACGGGCTCGATAAATCACCTAGTTGTTTATATATTCTTGTAGAAGGATGGTAGGATGTTGCTGTCATTCAGAATGCATTTACATAAACAGTTATAGTAGCAGTAAAAGATCTGACTTAAAACACCTACAGTAAAACAGAACAGGTGTTATATATTATACAAAGAATTGGTTGATGATGTGTAGGTTGACGTGCACATAGTTTTCACTGTAAAAAAATTGCTACAAGAAAAAATCAACACAGAAAGGTCAACACATGTAAATGTTGACATAAGTGTGGCACTTCATTGGTGTCCATGTCGACACATGAGAATGAATATGAAAACATTAAAAAAAGAAAAATAAATCTTCAAAAACTCATGTCAACCTTTTTCATTGTCGACCATAGCCGTGTCAGTGTTTTGCATGTGCCATTTAATCCTGGGGTTGCCGTGAATCGCGAGCGGGGGGTGGGGGGGGGGGAGGAGGTGAGGTGTGTCCGCGAATCACGGGAGGAGGGGTCGTGGGTGGATGCCGTGAATTGCGGGAGGAGGGTCGCGGGGGGGGGACGCGAATCGTGGGAGGGGGGGACGCGGGGGGTTGCAGTGAATCGTGGGAGGGTGGGTCGCAGGGGCGGGGGGTTGCCGCAATGACAGGGGGGGGAATATCACGGTAGGGGGGGTCGCGGGGGGTGGGGGGTACCGCGAGGAAGAGGGGGCCTGGGGGGTTGGCACAAATCGTGGGAGGGGGGGGTCGCGGGGTTCCACAAATCGCAGGAGGGGGTGTGTCATGGGGTGGGGCCGCAAATCGCGGGAGTCGCCGCGAATTGGGGGGGGTGTGCTGTGAATCGCGGGAGGGGGGTCGCCGGGGGGTGCCGCGAATCGCCACAAGAAAAAATCAACACAGAAAGGTCAACACATGTAAATGTTGACATAAGTGTGGCACTTCATTGGTGTCCGCGTCGACACATGAGAATGAATATGAAAACATTGAAAAAGTGAAAAATAAATCTTCAAAAACTCATGTCAACCTTTTTCATTGGCGGCCATAGCCATGTCAGTGTTTTGCATGTGCCATTTAATCGTGGGGTTGCTGTGAATGGGGGGGGGAAGGGACACATTGCTCTGTTTCTGGACTTTCTTCTTAATTTATGGATTACCATCACCTGTGCTTAAACACCTTTCTTATCAATTACCCTGTTTAAAACAGGTGATGACAATCATAAATTAAGATGGAAGTCCACACACAGAGCATTCTGTCCCTCCTGGAGAGGGTCATGTTGGGAGGTATGGAGGTGTGGGGCGCTCACCTGGTGTGTCTGGTGAGTAGCTGTGTCTTTGCTGTGTAACATGGAGAGGCAGAGGGTGTCTGGCACTGTCTGTGGGCTCACTGGGCTGGTTCTCTGTAGTGTGAGTCAGTCATGTGAGTCAGGTTCCACCCAGCGTTACAGCTTCAGACACACTTTGAGTGACAGATGTAGCCAAATATATATGAGATATCACCACAAGACAGCTTTCAAACAATTTCGCGCTGCACTCTCAGCCTGGATCCCGGACCAGCCGCGTCACTGCGTTGCCGCGTCACGACCTCCGTCCTCCAGCTCCGCCCAAACGCGTTTCGTCCTACGGGACTTCGTCAGTGGGTGTGTCTATCTCACGGACACCAAGGGTATATATAGCAAGTCAAACAGATTAATTAATTGCCGCTTTGCATTCTGGGATTGCCTGACTTCCAGTCATTGAGGTCAGGCTGCATACTCTATTCTTCTAATGGTGTATCATTCTACAGCCGTATTACGGCAGCCATTTTTTTTGAAGATTCTGACCCCAATTACTGAAGCAGCCATATTACTATTACTTTTATATGTCTCGGCATTTCCAGAAAGCAGCGCGTTTACAAAACTAAAAGGAATAAAAAATATATACATAGGATACCTAAATCCATATAAATTTAGTATACATCCAATATTTAATATAAAAGAAAAATTTCTATATTTCTTAAATCGCGTTCATCATCAAAAAGAAACGATTATGCAGTACAATATTGATATTCAGATAAAGAGAAAAAAGTGCATACACATATATAGCAGCATATTAATAAAAATTATTTGGATGAGCGTCCAAGAATTTTTATACATTTTTATACATGTTTTATACATGTTCTCATATATTTTTTTGGTACTCTTTACTTAGAAGGGCGCCCATCTCGGGCATTGAATGCACTAAAAAATCAGGTGCGATGTGACAGACGAGATGCCCGAGATTTTCCATAGGGAACAATGTTAAATGTCTCAATTGACCCGATTTTCCTGTTCAATGCCTCAATTGACCCAATTTTTCCATAGGAAACAATGTTAAATGGGCCACAGAGGCCAAATAGGCACCCTGAAGTGAATAATGGCCACCCGAATTGTTAACGCCACCCCACGATCAACGTCAACCCGAAGCGTGGCGAGCGCAGCGAGCCCGCGAGGGGCGGCGGTACGCGTCCTACGACCTTTTCATACCCCCACTATCCACGTCGGCGTGGAGTCGAGAATAGAAAGTGTGGCGAGCGCAGCGAGCCACCGAGCCCGAAGTGTGGCGAGAGCAGCGAGCCCCGCGAGGGGACACGGATACCTTCACAGGTATCCGCGTCCCCTCGCGGGCTTCACAGCTGTCCGCGTACCCTCGCGGGGCGCGCTGCGCTCGCCACGCTTCGGGCTCGGTGGCTCGCTGCGCTCGCCACACTTTCTATTCTCAACTCCACGCCGACGTGGATAGTGGGGGTATGAAAAGGTCGTAGGACGCGTACCGCCGCCCCTCGCAGGCTCGCTGCGCTCGCCACGCATCGGGTTGACGTTGATCGTGGGGTGGCGTTAACAATTCGGGTGGCCATTATACACTTCAGGGTGCCTATTTGGCCTCTGTGGCCCATTTAACATTGTTTCCTATGGAAAAATCGGGTCAATTGAGGCATTGAACAGGAAAATTGGGTCAATTGAGACATTTAACATTGTTCCCTATGGGAAATCTCGGGCATCTCGTCGGTTGATCGCACCTGATTTTTTAGTGCATTCAATGCCCGAGATGCCCGAGATTTTTTACTAACGATGCCCACGATCAAAATCGTGGGCGCCCTTCTAAGTAAAGAGTACCATTTTTTTATATACTTGACATATATTGTTTAAGTATTTTTTATCCTTTATTTTTATTAATATGCTGCTATATATGTGTATGCACTTTTTTCTCTTTATCTGAATATCAATATTGTACGTTTCTTTTCGATGATGAACGCGATTTAAGAAATATAGAAATTTTTCTTTTGTATTAAATATTGGATGTATACTAAATTTATATGGATTTAGGTATCCTATGTATATATTTTTATTCCTTTTAGTTTTGTAAACGCGCTGCTTTCTGGAAATGCCGGGACAAATAAAAGTAATAGTAATATGGCTGCTTCAGTAATTGGGGTCAGAATCTTCAAAAAAATGGCCGCCGTAATACGGCTGTAGAATGATACACCTTTAGAAGAATAGAGTATGCAGCCTGTCCTCAATTGAATGACTGGAAGTCAGGCAATCCCAGAATGCAAAGCGGCAATTAATTAATCTGTTTGACTTGCTATATATACCCTTGGTGTCCGTGAGATAGACACACCCACTGACGAAGTCCCGTAGGATGAAACGCGTTTGGGCGGAGCTGGAGGACGGAGGTCGTGACGAGGCAACGCAGTGACGCGGCTGGTCCGGGATCCAGGCTGAGAGTGCAGCGCGAAATTGTTTGAAAGCTGTCTTGTGGTGATATACCTGTAATATGCGCTTATGTGTTATATATCCTATAACACCTGTACTTGTGTGAGTTTTTAATCGCTTCAGTAAAGTTTCTACTTTTAAACTTTAAATACTACACTATGGTGCGCCTCCTTTTTTCTTTCTATGCATTTTACAGATTGGGCTGAGTTGGAAGGGCCCTAATAGGAGTGCAGCACGGCCTGATTTTATATATATCCTGGACATTCTCCTGCAGACATCAGCGCTTAAAGGATAAACTGGTTTTTGGATATATATATATATATATATATATAAATATATATATATATATATATATATATATATATATATATATATATATATATATATATATATATACCACATGAATAGCCTGTACCCACTGTACCTTACTCTGTAGGAGCCCTGACATGCTCAGCGCTGCCGCTGATTAAAAACCCTCACATGACGAGGCCACTGCTGCTGTCTTCCATGGGCCTGAAAAGCATATGATCGGCTCCACCAAGCAGATATCAGCACAACCCTCTCAGCTTCTGACCTCTTGTGCAGTCTCATGGGACACACTTGTGCAGTCAGTGTGCCTTGGCCACCGATGCTCAGCACCATTAATCATTGTTACATTGGCAAATACGCGAAGCTGCAGCACTACCCCACTCCCATGTACTCATGTACCCCACTCCCATGTACAAAACCTTTAGCTATAAAAAAAAATACATGCCTACCACAGTGCGCTCCTTCGCATAGTAGCACGGAGGGGAGGGGGCAGTACAGGCATGGTGAGTGGTGACTGTGCGGAGAACAGTGCTTCTAGGGGAATTCAGGCGGAGGAGATGTGTACGGGCAGGTGTGCAGAGCAGTGGTCGGGCTACCCAGATTGTCGCCACGAGCGACGGGTTGGTGACCACTGGTCTACAGTGTATGGGCCTTTATAGATATATCTACAGACAGATCTGTCGGGACTGACATCAACTGATTCAGAACTAAACAAAGGGCCATGAATTTGCACAGTCGCCGATTATCGATAGATTACGCATGTGTATGGGCTGCAATGTGTATGCACAATGCAGTGCTGCAATGTAGGCTTGCTACTTTCTTTCATGGCTAGCTGTTCACAAGGTAATTGGTGGGAAGCAGGGGGTGGTAACTGGCAGCGTAATGGGAGTTCAAGTCAGTAGTTACAAGTTAGTTTGAACCATAGTTACCTCCCCTCCTGCATTCTGCAGGAGACTCCCTGACATAGCAGCAATCTCCCTCTCTCCCTCATTAGTCTAGCAATCTCCCTCATGTCACCTAGCCCACATTACACTGTTACATCATAGTTACCTCCCCTCCTGCATTCTGCAGGAGACTCCCTGACATAGCAGCAATCTCCCTCTCTCCCTCATTAGTCTAGCAATCTCCCTCATGTCACCTAGCCCACATTACACGGTTACATCATAGTTACCTCCCCTCCTGCATTCTGCAGGAGACTCCCTGACATAGCAGCAATCTCCCTCTCTCCCTCATTAGTCTAGCAATCTCCCTCATGTCACCTAGCCCACATTACACTGTTACATCATAGTTACCTCCCCTCCTGCATTCTGCAGGAGACTCCCTGACATAGCAGCAATCTCCCTCTCTCCCTCATTAGTCTAGCAATCTCCCTCATGTCACCTAGCCCACATTACACGGTTACATCATAGTTACCTCCCCTCCTGCATTCTGCAGGAGACTCCCTGACATAGCAGCAATCTCCCTCTCTCCCTCATTAGTCTAGCAATCTCCCTCATGTCACCTAGCCCACATTACACTGTTACATCATAGTTACCTCCCCTCCTGCATTCTGCAGGAGACTCCCTGACATAGCAGCAATCTCCCTCTCTCCCTCATTAGTCTAGCAATCTCCCTCATGTCACCTAGCCCACATTACACTGTTACATCATAGTTACCTCCCCTCCTGCATTCTGCAGGAGACTCCCTGACATAGCAGCAATCTCCCTCTCTCCCTCATTAGTCTAGCAATCTCCCTCATGTCACCTAGCCCACATTACACTGTTACATCATAGTTACCTCCCCTCCTGCATTCTGCAGGAGACTCCCTGACATAGCAGCAATCTCCCTCTCTCCCTCATTAGTCTAGCAATCTCCCTCATGTCACCTAGCCCACATTACACTGTTACATCATAGTTACCTCCCCTCCTGCATTCTGCCGGAGACTCCCTGACATAGCAGCAATCTCCCTCTCTCCCTCATTAGTCTAGCAATCTCCCTCATGTCACCTAGCCCACATTACACTGTTACGTCATAGTTACTTCACCTCCTGCATTCTGCAGGAGACTCCCTGACATAGCAGCAATCTCCCTCATTAGTCTAGCAATCTCCCTCATGTCACCTAGCCCACATTACACTGTTACATCATAGTTACCTCCCCTCCTGCATTCTGCAGGAGACTCCCTGACATAGCAGCAATCTCCCTCTCTCCCTCATTAGTCTAGCAATCTCCCTCATGTCACCTAGCCCACATAACACTGTTACATCACAGTTACCTCCCCTCCTGCATTCTGCAGGAGACTCCCTGACATAGCAGCAATCTCCCTCTCTCCCTCATTAGTCTAGCAATCTCCCTCATGTCACCTAGCCCACATAACACTGTTACATCACAGTTACCTCCCCTCCTGCATTCTGCAGGAGACTCCCTGACATAGCAGCAATCTCCCTCTCTCCCTCATTAGTCTAGCAATCTCCCTCATGTCACCTAGCCCACATTACACTGTTACATCATAGTTACCTCCCCCCCTGCATTCTGCAGGAGACTCCCTGACATAGCAGCAATCTCCCTCTCTCCCTCATTGGTCTAGCAATCTCCCTCATGTCACCTAGCCCACATTACACTGTTACACCATAGTTACCTTCCCTTCTGCATTCTGCAGGAGACTCCCTGACATAGCAGCAATCTCCCTCTCTCCCTCATTAGTCTAGCAATCTCCCTCATGTCACCTAGCCCACATTACACTGTTACATCATAGTTACCTCCCCTCCTGCATTCTGCCGGAGACTCCCTGACATAGCAGCAATCTCCCTCTCTCCCTCATTAGTCTAGCAATCTCCCTCATGTCACCTAGCCCACATTACACTGTTACGTCATAGTTACTTCACCTCCTACATTCTGCAGGAGACTCCCTGACATAGCAGCAATCTCCCTCTCTCCCTCATTAGTCTAGCAATCTCCCTCATGTCACCTAGCCCACATTACACTGTTACATCATAGTTACCTCCCCTCCTGCATTCTGCAGGAGACTCCCTGACATAGCAGCAATCTCCCTCTCTCCCTCATTAGTCTAGCAATCTCCCTCATGTCACCTAGCCCACATAACACTGTTACATCACAGTTACCTCCCCTCCTGCATTCTGCAGGAGACTCCCTGACATAGCAGCAATCTCCCTCTCTCCCTCATTAGTCTAGCAATCTCCCTCATGTCACCTAGCCCACATAACACTGTTACATCACAGTTACCTCCCCTCCTGCATTCTGCAGGAGACTCCCTGACATAGCAGCAATCTCCCTCTCTCCCTCATTAGTCTAGCAATCTCCCTCATGTCACCTAGCCCACATTACACTGTTACATCATAGTTACCTCCCCTCCTGCATTCTGCAGGAGACTCCCTGACATAGCAGCAATCTCCCTCTCTCCCTCATTGGTCTAGCAATCTCCCTCATGTCACCTAGCCCACATTACACTGTTACATCATAGTTTCCTCCTCTCCTGCATTCTGCAGGAGACTCCCTGACATAGCAGCAATCTCCCTCTCTCCCTCATTAGTCTAGCAATCTCCCTCATGTCACCTAGCCCACATTACACTGTTACATCATAGTTACCTCCCCTCCTGCATTCTGCAGGAGACTCCCTGACATAGCAGCAATCTCCCTCTCTCCCTCATTGGTCTAGCAATCTCCCTCATGTCACCTAGCCCACATTACACTGTTACATCACAGTTACCTCCCCTCCTGCATTCTGCAGGAGACTCCCTGACATAGCAGCAATCTCCCTCTCTCCCTCATTAGTCCAGCAATCTCCTCATGTCACCTAGCCCACATTACACTGTTACACCATAGTTACCTTCCCTTCTGCATTCTGCAGGAGACTCCCTGACATAGCAGCAATCTCCCTCTCTCCCTCATTAGTCTAGCAATCTCCCTCATGTCACCTAGCCCACATTACACTGTTACATGATAGTTACCTCCCCTCCTGCATTCTGCAGGAGTCTCCCTGACATAGCAGCAATCTCCCTCTCTCCCTCATTAGTCTAGCAATCTCCCTCATGTCACCTAGCCGACATTACACTGTTACATTATTGGGGAAAACAGCAATGAGAGACAGATACATTTACATTGAATCATCATCGCCATTTCCCAGCACGTTACCAAGTCCTAGACCTTGGCCCTGGGCTTTTCTCATAATACCCCACTTGAATAACTCTTTGTTACTGAAGCCCTTTGTCACACATTCAGTAAGTAGCGGGAGTCAATAGGTCGTATTGCCGAGCGCTCCACCCAGTTCTCTGATGCACGCCTCACGCTCACATTTTTTAAAAGCTTAAATAGTAATCCTATTATAGTGATCGGATGAGGGTCAAAAAGTAATAAATTCCTTCTTGTGTCCAAGTAAATCCCCAGCTGAGCGGAGACCTCCTGTTACTGGTCCAAGTTCAGGCAGCTGTTGTCTGTACCACACATGAACTTCTGAGTATCGAGGAGAAACCACAATGGACTATAGTGACTGATGTGAGTTCTCCAATTATTATTATTATTATTTATTATTATAATTTTATTTATAAGGCGCCACAAGTGTTTTGCAGCGCCGTACAAAGGAACAATACAGGGAAACAAAACTTGGCATAACATTGAATAAATAACAAAAATACAGTACAAATACAGAGCGCCACAGTTCAATACACATTACAGATTGATTATAAGTAGTGAGGACTCAATCAACATACAACTAGAGGCTTGAGGCCAATGATGGAGATGAGTATGCAGACGAAGATGGTCACTGAGTGTTGGAGTATAGGAGAGCTGTGAGTGACATGTGAAGAGAAGTGGGCTTTGACAACAGGAGGGAAGAGGGCCCTACTCTGAGGAGTTTACAATCTAGTAGGAAGGGGAGACAGACAGATTACAAGAGGTTCAAGCGAGTGGGTGGTGGTTAGAAAGCAGGATGTAAACAGGCAAGGGGTCGGAGAACCAGCTGGTTTATGCAGTGGAAGGGTATGCTTTGATGAATAGGTGAGTTTTCAGTGCCCGTTTGAAGCTTTGCAAGGTCGGGGAGAGTCTAATGGAGCGAGGGAGAGCGTTCCACTGAAGGGGTGCAGCACGGGTAAAGTCCTGTACTCTAGCATGGGAAGCAGTGATCAGGGTGGAGGAGAGACGACAGTCGTCAGCCGACCGTAGAGGGCGGGAGGGTGTATGAATGGAGATGAGGTTAGAGATATATGGAGCAATGGAAATAGAGATGGCCCTGTATGTGAGTGTGAGGTGTTTGAAGAGGATTCTGTAGGGGAATGGAAGCCAGTGCAGATTTTGTTGAAGGGGAGTGGCAGAATTAGAGCGGCGGGAGAGGAACATAAGCCTGGCTGCAGCATTGAGGACAGATTGGAGAGGAGCTAGTTGGGATCGAGCGAGGCCGGTGAGGAGAACATTGCAGTAGTCGAGCCGTGAGATGACTAATGAGTGGATGATCAGCTTAGTTGCACTCTTAGAGAAAGGGCCTGATGCGAGAAATGTTGCGTAACTGGAACCGGCAAGAATGGGCCAGGGCTTGGATGTGGGGTGCAAAGGAGAGGGAGGAGTCAAGAGTGACACCCAGGCAGCGGAGTTGGGGAACGGGGGAGATGATGGTGTTGTTAACAGTGATAGAGATATTAGTAGGGGCATAGCTCTGGGTGGGGGAAAGATAATGAGTTCGGTTTTGTCCATATTCAGCTTCAGCAATCGCTCAGACATCCAGGTGGAGATGGCAGAGAGGCAGTTGGAAACTTGAGAGAAAACAGTGGGGGACAGATCAGGAGAGGAGAGGTAGATTTGGGTGTCATCTGCATAGAGGTGATATTGGAGGCCAAAGGAGTTAATGAGTGCACCCAGATATCAACGGAGTTAATGAGTGCACCCAGATAATGAGTACACCCCTTTTACACCAGGAGCCTCGACCCGGGTTATTGCCGCTCCAGTCCGGCCTGGGGCTTGGTGTAAATGGACTGAAAAAAAATAACGCAGGAACTGTTCCCCGACAATCTGACCCGGGGTCAGACACGGGGCTTATCCGGGATTAGGAGCTGTGTAAATGGTACTTATCCGGGTTATTTGACCACTATTGGTTGAAGTCAGAAGGTTGACAGATGAAAAGGGTCAACATGCATTAGATCGATATGGTCAAAAGGTCAACATGAAAATGACGACATGGAAAAAGGTCGACAGGCGTTTTTCAAGATTTTATTTTGTAAACTGTCTTGTCCATACGTTACCATCCACGCGGGCACAGAGGGAGAATATAACGGTGTGCCTGAAGCATGGGAGTATGTGGAGGATGACAGAACTATTGGGGTGATTCACATTGGCCCGCTAAGCAGCGCTGCGCCATAGTTTATAGAGTATACAAGCCCGTCGTCAGCAGAGCCCTTGTACCTGCCTCTGTGTCTCTTTATAGCAAGGATAATGTAGGAACTATGCAGGTCCACATGTTGGCTGTCGACCTATTGCCCATGTCAACATTCTGACTGATGATCAGTCATAACACACCCTATATCATATGGGGATGCGGTCATCTATTAGAATGAACTTAGGTCTACAGTCATTAGGTCGACCCCACTAGGTCGACTGGCAGGAAGGTCGACCTGACTTAAGGTCGACATGGGCCAAGGTCGACATGACTTAAGGTCGAATTTGCATAAAGGTCGACATGAGGAAGGTCGACTGGTCATAAGGTCGACATGGGTTTTTCACTGTTTTTTGAGCCGACATGTGCCGACAGGCGGTATTTCATGCCCTACTATCCACTAGGGCGTGGAGGAGGTTATTAAAGCTGTGGCGAGCGAAGCGAGCAATGCGAGGGTCCGATTCTCATTGTCAACTGTGTCCATGTCGACTGTGTCGACATTCGGGTAAAAAAAAAACATTGAAAAACCCATGTCGACCTTATGACCAGTCGACCTTCCTCATGTCGACCTTTATGCAAATTCGAGCTTAAGTCATGTCGACCTTGGCCCATGTCGACCTTAAGCCATGTCGACCTTCCTGCCAGTCGACCTAGTGGGGTCGACCTAATGACTGTAGACCTAAGTGTGGTCTGACAGATGTACCGATTCCATCATATGTACCCAGCCTCCTGTCTCTGTTCCGCTCCCCAGATCATCATTACTCTGGTCTTTATATAAAGGTAACTGCAATACAATATTACAAGATGCGTGGACTTGTCTCCTTCGGCTGTGATCATTCTAATGACCTGATTGGCTACACAGAGATGAGCAGGAGATCGATAATAAGGTTCTCCAGGTGAATCGCTATCAGACCATCAGATAAGGGTCCCCAGGAGTTCAGCTTCCCATAATAAACTCCATCCTGCTCCATGTTCCAGCTGACCAAGTCGTGGGGAGATGCCAGCCTTTGCCAGGGGTCCTGTGTCACCTCCTCCCTCTGCCCTCTTGGCGTCGTTAACCCCTTCGCTGCGGGAGCACGCAGCACACAAAGACCAGTGTATGTCTTCTTTCTGCTGACGAGATGTTTCGGACACAAAGAAGGCCCGTTACATGGAGAGGGACAAGGCTCCGGGCCAGGATTGACCCTATCAGAGCAAAAAGGAGGGGGACACAAAGGGCACATTATGCAAGAACAGAATAGGAAGCGGCGGGATTAACCCAGTAGATACGTTCCCCTCTCAGAGTATTAAGGTTTTATATCCTCTCTGTCTCTGGTATTAATTCAAATTACCTGTTTACAGTACAGTTAGGGGCCCGTGTGTCAATGCTAAGTGATGAAACGCATTATGTATGATAAATGGTGCTCTAGCCAATCCGCTCCCAACTGTAATTTTCAAACATTTGGCAGTGGGGAGCTGATTGGGTGGAGCACCATTTATCATACATGAGTTATCATTCACAACGAGATTTATCACTCATTAATAAATGAGCCCCTTCATTACTTGCTCAGGGCATTGGACACAGAAGTCCAAAGATCGCAAACGGACGGAAGGATGCGATTGGACTACGACTGACAGCGGCAGACGGCGGTCATGTGGCATTTTGTGGAAGTGGTCAGGACAACACAGTCGCGCCCGGACTGTTTTTAGTGCAGTTGCACGATGTCGCACGCGGCCGATGAGAATGGAAAGATCACGGTGGAATGCCTGCCTTAGCAGCCAGGCATTGCCAACCTTCATGGTATCGCGAGGCAGCAGGCTGGGGGGGGGGGGTGCTCTTACATCCGCACTTCCTTACCGCCGCCCATCGCCGGCTACTGGAAACATAATTATCGCATATAATCTAACATATGTGATAATTATGACAAAAGACAGCTCTTGCGTTAGCTGTCTTTTGCGTTGAGCCGGCTATGAGCAGCGGCTCCCGGTGGCTCCCCCCTCCCTCTCTTACCTGGCCTGGAGCTTCTGCTGCAGGGGGGGGGGGGGAGAAGGGCTGGCTCTCCTCCTCCCTGCACCCGGAAGAGGATGTAAAGTGCATGGAGGAGGTCACAGGTCCAGGCAGCGCAGCTATGTGCTGCCAGGACACAGGTGAGGGGGGTCGGTGAGGGGGGGTCGGTGCAGGGCGGCGGTGGGTCGGTGCGGGGCGGCGAGGGGACGCGTTAGAAGCCCATCCCAAAATGCGGTAAAAACCCAGTTATTGGCATTTAGTTTAGAGAATCTCCCCCTGGGCCTTCTAATGCTGGGTGGTCTTGCCCAGGCAATGGCATCAGTTGCAGTTTTGCAATTTTAGTGGCTGATGAATAAGGCCCAAAGAGATTTCTCATGACGGCACCTTGGGTGGGACGCATTAAGCACCGCATCCGCATTGCGATACACCCTGACACTTTTCAGGAACATACCGGCATTACTAGCAATGACGCAGCAGCAGTGAAAGCAGCATTTACCTTTGAATCAGGCCCCTCTGTCTTCTGGTTAAGTCCCTGATTTAATTAATGAACTTTAATCAAGTTGATGAGGTCGTGTTATAATGTTTGGGTTATTTCCTTTCCAAGTGACCTCTCCCCGTGGGATCTAATCGTAGTTCCTCCACCGGATCATCGTCTACTGTGGTCTCCTCTGTTGCCGGCTGCAGGGAACAGCCAGATGGTTCCTGAATGGAGTGGACGTTCCACCCACGGATTCTTTACCAGTCCTTTCATGTTTTCTCTGCAATGGCCTTTCACCTCACCCAGCCCCACTACTGTTCAGTAACTCAATGGCAGAGCCCACACTCCTGTACGCCTGTCAGCGAATGATCCACACCATAAGATTCCACACTCCAGTAAGACAGAGGATATAATTATGTATTAACAGAACTGTAAGCCCTGGGCAAAGCAATGATGCACTGGGGCCTCTACACACCCAATCACCGAACCTATAGAACATATTATAGCACTGTGGTCCTGCGCCATCTCTCCACATGCTCTCCACAGTGATGGCTGACCCCATTCTGAATGGTTTATAGATGTGGCCATTAATCCAGCCATGTATGTTTGCATAGAGATTAGGGATGGCCATTGACCATCGATGATTTGGAAACATTGATGGTCTATGACAGATAATATCTACTTTTACCATCGATGTGGGAGAACCAGCCTTTTTGTAGATGACATAACAAGAGGGTAGACACACCAGGAGGGGTCAAAAAATGTATTGATGATCTAGGTCAGTGGCAGCCAACTCCAGTCCTCGAGAGCTACCAACAGTTCACATTTTCTAGATCACCTAGCTGGGACACAGGTGCAGGGCCGCCAAGAGGTATGTGGGGCCCCGGTAAAATTTTGGGGGTGTGGCCTAGTCACGGGAGGCATGGCCACCTAACGCGATTAGGTCACGCCCCCAACATATTAAGGGAGGGTGAAAAAACTGTCTGAAGTCAGTGAGACGCCCATGCTGAGCCTCCTGTCAGCATGGGCGTGTCAGCACAGCACATGCTGTAGGTGTGTGCTGCTGCTGCTGCTCGGGAGGGACGGAAGGGGAAGGGGGGGGGGGGGCAGACCAGGGCCCTCACCGGGCCCCTTCAGCAAGCCTGGGCCTGGTAATTAGTATCGCCCCCCCCCCCCCCCCGCCCTCTTGGCGGCCCTGCACAGGTGCACTCATTGCTGACTGACACATTATACATGATCCACAGGTGGAGCTAATTACTACACTTATGATTCAGTGAGGACACCTGGAAAATGTTAACTGTTGGTAGAGTAGCTCTCTAGGACTGGAGTTGGCTACCCCTGATCTAGATAGACCAGAGGAATGGCCACGAGCATGTCAACTACAGTTTAATGCCAAAAAATGCAAAATCATGCACTTGGGTCTCAAAAATCCAAAGACTAAATTAAGTGTAAATGACACTATAATGGAAACTACTGAGGAAGAGAGGGATCTAGGTGTCACTATTTCAGGGGACTTAAAGGCAGATAGGCAATGTAACAAAGCAATGAAGAAGGCAAGTCAGATGCTTGGTTGCATAGGGAGAGGTATCAGCAGTAGAAAGAAAGAAGTAATAATGCCACTGTATAGGTCATTGGTACGACCTCACCTAGAGTATTGTGTTCAGTTCTGGAGGCCATATCTCCAGAAGGATATAAATACATTAGAGACTGTACAAAGAAGGGCAACTAAAATGGTGCATGGCCTACATCACAAAACGTACCAGGAAAGACTAAAAGATCTTAATATGTATAGTTTAGAGCAGAGAAGGGAAAGGGGGGACATGATAGAAACTTTCAAATATATCAAGGGCTTTAACAAGGTACAGGTGGGAGACATTCTTCACAGGAAGAGGAGCAACAGAACACGAGGACATGCACTGACACTAGAGGGAGGAAGATTCAGGGGAAATGTGAGGAAGAATTACTTCACAGAAAGAGTAGTAGATAAGTGGAATATCCTACCATCAGAGGTGGTAGACGCAAATACAGTAGTACAATTTAAACATGCTTGGGATAGACATATTGACAGTGGCGTAACTATAGCACCGTAGCCCCCGCAGTCGCTGGGGGGCGCTGTGCATATGGGGGCGCCGGGGGGGCTGCGGTGCTATAGTAATCCCCCCGCCCCCCATCCCCCGCATGCTTACCTGTCCGCGCATCCCGGCTCCCCTCCTGGCTTCAATCAATGCTATGGAGACGGACCACGATAAAATGGCCGCCCCATAAAGCAGACTGTTCTCTGAAACTGTCTGCGGTATGGGGGCGGCCATTTTATCGTGGTCCATCTGCATAGAATTTATTGAAGCCAGGAGGGGAGCCGGGACGCGCGGACAGGTAAGCATGCGGCAATGGGGGGAGGAGGCACGGGGGGCCGGACGGACGGGCGGGGAGGGGGGGCACCCCCCCATTAATGGCGGGGGGGCACCCCAAACAAAGCTATGCCACTGCATATTGATATCCTTACAAAAAAATAAGGATCAAATATGGTTTGAGGTAACATGTTTAAAAAATCGGCAGACTAGATGGGCCAAGTGGTTCTTATCTGCCGTCAAATTCTATGTTTCTGTGTTTCTATGTTTCCCGGCATGGATAATACAGAGCTATTAAATATTTTCGTTCATTTTTTTTAACACGGAGCATAGCACCGCCCCCTGACACCTGTGAAACCACTCCCTTGGACCCTGATTAGCCTGCAATTATTGAACATTAAAGTAGGTGTGGCCGTCGATGGGTGAAACCATCAATGGTTCCCTTAGCAATGTTTTTTCGCAATCAAGGTTATCTGTCAATGGTAACCATCGATGGGTAGTCAACCGATGGTCATCCCTAATAGAGATAGGGTAGAGATGACTTGGCGACATCACAGTTGCAGTATCGGATACTAGCCGTGTGCACACACATAGCTCTAGTGGAACTTGGATAGCTTTTGTACCCTCAGGCGACATTAATGCATTGGGTTACTTAAACCCTTCTGCAACTTTTCCAAAAATGCAAAACTTCCCCCATCCATCCGTGCGTCTCTAACCGAAAGCTGATTTATCACCCAAGCGCCAGTCCAGATGTACTTGATGTATCAATGCGGACAAGCACGCAGCGCACAAGTGCCCAAAGTATTGCAAGAGCCCCAACGAAGACTTATTAAAAAAATAAAAAGACAATAAGCGCAAGCGTTGCCAAATGGAGAAAGTAATTGGCACACGCATGTTCCAAGCTGAAACACACATCATCCATCCGGCCCTTCCCTCCGAGCCACCCAAGGAATCAGTCAAACAACACATTGTGTCAGAGCCTGCGAACCACCAACACACTATAGCGAGAGGCAGCCAGGAGCACAAAAATAGTACAGATAAGGAGGGACAAGCCAGGGGGCGCGAGGGGCATTTAGGGAGAAGAGAAGAAGACGGGGACAGGGGAGGCTGCTGCAGAGAGATATTGGGATCTAGGAACAAAAAGAAACTTTGTGGGGAGAGACGCAGGACCAGGGAGCGTACGACAAGACAGGATTCCATTCTTGTGGTAAGTACTGTTCTCATCATGACAATATTGCTGCAATGTTTTATTTATGTATCCACACAACCTTACGTCACGCCCGCTCCTGACACGTGTGGATTACCAGAAGCTACACTACGCTTAAAGGGAGATTATATCGCTGGGAGACATTGTTAGAGACCCAAGTGGCAGTGTGTGTGTGTGTGGGGGGGGGGGGGGGTGTCGCTGACTATGTCACGTGGAAATACTGATTGCTTTTTTTTTATTATTATTGTTACAATGTGAACTTTAAGCAGAAAACTCGAATACACACGTTAGTTGGGGAAAGGAATATTTTTGGCCTTTTTGAAAATCATTTTTTGGACAATAAATAGTTTACTAAATGATTCCACCTTCATAGATATAGGTAATCACAGGGGGGGCGCAGGGGGGGGGGGGGGGGGGGATTGCCTTGAAACTACCCCCCATGCCCACCCTCTTGGCAAGTGGCTCAAAGTATGACAATAGCAATGGTATATAATATGATTACTAGAGCGTCCACCACATCATGCAGTGTAAGGGACTGTGCACAATCAGTGCACTTGACTAGAGAGCAGCTACCAGGAAGAAGAGACAGGAGCCTTACCATGAGGTAGAAGAATGTGAGTTTAGTGCTGTACTGGTTCTATTATAGTTGTGGATTTATTATGGGATGTTTAAACTTTTCCTGACCACATATATATATATATATATATATATATATATATATATATATATACATCTTTTTTTTGTTTGGTACAGCCTGTACTATAGACCATGTATTGTGTTAGGTATGAATACAGTATCCAGTGTATAATCAGATTTATAGAAATGTCCAGGATTGTTATTAGGTTGTTCTTCTACACCCCTTCTACCGTTCCCTGGACTATACCATGTTGCACTGCATTGTAGGGCAATGTAGAACAGCATGGCTTGTCCATTTCAGAGTTACTCGCTTCTATTTGCTTCCAGGGATGCGGGAAGGGGGGGAACCAGGAAAAATTGGGAGCCGCCCACTGCGTTGGGTGGGTAGGTAAGTAGAATATGTCAGATATTATTATACATGACAGAGATGGCACAGAGCAGACATGGCAGATGTACTAACCCTTTGGAGAGGGATAAAGAGGAGAAAGACACGGGGCCTTATTCTGGTTGGAGCGGCCGGGCCGTACGCGCACGTCCCGGGGTTTTTAATGATCTGCGCATGCGTACATTCGCTAATGCGCAGGCGCGAACACTCCACAACGCTTACGGACGGGTCTCTACGTGCGAAAAAACCTGTACGCGAGTGTACGGGCATTGGGGGCGGCATAGGGGCGTGATGAGGGGAGCGGCCGAAATAATGAGGGAAAATGGGCGTAAATATGGGCGTACACGGGGGTGTGCACCAAAAATGAGCGGTGCTACTACCGCACGATCGACTAAAGCACCGTTCATTTCGGACACAAAACAGGCGGCCGCCAACCGCCATCTCAAACCACCCCTACAGATACCGCATGCCAGCGTGCGCCTTGGTTAGCTAATTTACGCGGATTACTACCAAACACATACACCTGAATGTAATAAGCAATGCTGCAGTCTATTAAGTCCAAACCATGATTTCACTACCTGCAAGCCACACACAGCACTCAAACACATTGGAAGCTTATCTTTCTATACTTCTCTACATTTAAAGGTTTGTTTAAATTGAGGTAAGAATCTTTGTAAGACCTGCTTATATATGCTAAGGTAGGTATTTGCTAAACAGGTAGACACATTCACTACGTGCTTTCATAGACTTTACACAGTAGCACACTCAATCGACACAAGTCGACATGTGTCGACGTGTTCACTCTAATACAAACATAGGTTTTGTATGTATGATACAATAACATAAACCACATCTAACACCTACAAAGGATGTTTCAGCAATGTTTTAATCCCATGGCCACTATTTTGCACATTAATTAATTCAATCAATTAATTAATTTTCATAATTATAGTTGAAAGGCAACATTTGCAGGTCCATATATATGAAGGGTATGTCAGCGTACACGGACGTACGCTCACTCTCACGAGCGGTGACATAAGCTGACTTTTCTATTGAAAACAATAGGGACCCGTCCGTGCAAGCTGGCGTACGCTCAGATCTCCGCAAGAAGGCGGTGGGAAGACGGACGAGAGACGTCCGTAAACGGCGGCGTACGCTCTGTTGTACGCCAGTTGTCGGAGTGTAAGGGCTGGCCCGTCCGTGTACGTTGGCGTACGCTCATTAGTACGCCACTCCCCTTCTACGTTGTTTCTGGCCGTACGTATGCGGCAGAGTTGTGGGTGGACTTAACCCCAACGGCCGCGTGCGGCTAGCGTACGTTAATTGCGAACGTACGCACGTTTGGCCGCACCGATCAGAATAACCTCCAAAGTTCCAGCATATCAACCCATAACTGACATTTTTCAAACGCAGCTTGTAACATGGCATTTAGGAGCTGATTGGCTGGCACTTCATCTCTCTACAAGGCTATGTACTGTACATCCCCCCTAGGGAGACAGAGGATAATGGCTGGTTTGTCACGAATATGCAGCGTGACACTCACGGCCGTAATAGCATTAATCCTGTTTAAACCGAGCCATGGTTTCCTCTGCCCCAGGCGAGTGCAGTGTATGGGAATCATCCCGTGTAATTATAGCCTCTTATTGCACATTTGTAACATCTAAAACCTTCCCGGGGTCCATGTATTAGGCCTCGAAGGGTGATAAAGTAAAGAGCGATAAACTACCAGAACAACACACCGTCATTTTTTAAGTGGACAGAGTTAAAGTACTAGCCACCCAGCTGCTAACTGCCATGTTACAGGCTGGGTTGGAGAAATTACATTTATCAAGCACATTCTATAAAACGAGAGGTTGAAGCTGATTGGTTGCCATGGCAACTTGTCGACAACAAGGGAAAAGGTCGACACATAAGAAGGTCAATATGACATTTTCACATTTTATACGTCAATGTTGGCTCCTGAGCAGGTGGATCCCCAATTAGTGTTTTCGCTCACCGTGCTTCGCGTCCACTGCGCTTGGCATACTTTACCATTCACAGTCCACGTTGGATGATAAAGTATGATCAAGTTAAAAAAGTCAATTCAAAAATTGTGAAAAACTCACGTCGACCTTTTCGCACGTCGACATTTTGTCAATGTAAAATAAATGACACACAATTTTGCGAAATCTATCCAGAGCCAGTACTACAATTTGTTCTACATAATTGTAAGAATAGAGGGAGGAGGCGTGAATGCTATGTTAGTGAATGAGCCCCACTGAGGTCATTTGCTGACAGCAGTTATATCCGTGTAGCGTTGCAGTGTTAGCTCTGCGTACAAACTGGCCGCTTCCGCGAGACACAATGGTCTCATTATGCAGATTAGCTATTTAAAACTTAACGATCTCACAGAATTTGGAAGAGTCACAAGAGATGTATTATATAAGAATATATTAAAACCTCGTGTGATCCAGTAATGCAGAATCCTCAGAAGACACAGATTATAACTAGAAGTCGATTACGGTTCACAGAAGCCAGAGGATTGGTCAACATGTATTAAGTCGGCAGTGAAAAAGGTCGAAAACACTAATGGTCGACATGCCAAGGTCAATGTAAATGATGCCAGTCCCCCTATGGGTAGCGAATGCCGCATTTTCCCTTTTGAAAGTTGTATTACGCTATTTATAAATACTGTACGAGAGACCAAAGAGACAGGACAGATAAATGATCACTAGAACAACAAAAACGTAACAAGAACGCATATGGCTGGGAGCAACTAAGGCCCTTATTCTAGCTCACTCTTTCTGACAAAATCCTTCTTAGATGGACAAAACCATGTGCACTGCAGGTGGGGCAGATGTAAACTGTGCAGATAGAATTAGATTTGGGTGGGGTTTTACTTCAAAGTGAGATTTACAGTATATTGCAGTGTAAAAATAATGCAGCCAGTATTTACCCTGCACAGAAATAAAATAACTCACCATATCTAATTCTCTCTCTATACATGTTACATCTTCCCCACCTGCAGTGCACGTCCATCTAAGAAGGGTTTCGGGCAGGATGTATTAATATACATTGCCGCCCCTCGTCGCCCATGTACTAACATATGCGGCTAGCATCGGGGTGCGGTGACGGAGACCCCCACGATACCTGTAATGTGGTTTACGGGGGGCTCCGTCACATCCAAGCGGCTGGCAGTGTCCCCCTGCGTCTCCTCCTCCCCCCTGCAGCCGGATGTCCTCCCGGCTGTGACACCTGCTGGGGGAGGAGGAGATCGATGGAGGACGGGAGGGAGGGTATCGTGGACGGCGGGCGGCGGGTAGCGATAGAAGCCCATAGGCTTCTATAGGGTATCGCCACCCAGAGGGTGGCGATACCCTGCCCGGCGGAGACGGGGCGGAAGGGTAATGGTACATAGGAAAATGCGGTAAAACCCCCGTTTCAGCTCCTGACTGTTAAGTTACAGGCTGGGTTTAAAAATGGACAGTTAGGAGCTGATTGGCCGGTGATAAAGTACCAGGCACTTTATCACTTCTCCTCCCTTAGTTATCACTGCTTCATACATCTACCCCTCTATCATTTTTTGAGCAGTGTTAGGGGATGTTGTAGCAGATATCCGAGACCAGCTGTCTGTAGCAACCTCTGGCACTGCGGAGCTCTCTGTGAACGTCAACCTGCACTGCTGCTGTGTGACAGTTGTCACATACATGGGGACAAGCGCAGGGAGCACGGCAGTGTCAAAGGTCTCTGTTTTTTAAAGATCGGACCGTTGCGGCCATTCTGCTCCCTTCTTCCTTCCCGATTGGTCAGTGAGGGGGCTGCACATCTACCTGCAACATTTGATGTGTGTCCTACATGGGGACATGCACAGAGAGCTAGGGATCACCATCGATGGTTGCATGATATGTGATTTATGATCATTGATGGTTTTACCAATCGATGGCCATCGCTATTCTTTGACTGTGGTGCAGCTAAGCTATGTGACCCTTGGGAGAAAAAAAAATATATTTCTGAGCCATCGATGGAGTGAAACATCTGATTCTCCCCATCGATGGCAAAAGTATTCTACAAAGGTCATAAACCATTGATGATAATGAATTATCAATGGTCAATGGCCATCCCTACAGAGAGCTCCCCATGCAGGGTGCCGGCCCAGTGCTCCAGCGTCTGGACCGTTCCGGCCATCACCCAGACTATTACCCCACCCCATACAATATATGTGGTTTCTATTTACTGTATTATGATAGTTCATGATATATTTGTTACTATTTACAGAATGAGAACCTCTGCATACGGAAAGAAGGACGTAAAAAAGAAAAGGAAATTCAACGACGTTCAGGGATAGTAACACCACCCGCAAAGGGGCGGAGAAAGAAGACCGGAGAGAGGACACCTCAGACAGACTATGGAGTTGGGGTGCAGATAGATCGGAGGGGTGACTGTGAGGGGCAGGGAAATAGCAGGTGTCACACACTAGAGAGGCAGAGAAGGGGACACTGATGTACAATAAAGGATGAGATGGTAAGAAGGAAACATGTACAAAGTAAACTGACAAACAACAGACGTCACTGCAGACGCAAGAACAATGGGACTGTCCATCTGTCTGTCATTCGGAGTCATCATGGCCTTGGGTCTCATTCCCTCGTGTCTGATGCGGGCTGGGAGACCCCCCAAGTGGAAGTGTCCAGCATCCTGTAACTGCACCGTGGATAATGTCCTGTGTGATGGATCAAACTACATCCCCAAAACATACTCCATGGATATCATCTCCATGTAAGAACTGACTGACGCCATTCTTATTCTTCGGGGGGGACGACGACAAAACCATGTGCTCTGCAGGAGGGCATATGTAACATGTGCAGAGAGAGTAAAGCTGGCCATACATATACAGATCGATCGTCAGATCGGGCTGATTGGAACAGAATCCTGGTAGTATCTGAATGACAGTTTTCAGGATTTCAAAGCAAATGTCTTCAACTGTCATCTGCTCTCATCCATTACCAGGATTTTGTTCCAACCAGCCCAATCTGACAATCGATCTGTAGATTTATGGCTGACTTTAGATTTGGGTGGGGTTTTACTTCAAACTGAGATCTATATTGCGGTGTAAAAATAGAGCAGTCAGTATTTTCCCTGCACAGAAACAAAATAACTCACCCAAATCTAATTCTTCTCTGCACATTTTACATCTGCCCCCCTGCAGTGCACATGGTTTTGTCCATCTACGAAGGAATTTTCCAGAAGGAGTGAACCAGAATAAGGCCCCAAGTTCATGAATTCCGGTGCTTTTAATGCGGTTGCGTTGCCCTATACAATTCTCTGGGCTCTGCATGCGCCACTAGACGCATGTGCACCTAGAACTCCGGATCATAAACCCAGAAGTTCTATCATGCAGCCGTGTCATCAGGTCGGGCCCAAAGTACCAGCCAACCTGCCCCTAACTGCCATTGTCCAAACATCCTGTAACATGTTAGGAGATGATTGGTAGGTACTGTATCTCTCTCCACTTTATCTCTCTCCAAAGGTGAAATGTAATAGGGTGAGAGAATCATAAAGTGAGAGATTTGGTAAGAAAACTCCAGTTTTTTAAAGCGCCAATCGTTTACATGGCAAAACCAAACTGGTTTGACTTTGCGTATTGAGGCCCCTTGCTTCGGGCAGGGTGCCCTGCTACCCTCAGCACACTATTGTATTCTTACTGACCACCTTCCCCATGTCAATCTAATGCTAGTGTCGACCTAGTGACAGTGTCGACCTAAAGCCATGTTGACCATTTGAGGGTGTCGACCGTCCTAAGGCCTCTAGACCTTCAGTTGTAGACTTGGTCGACCTAGTGACCGTATACCGTGGGCACAGAGGGAGAATATAAGAGTGTGCCAAACGCAGTGAGGCACAGTGCCCGAAGTGAGGGGCCACAGTACACAAATACGGGTCCATGTTGACCTTTGTCGATACTGATATCATAAAAATATGAAAAACTGATGTTGACCTTCCCCATGTCGAATGTTCCTATGTTGACACTCTGCTTGTATCAACATTTTGACGATGACGACCTTCCATGTGTCAACCTTCTACCTGTCGACCAAGTGTGGCCAACCTATTCTGTCGACCTAGACACTAACGATCCACACCCTCACCCTTTTCATTGTTGTCATCCTTTTGTCAAAGTCAACTTTTTGCATGATGACATTTTGTTAATGTCGACCTTTTGATGTCGACCAATACACCATAGTCCTTTCCATCCACACCTGTCTATCTGTCTATGGCTGCCATCGATGGCAATAGTGCAAGTGACCATTGATAGTGTTAAACTGTGCAATGGATGACCATCAATGTTTTTACCGGTACTTGTTTCCTAGCACGGCCACACCGATTTCCATCGGGGTGGTCGTGTCGGAAAAGTCGCGTCGATCACATCGCATGCGATTTGGTCGCATGCGATGCGACCGACGCAACCGACCATATTTTTTTATTCCTGGGACAACATTTTACATTGGATTCGATGTAAAATGTTCCCTAGACCCCCAATTTGTCAGCGTAAACCCCACCCCACGATTGACGAAGCGTGGCGAGCGCAGCGAGCCCGCGAGGGGTGGCGGTACACGTCCTCCGACCTTTTCATACCCCTACTATCCACGTCGGCGTGGAGTAGAGAATATATAGTGTGGCAAGCGCAGCGAGCCACCGAGCCCCGTGAGGGGACTTGTATAACTTCACAGGTATACGCGTCCCCATGCGGGGCTCGCTGCGCTCGCCACGCTTCAGGTTCACGTCAATAGTGGGGTGACGACGGGGCCATATCTAATGTGAAATGGGTCATATTGGCCCATTTCACATTTTTTACTATGTGAGATGGACTTTATCAAGTCCATCTCATCTTGTGCCATTATAATGGCACAAGACCGACGCGATGCTCCCGATTTCAATGTTAAAAAATATTTTAACATTGAAGCCTATGGCAAAATCGGGGGCATCGCATCGGTCGCGTCGGGGCCAATGTTAATGGTCCCGACCGACGCAATGCCCACAATTTTCCCTTTGCCGGCAAAATGGACCTGATTTCAAAGGAAATCGGGTCCATCGCGGCCATCGTGTACCTTAACTTAAAGGTACACGATGGCCGCGATTGTGGCCGTTCTAGGAAACAAGTACCTTTTTACCTATCGATGGTCATCCATTCCTTTGACTGATAGGCCTGTCGGACAATCAAAACATGGGAGCGGGGCTTCACGGGTGTCAGGGGGAGGAGCTATGCTCTGTGTCCTGGCACTTTGAAGCAAGAGCAAGACATCGGTTTTGCTGTGCAATCGACGGAGGGAAACCATCTAGTTCTCCCTCATTGATGGCAAAAGTATTCAACATCGGGCATGTTTCGAGTCATCGATGGTTGGTGGCCATCCCTACTTCAGTTTGGGCTTGTGTCTGATGAGTGGAGATGTAAAGAACAATCATGCGATGATCTGTCGGCCTATAACACTTGCAGAAGGTGTAACGTGCCGGGAAGCGATTACTCGTGTGACACCCGCGATGTGCAGGCGCTATTAGCTGACACATCGTTCTGCACATTCTCCGAACGTTACCCGCCCGCCTCCATGTAATAAGAGATAAGTGGGTGAGGAACTCAAATGTGTGTAAAATAGACAAAGGCATTAGACAAAAGGTATCACTTCAAAGAGATACAGTCATATCCCAATACTTCCATCACCATGGTAACTACTATCTGTGGGGAAAATAAGTAGCGCAAGATGAGAAGTCACCTTTATCTTATAAATTGTACTTGACAGCGCTGCTATCTCAGGCAGGGGCGGATTTAAGGATGAGGGCGCCCCTAGGCACAACAATAATGTTTACTAAGTAGGACAGTTTATAGGGGCAGTATCTGCATGTCCTATCCATTTACACTCTATTTAAGATGGAATATAGTACAGTACAGTGGATATTTTGCAGTTATTGGTACATTTTGGGCTGACAGTACTATCACAGGCATCCAAGTGCCGCCCCCAAACATGTGCCGCCCCTAGGCCGGTGCCTCACGTGCCTAATGGGAAATTCGGCTCTGATCTCAGGGCAGGATTATGCAGTTTGTCAGCTGTTTGTACCCGCATACGCTTTCTGCCATTGTCCTTCTATAATATAGATGACGGAGGGGTCACAGAATCACTTTACATTGCAAATCAGATGAATTTAGTGGTGTCCCAACCATCCCTGACTCCTGGTGTGGGAGGATGACAAAGGGGTGGGCCCTTGTGAGTAGGAGGCGTGGTCTTGCAGCCTTAACAGCCATTATCATTGCTCTGGTGCCCCCCCCCAATATATAATTGTTTTAACTAGTGTGTTTGTTGCCAGGGGTTTATTTATTGTTGCCAGGGGTTACATGCTCATTGCCAGGGGTTAAGCACTCTTTGCAGAGAGAGAAGTAACAAAGAGAGGGAGAGAGAGTGAAATGTGGAGGTATCCAGGGACCAGGGTGAAAGAGAGGCAGCATCAGGGAGAGAGAGAGAGAACAAGGGGCAATTTCAAGGAGAGAGATAGTGGGGGGTGGGAAGTGAATGGGGAGAGAAACATTGTCAGAGAGAAGGACAGTACCAAGGGAGAGAGAATGAGAGCGAGAATTGTGTAAGAAAAAGAGAGATGGAGAAAACAGACCATGTAAGGAAGAGAGAGATAGAATCAGGGAGAAAGATTGTTTTAGGGAGAGAGAAAGTGTCAGGGAGGGAGAGACAGTGTCAGGAAGATAGAGACAGTATCTAGAACAGTGTTTTTCAACCACTGTGCCGTGGCACACTAGTGTGCCTTGAGCTGTTCTCAAGTGTGCCCCCAGATCTAGAGATGCCCAAACCCATTTACAGCCACCACCAGTTCAACTGTTATTTACTGGGGTCTTCTTTTCATGTAAAGGGCCAATGTATTTTATTTTTGTTACCTGTGGGGACCAGTGTGTTTTTTTATATGAGGGCCAATAGGTTTGCTTTTTTCCTGTGGGGGCCAATGTGTTTTGCCCTGTGGGGATCTCATGGTGTGCCTTGGCAATTTTAAAATTTTGTTTAGTGTGCCACAATTAAAAAGGTTGAAAAAGAGAGTGTCCAGGGCAGAGAGAAAGGGGGTGGGGTGCGAGAATAGTAGAGGGAGGGAGAGAGAGGGGGCAAGAGAGGGATAAAATGGGAAGGGAAGAGAAGGGCTAAAGAAAGAGGAGAGATAGATGGAGAGAGTGAGGGTTGGGGGTATATAGGGGGAGAGAGAGAAAGAGAACAAAGAGAGAGATGGAAAGATTGAGGTTGTGGTGGTAGAGAGATGGAGAGATAGAGAGAAGGGCGAGAGAGAGGTTGGGCGCCAGAGAGAAGATGGGGGGGGGGGGGGGGGGGGGCAGAGGGAGAGGGAAGCATAGATAGAGAAAGAGAGAGGATGGGGAGAGAGAGGGTGGAGTCAGAGAGAGAGCAGGACATAGGGGAAGAGAGAGGGTAAGAGCGCCAGGGAGTGAGAGGGGGTAGGGTAGGAAGAGAGACAGAGGGTGGAAGAGAGAAAGAAAAAAAGGGAGGGGAGCCTGTTTGAGAAGAGAGAGAGGTGGTAAGGAAGCCTATGAGAGAGAGAGGTAGAGAGAGAGTGCGAAGCAAATCTGATACTTTAGTGTTGCCCCATTTTCTGAGAGTGCTCAGACATGTTGTGCCCAAGGGGTGACCTAGCCCTGAAAGCCACCCTTACCTGAAAGTGTGTGTTTTGGGGGGTTATTCCACAAATAATAATTCATAAATATGCTCCTTAGTGTCCTACATCCTAGTGTATTTTCCCACTCGCAGTATGGCTGCTGCCGACACGTGTAGATGACACGACTAACAGGGACAGGTATGAGCCAGGGCCGGCGCCACCACTAGGCAAACCTAGGCATTTGCCTAGGGCGCCGGCCACTGGAGGGCGGAAAATGCCGCCCGGGTACCTGTCCTACCGGCGCTGTCTATTTCAATCTGGCGGCGGAGGCAGCGGGGGTCCCTGCAGTCTATTAAAAATCACGAGCGCTATCCGCCGGGCTATGCGGAAGCGCTTCTAGTGTGAAAACTCTGGCAGCACGGCGCACGCTGATCTCAGCCAATCAGCGTGCTGCCAGAGTTTTCACACTAGCCCGACTCGCCTGGGGCGCTCCGGTGCCTTGCACCGGCCCTGGTATGAGCAGTAACATGTGCAGGTTCCTGTTACACAGTTCAGTAACTCTCCTAATTATTTCTCTTCCAGCTCCTTCCTAAGATGTGGATTCACCAGCATCCCACCCGACAGCTTCTCTCCTTCCCAGACCATGCAGATCCTGTACGTATTATCATTGTCTGCTAATTAGTAATGAGATAATTACCCACTTTTCATTTTATTCTGAAGCGCTCATTTGCAGCCGGAAACAAATGGTTTTATAGAAAGTCCTAATGATTTTAATTTGATGATGTTCTTTTCCCGGCGCAGTGAGATGTTTGTGTTGTGATTTTATCAAACACAAAACATTGGGGGTCATTCAAACCAAATGCAGGTGTGCAGCTTATATAACACGTGCCAATGTGCAGCTTGTACAGTTTGTATAATCCATGCTCGAGCCTTGGTGAAATATAAATGGGACGGAGATAAAGGGGGTAATTCATGCCTGAACGCACAGTGGATGATTATTGATACACTGACTAAACTATGGTCCAGGGGAGGTCATGGGTTTACAGTGACTTTGGATTGCTCAAACCCATTTTTAAGTAGTTTCTATTTTTACTTAAGGGGAGAGGGGGCACATCTTGTTTATGACCACACGCAGGGCCGGTGCAAGGCCTCTCAGCACCCTAGGCAAAACTTCAACCTACTCCCCCCCCCCCCCACACCCAATTTTTTTTTAGATCATGTGGTCATCTAATCCCTGTGACCCCCCCCCCCCCCCCCCCCCCGAAGGTGGCCAAGACCCCTGCTTTTCCTGGAGGTCCTCTGCACCCTCCCCTTTGCCACCCACAACAGAGTGCAAGGAGGAGGGGGCAGCAATGTAGGAAGTATGTCTCAAGGGAAAGTATTGAGGTGAGGTCTTAGAAGTTCCACGGCCGCCACCTGCATTAAGTACAACAAGGATCCTCATAGACATCCTTGATTTTTTGATTTGTAGACTTGGTGGCGCCCCCTAGATCACGGCGCCCTAGGCAGATGCCTAAAGCTGCCTAGTGGTAGAGCCGGCCCTGACCACACGGCATTATAATCTGACACGGATCTCATCATACATGGCATGGGTGCAGTGGCAAAACTTGTGGGTGGTGAGCCCAGGTGTAAAATTATAACCCCCCTACCCTCCTCACCGCGCAAGTCCATACTATGCAACATGGCAGTGGGGGACAGGGAGAGGAGGAGGAGACAGGGGGTGACAGGGAAAAACAGTGGGTGACAGAAAGAAAGTGATAGGGCAGCAGTAGACCCCTTAGTCCTCAGGGGCCCCAGTGCACTGCTGCACCAATGGTAGCCCCGCCTCTGTGTGGGAGAGAGTATAATAGCGCAATATGAGGCAGTTGGCAGGAAGCTCTAGAAGGAACCAGAACTTGACTGTACTGTATAAATGATTGCCATTACCTTGAGTAGTGCATACAGATTACATCATGGCGCATAAAGAAATATTTGGGGTCATCGTATAATGGATGAGATTTGACCTCTGGAATCACATTATCTTGGTCAGTGCATTACTTGGGCACACTGAAAGGGGTGATGTAAGGGGCACTACAAATGGTGTAATGGTTGGCATTACTGCATCACAGAGCACATGGGTTTAATTCTCACCATAACCAGTGTGGAGTTTGCATATTCTCCCCGTACGTGTGTGGGTTTTCCTCCTAGAATACACAGGTACGCTGTCTGGTTCTGAACCCTAGTGTGTAACTATGTGATTGTCGGTGTACACGTGGCAAGGGCGGACTAAAAGGATAAAATGGATCTTATCCCCTGTCAAAATTCTATGTTAAAGATCATTTTCCATGGAGTTTCACCACTGGTGACATGAGACCAGACGTGTAGTAGCTATCTCAGTATGTTGGCTCCTTACCTCTGTCTGTAGCTACCTCCTTCCATCCACCCACACCATCCTGACCCATCTCTCCTAATACCACAGGTTATTCACATCTTGTTCCTTTGATGGGATTTTGGATGACGCCTTCCTGAAGCTGAAACACTTGGAGTACTTGTAAGTCCTACACGAAGAGGTCCAACATGTTCAAGGGACACGCCAGAGCACTAATTTAGAATCACTAGGTCCTATTTGCCATTGACCCATCTGAAGGATAGGTTGCTCTTCCCTCTTATCTAAATATCAATGAGATCACACTGTCCAGGTCTACCTACATTAAATCAACTTGAAAATTGAAGTTTTGCTAGGGAATATGTGTTTATTGGTGGCCTAGGTAATGCAATAAGCCCCCCCCCCCCCCCCCCCCCGTTATGACGAGTGGCACAAACAGGAGATCCCTGTTCCCTGCCCAGATTGTCCTTATTAAGGTCACCAACATATCTAACCCATGAATCCTCGGTGAAAGCAAATAAGAAGTTCAGAAGGTAGAGGCATTGACAACCCCAAACAAGACCTGTTGGAACAGGATGGAGTATCTCCTCCACAAACCACTAGATACAAAGGGTGACCCATTACATAGCCAGATACACCTCCTGCCAAAACTACTGCGTGCTGGAATAGAGGGAAGGTAAAGAAGTTGCCTATAGCAACGAGTCAGCTTCTATCCATAATTTTATAGACTGTACGTGACTAAATAATAGGCAGAAGGTGATGGGTTGGAATAGGCAACTTCTCTTTGAATAGGCAACGTCTCTTTGTACATCACACCGATTGAATTTTGTAAGGTTAGATACATCTTACCTTCTGGATTTTGTAAGGTAAGATACATCTTCCCTTCTACATTTTATAAGGTTAGATACATCAAACCTTCTGGATTTTGTTAGGTTAGATACATCACACCTTCTGGATTTTGTTAGGTTAGATACATCTCCCTTTCTGAATTTTGTAAGGTTTGATACATCACACCTTCTGGATTTTGTTAGGTTAGATACATCTCCCCTTCTGAATTTTGTAAGGTAAGATACATCTTCCCTTCTACATTTTATAAGGATATATACATCAAACCTTCTACATTTTATAAGGTTAGATACATCAAACCTTCTGGATTTTGTTAGGTTAGATACATCACACCTTCTGGATTTTGTTAGGTTAGATACATCTCCCTTTCTGAATTTTGTAAGGTTTGATACATCACACCTTCTGGATTTTGTTAGGTTAGATACATCACACCTTCTGGATTTTGTAAGGTTAGATACATCACACCTTCTGGATTTTGTTATGTTAGATACATCTCCCCTTCTGAATTTTGTAAGGTTTGATACATCACACCTTCTGGATTTTGTAAGGTAGCTACATCCCCTTTTGGATTTCATATTACTTATTTTTTGGGGGAGTATGGAACATTTAAGCCAACTCTGACTCCTCCCAGAGGCCGGCCAAGCTTGTGGTCACCTCGTCTATTTGAGCATGAAGTGTATGAGAATATATTGTAAGTTCATATTTTCCACTCCATCAGGTTCATTGAAAACAACAACATCAAATCAATCTCGGGAAATGCTCTGCGCGGACTGCGGTCGCTGATTCACCTGTGAGTATACGATTATGGTGAGGTGCTGAGGTCGCCCTCAGAGAGGTAGCATAATACGGTTAACATGGGGGGTAGGTAATGAAAGATGGGACCTGATTGGATGAGAGGTCAGGTCGCGGTTTTACGTGTTATAATGTCCTCTTTTTCTCTCCGATACAGGAGTTTGGCCAATAATCATCTGGAATCCATCCCTAGTGGTTTATTCCGGTCTCTGACAGCAATCAAGCACATGTAAGGCAATAGGGCAAATAGGTTATTGTGCAGACACCCCAGAAGAGAATGTCTAATATATCATCCATACCTCCCAACTGTCCTGCTTTCCATGGGAACGTCCCAGTTTTTGTGGTCTTTGGGGTCACGGGGGTCTTATCCGTGCATGCCGGCAGTGAAAATGCCCCACGCCGCCGCCTCGTTGTAGACCATTATTATGAATGCTAGAGAATTTGTTTGGCAATTTTGGGAAGGACATTTCCATTTCTTGGCATGACGCTACCCCAGCAGCAGCAGCAGCAGCGGAACAGAGGCAGGACTAGGGACCCCAGTGTTAGCAGTAGCCCCCGCAAACCCCACAAGCTATCAAGCACCTCCAAGCCCCTGTGGGGTCTGCAGGGCCTATTTTTACGCCACTGATGATAATGATGGACTGTTTGGGGGAGGTGCCAAAAAAAACCCTCAGTTGTGTTGCGGCCATTTTTGGGGCATGTATCCGCCTTCAGCTGTGATCATGTATGGCGCCAGCGTTGATACTTCCACGGCCGGTCTGCATAGACATAGAACTCGGTGCTGTACTTTGGAAGTGTATAAAAATGTAATGGAGACTTTTCCCTGCAGAGATCTGCGCGGTAACCCCTTACACTGCGACTGCCAGATCAAGTGGCTGGTGCAATGGATCGGCGGCGAGGGGAAGAACGTGGCCGTGTGGCCCCCTTTACCGTGTGAGGAACCTGCAAAGTTCAAAGGGATGACCTTAAATACCCTATCGGAGAAAGACTTCTACTGCGTGACCAGCAGTGAGTAACATGCACACGTGTCTTACATGCATGACCAGCAGTGAGTAACACGCACACGTGTCTTACATACCTGACCAGCAGTGAGTAACATGCACACGTGTCTTACATGCCTGACCAGCAGTGAGTAACACGCACACGTGTCTTACATACCTGACCAGCAGTGAGTAACACGCACACGTGTCTTACATACCTGACCAGCAGTGAGTAACACGCACACGTGTCTTACATTCCTGACCAGCAGTGAGTAACACGCACACGTGTCTTACATGCCTGACCAGCAGTGAGTAACACGCACACGTGTCTTACATACCTGACCAGCAGTGAGTAACACGCACACGTGTCTTACATGCCTGACCAGCAGTGAGTAACATGCACACGTGTCTTACATACCTGACCAGCAGTGAGTAACACGCACACGTGTCTTACATACCTGACCAGCAGTGAGTAACATGCACACGTGTCTTACATACCTGACCAGCAGTGAGTAACATGCACACGTGTCTTACATACCTGGCCTATGCAATGCTTAACTTGTAGCCGAATACAGAAGGGTCCACGCACCTGTTTGGGAGGGGTCCACGCACCTGTATGGCTGTTTAAAAGTGATACAAGCACTATACATTTTTTATATATCTAATCTGAAGGAATGAGTGTAAATGTTCCTGTTATTATAGGAAGTTACCTAGTTTCTCTATCATGATGCTACGTAAATCTACTTACAGAGCTCAACGTTCAGTAGAGGTGTATTGTTTATCTTCTCTTCCCCATGCTCCCATTCCTTCTCCCAGAGCTCTCCTGTGTGATTTACTGATGCGTGATGAGCCTGGTCAACATGGAAATGGTTGACCTTTGTCTGTGTAGACCATTTCTATGTTGACCTTTAGTCAATGTCTACCTTAAGCATGTCAACCATTTTCAAATGTCGACTATGCCCTGTCAACCAATAGTGGCCAACCTATTGAGTGACTATGATAATCACTCAGGACCGATACTGATTTTCGGGTGGGTCCCATTTATTTGCCATAGTCAAACTCCTGAATGCATGTACTATGTGTTATCTTGGCACTTTATAAATAATAATAATGACAACAACTAAAGGAGTAGTAATATATTGTGCTGGCTTTCAGTCGTTGTTGTGGTTTGTTTTATATACTTTGGTGAAATGTAATTGGATATTGGATTGTAATCTCTCACTTTCTGAATCTCTCATCCTGTTACATCTCACCCATAGTCTTCTGTGTTCTGTTGCTGCCCCCTGCTGGGAGACGTCAGCTGTTGTGTGTTATGCTGCCCATACACTTATTATGATATATTGGTGGAAATTTACTAAGATTTACTTCACATGTGATGTTGCTATGGGCAACCAATTAGAATCTACTTCTTATTTATTTAGCACCCTCTAGAAGATAGTAGACAGGATTTGATTGGTTGCCCATAGCAACATCACATGTGAAGTAGAATACACATCTTAGTAAATTTCCCCCATTGCATGCAGTTTTGACCACATCTGTTCGATAAATCCAATGATTGTATGCACATTGTAGGGACTATGAGCTGCACATAATATCCATCAAATTGCCGGAGAGATCACATGGGGTTTTAACCACATGCAATTTCTTGAATGCAATCAACGGGGCGGGGGGCGGAGGGAGCGCTTTAGGCGGTGTTAGGTTTGGGAAGAGAGGGCAGAGGAACCGCTGGCGGTGTCCGTCCAAGTAGTTTAACGCTGTGAAGGAGCGCTAGCAGGCAGAGGGGGACAGCCACGGTGGCAGAATTTGAAAAAAAAAAAACTGTTTAAAACACTGTGAAGCCCTCTGATTGGCTGAGAGAGCAGCCAATCAGAGGACTGCCCAGGGTTTCTAACTGTTTTTTAAAATTCTGCTGCTGCTGTCCCACTCTGCCCGCTAGCGCTCCTTCACAGCGTTAAACTACTCAAACATACGCTGTATGCACTTTTCCAGCACCCGGTGTGCCATCAAAGACGGCATGTGACATTGAGTGCTGGAAGAGAGCACTTTAGGCACCATGAGAGTTCGGGTGCGATGGGGCATCGCAAGTGTATGGGCAGAATTACAGTGATTACAAATATTTGTGTAGCTGAGCCCTATCAGTCATTATTAGCCAGTGCGGCATATTGTGGAACCCCTAAAATCAGGGTTGCCTACCCTCCCGGAATGGCCGGGAGGGTCCTGGAAATCAGGTCCCCCTCCCGGCCCCCCGGAAAGGGTGGCAATCCTCCCGCATATCCCCCCAGCTCCCGCGATGTGTCCCTCGGCGGGGGGGTCCGCAGGTAAAATGCTGCGATCGTGGCATTTTAGCCCCGCCCCCGCCTGAAATACCGGCATTGCACGCCGGGGGGCGGGGCTAAAATGACTCGAGCCTGTAGGCACGCCCCCCAACAGGGCAGCATCTGTGTGGCCAGGCCCCCAAACCTCCTCTTTCCACTCCCGGATGTGGCCCTGCCCCCCTGCCTACCAGAGCTGGCTGCCCTCTCCCGGAGAGGGCAGCTGAAAAGTCGGCAAGTATGACCTAAACCGGCAGCTACAAATATAAATGTTCTGTATACCTGATAACCAGGGGTCTTGGACCCCACTTAGAGTGCAGCATATACAGGTAACGCACCACTGATCTAGCATTTAGAAGTTTTCCAGGCAGAGTCTGGTCAGAATGTACTGCAGCTGCTACAGGGCTCAGGGGAAGTGTTTGTCCAGGTCTTCCAGGTAGTTCAAGGGAAAATCGTTAACATTTTCATTCATTGACAACATTGACTATCATGCATGCCTACTGTCATGCTATGTCATGCTTGCCTACCCTTCCGAAATAGCCGGGAAGCTCCTGAAATTCGGGTCCCCCTCCCTACCCCTGGGAAGGTGGGCAAGTCTTCTGCATGTCTTCCAGAGCTTCGCTCATCTCCCCCCCCCCCCCCCCCCCCAGAGCCGCTGGAAAGATCTGCCGAAATTCGCGGGTCCGTGGGAGGGGGCGGGACTAAATTAAGCAGATCGCATTATTTTGCGTAATTTTAGCGGGGATTGGGGGTGGGGCTTTGAATCATCAGCAATGCCCCCCCCGACCAGAAGGGCTTCTCCCGGAGAGGCTATTTTAAAAGTCGGCAAGTATGACTAATGTGTACCCAGATAAGTCAGGATTTGACAGCATGTACAGATAAAAGAGGGGGTCATACACAACCTGCGGGAGTGTGCATCATTAACAGTATACTGCGTTCACATTGACCAACATGTATGAAAATATTGTTGACGATAAGGTTATCGTGCATATCGTTAGTGATAATCGGCTAATGTGTACCCAGCTTAAGACGCATGCTATGCCGATGTTCTCAAAGTCAAGAAATGTTTTGCTTCTGCGCATGTGTTACCCCATGGTGATGCACAGGACGCAGCTGTGATTGAGGCTCGCGGCCTCAGAACTGTACTGGAAATGTACCGGCCTTCCTGGCTATTCAGACACACAAAGGCGGCTCTGTTATGGGAGCGTGAGGTCTAGCATGGAGCAGGTGCGAGTGTCACCGGTGCGGCCGATGGTGAAAAGACGCATCAGGTATTAAAGATGATCTAAAGGGACGTCCTAGCCCTTGTGTATTCACCGGTTAGTGCGCATGCACCCAACACAGCGGGCTGGGGGGGAGAGGAGTGTGGGGCGCCGGGCAGCACCATTACCATATGGGACAGCCCAGTGTTTCATGGGCGTTCCCAATGAGAACGCTGAGTGTTCTCATGCTAATGCGGCCGTGACATCACCGGATGTCAGCTGCCCGCCCATTTCTTCCCCAGCATGCACGCATATGTAAGGTTGCTCTGTGTAACATCCATTCACAGGCCCCTGCGAGCGAGTCGCCCTTGCGAATGGGTGGCGGCAGCTAACTTTCGCAAGGAGGGGTTTGGTGACTCGCAAGGCTGCGAATTTACATCTGAGCCAATCAACCAGAATAACCCCTTAATTTCTATGAACCTGAGGGAATAGAATCACATACCCTCACTGAAACTTACCCAGCTATGAACGTCCTTTAGTTCTTGTCCAAGATCAAAACGCCACTGTTTTTTTTCCAGTGCTGAATGTCCCAGAGGTCCTTCTAGTCCCATATGTAGGCTCTGCCTGGGCCACCTACTCTCAACCTGGCAGTGCTGAACACTGCGGTGTAGACCCATTATAAATACCATGGCCAGATTAAGCCTTTGGGGGGCCTGGGTCACTTTAGACAAGGGGGCCCTCCCACTTGTCATTCCTGGCCGCAACTGCAAGGGAGAATATTACATGGGCGGGATTAATATAAACATGAAAAGCCTGTGTTTGTCCCTCTGTATCTTACTCTGTAGGAGCCCTGACAGGCTCAGTGCTTCCTCTGATTGAAAACCCTCCCATGGCGAGGCCGCTGCTGCTGTCCTCCATGGGCCTGAGAAGCATATGATGAGCTCCACCAAGCAGAGCTCAGCACAAGCCTCTCAGCCTCTGACATATTGTGCAAAGTCTCTGGGACCTTAGTCAACTCCCAGTATTACACTGCACATTTGTGCAGTCAGTGTGCCTCTCACCATTAATCATTGTCATATTGGCAGATAGGTGAAGCTGCAGCACTACCCCACTCCCAGGGTTCGCAAATACTCGCTATAGCGAGTATTTTACCCACTTTGGAGCACCAGGGACTCATTTTTTATGAATGGCTGGGTCCCCTGCGGCTGGTGTGAGGACGGAGCATGAAGAACTGAAACCAGCATTGGGGGCCAGAACCAGGGAGGTGTGACAGTGAGGACGGAGCAGACCCGAGAAGGAAGTAGAGATAAGAGGGGCACGTGGTCCATTTAGCAGGCTGCTTGGCTGTGTCATGTAAGGGGATTTATTGCTAGCATGACTCGAGGCTGCAGACTTCCCTCCTCCTCTCCTACCTCGCGGTGCTGCTCTCGTGTGTCACTGTCACCTCCTCCTGGCTCTGAGTGCTGGCTGTTAATGGCCCACTTGTCCCCTCCTCCCCTCACTGCACGGCTGGCAGAGAGGCTGCAGCTCACTAATTAACTCTTAACAGGCAGAGCTGCCTGTAGCAGAGGAGCCTATAGACTCTGCTGGGTTTCACTAACCATATCCCTCCTGTTCCTGCTGCCATTACTTTCACAATCCTGATTGCTTCAGCACAGATGTCCCTATTCATTTCTAGTATATGTGTATCTTGCTTTATGTGAGTGGGCAAATTGCCAATTGCCCAAATCTATGTTTGCTTACCGAACAAAAAAAAGGCTCAGGCTGGCCCTTGGCTCAGGGTATATGCCATATGAAAGAGAGGAGGAGGCTTCTGTATGTGCCATGCTGGGGAAGGGGAAAGGAGGCTTTATTCCGTTGGGACCCAGAAAAGGTCAAGTAGGACCCGATTTTTCTAAGTGAGGGGTCCCAGGGACCTATCATTTTTTGGGGTTTTCGCGATCACTGCACTCCTATGCACAAAACCTTTAGCTAAAAAAAAAAAAATACATGCCAACCACAGGGGACCCCTAGATAGAGAGGAGCCCCAGGGTACTGACCCCCTAAGCCCTGATAAATACGCTGGTATATAAGGCCAGATTGTATCCTCCTCATAGAAACCATTAGGGATGAATCAGGCTCGGAGGGCCCTAATAATACATATGGGGGATCCATGAATGATACAGTAATTCTCTGTACACCGTTGTTTTTGGATTATTATATCTTTAAAACACCTTTGCATTAATTACTGTTGGAAGCAGTGGCAAATCCAGGGGTGGGGTGCAGAACAGTCCAAAATTCAAATAGTGGAGCCACACCAAATGCCAGTGAGAGTTTGGGATGGCAGTTGGTAGCAGTGGGTGTGGCTTCCCTTTTTGAATTGTTGACTACGCTGCAGACCTGTCTCTGGTTGGGAGGAAGGGCTCCTGGATGATACTATAAAAGCATTTACAGTGCAGTTTACAGCAGTACTGGACTTGTTTCATTAGACTTCACTTTCCCAGGCTGTATGACGCACCACATTACGGCTCCGGCCTCAGCGATGTGTTTATCCTATTACAGTTGGAGCTGGCTATAATACACCGATATTACTGATGTTTACTGTAATGAGACATTGCGGTAACACAACGCGCTATAAATAATGACACAATGCTGTGATAATTTCTCTGAGAAATAATTGTATCTGCAAACAGACAATGACAGAGTCTGATGTTCAAATAAACAGTGGAACAATGAACAATGGAGGCTTTGTTCCCTTCTGCTGAGACTCCCAGGAATGTGAAGTATGAGAAGCAAAGCTGCCGATCTAGCGCTGGGACATAACTGCTTCTTGTCTTCTGCAATTGTCATACAAACTGGATAAATACAATATATCATATCCGGTCAACGGATCTACGGGGGAGTAATATGGGGGAGTACTATGCTTGTTGTCAGGGGGAAGTTATATGCTTATTGCCAAGGGGGAGTTATATGCTCATTGCCGGGGGTGGGGGGGTGTTACATGCTCATTGCCAAGGGAGGTTACATGCTCGCTTCCAGGAGGGAAGCTACATGTTCGATGCTAGGTGGGAAGTTACATGCTCGTTGCCCAGGGGGTTCCAATCCATACAGCACGTCAGCAGTCCCAGAATCAGCAGTTCCGGGTAACGCTGGGCATGTTGTGCTCCTCTAACAGACACTAGCGGTTGCCCCGGAAGTCTAGTGTCTGTCTCCTCCATGGTGGCAGGCATTTTTTAAGCCAATGTTTGGACACCATGGCGCCAGCTCCCCACCGCCAGCCAGCGTCTTCTGCCTGCTCTGGCGCAGTGGTGGGAGGACAGGGGGCTGCCGGCGCGCCCACCTTCCTCCCGGGCTCCACCGGAACCACCCTGCCTACACCTCTGCCTGGGACTCTCTGAACGTTTTCCTCCATTACCTTTTAGTATCTCATAGTGTCTGTATAACGATCTCTGTTACCTATGTGTTCTCTGCAGACATTGTCCAGCGATGGACCTACAAGCTGCCGTCCTTATCCGTCAAGTCTTTTGAATATCTCTCCGACCAGCACGTGGTGATCACGCACCCGTTTGAGGGCCGCTGCACCTTCCTGGAGTGGGATCACGTGGCTTATGAATTCAGGCACTACGACAGCATCAGAGGTGAGTCCTGGGGGTAGGTACTCAACAGTAAAAAGCTATCTGCAGCTGAGCAATGTGCTGCAGGAGGATCTGAGCGGACACAGATGGGAGAGAAAATATAATAGGGGGCCTTTGCTTAGGGATGGCCAGCGGCAGCGACCATCGATAAGTCTAAATAGTTTTGCCATCGATGTAGATGAACAAGATAGTTTCCCTCCATCGATGGCACAGCAACACCGATTTTTTTTTTACAAGGTGCTGGGACACGGAGTATAGCTCCACCCCTGACAACTCAGAAACCCCACCCCCATGTCCTGATTGGCCCACGGGACAATCAGTCAAAGAAAATGGATGACCAGCCATAGGTAAAACTATTGACGGTGATCCACCATATTGTTTATTACTTTTGATGGCTGGTTGCAGTATCACCATCGATGGTGTCAGCACTGATGGCTATCCCTATAAACAATTCCCCCCCCCCCCCCCCAGGAGCCAGGACACTGAGCTTAGCTCCGCCTCTGTCACATGTGAAGCCCCACCCCCATGTTTTGATTGACCCACAGGCCAATCAGTCAAAGAAACTGGATGTAAAAACTTTCATGGTCATCCATTGCATAGTATTCCACTATCAATGGCCAGTTGCACTATTGCCATCGATGGCAACCATCGATGGCAATGATGGCCATCCCTACTTTAGTTAACACAATAGGGGACTTTAGTGTCTAAAAACCATGGTCGGATCACAGGGCTCCTTTAGTATTGCCAGCATAGGCGAATCGCAGAGGTAATCAGCTGGTCGCATGGAGCAAGCTCCTGCGACCAGCGATTAGAACGGGGCTGAAAACGGGAGCGCGCACCTGGCCATTTATCGCCGGGGCACACTCCCATCACTGGTAATATGGTCGCCAGCGACCATATTCCCAGCGATTTCAGCCCCTATCGCCCCCATGTGTACACAGCTATAGTTTAATGATTGAGGAGCCACCTAAAAAGTGATGCATGACATCAATTTTAATTGCCCCATTTAGAAATCCGGCTCTCCATAATATAATGAATAAATACTATTAAATTCCCTAGTGTTCCCGCTAGGCTGTTTTAGCGGGGCGCTGCGCCCTGCCCGATTTTTAATGGGCAAAATGCGCCCTGCCCCTCTAGCAGCGCCCCGCTAAATCAGCCTGCAGTCTGTCCCGCCGTAGTGCCCGGGCCGTCGCATCGCTGAAGGGGGCTTGCCCGGCCATGGCTATGTCCCGGCAGCTCAGTGACGTAGTCATGGCCGGGCAAGCCCCCTTCAGCGATGCGGCGGCCCGGGCACGCCCCCATGTGCGATGTGGCGGCCCGGGCACGCCTCCTGTAGTGATGCGGCGGCCCGGGCACGCCTCCTGTAGTGATGCGGCGGCCCGGGCACGCCCCCTGTAGTGACGTCTGCGGCCCGGGCACGCCCCCCGTAGTGACGCGGTGGCCCGGGCACGCCCCCCGTAGTGACGTCGGCGGCCCGGGCCGCCCCTCCAACGCCCTGCCTCATTTCGTTCCTAGAAGGAACACTAATTCCCTAATATAGTTAATGTATAATATATCCCTTTAAAGTAACTAAACTCTGCATTCATTCCCCCTAGTGTTGTCTTGCCCCATAAGAAACATATTAATTGTTTTGACACCTTAATAAAAAAAAAATGATTGCTCTATTAATGACTTGGGGTATTGAGGCAGATGTGTTAAGCCTTAACGAGAGTTAAATGCAAGGGTGACAAAGGGGCCCATTTATCATGATCGCATTTACAACGCGATCTGGGCGAATATTACCGCCCAGGATCGCATTGTAAAATGCGATCATGTCACCTGAATTTATCAAGGTTGAGGACGCAGGGACAGGGCTCCGAAAGGAGCCCGTTCCTGCGAAGCCCTGACCCGGAAGCCGCATTACAATGGTGATAGCGAAGGGGTGCGATGCCGGGCTGCCCGATGTTGATACATCGGGCAGCTTCGCATCCCCCATAGAAACCTATGGGGGATGCGGCCGGCGGTGCTGCAGGGAGGATCGCAGCAGGGATCGGCAGAGCCGGCCCTAGACTAAATGACGCCCTAGGCAAGATTTTCACTGGTGCCCCCTAGCACCGCCAATAGTTCCGCCTCTGACCCTGCTCCCCTTTCCCAGCACCATCAACCTTCATCATAGCAGTCCTCATATTGGTGCTCCTACCCTCAATATTTTAAATAGAAACAGCGCACACATTCGGTGTGCAGCCCAAACAGGGGTGTGTTCTTGCTGGGAAGGGGCATGACAGGGGAAATTCGTCTTATTTGCATTGTAATGTGACCAGCACACATAAGGAGCTTCCAATGATTAAAATGATATGCGGCATGCCTATATTATGTGTGCGACTGTTGCTGTACCTGCATACGGAATGCTATGTTACAGTGATTTCCATGAATACACTATTTCATATGCAGATACAGCCTCACTCACACACAGAATATAGGCATGCTGCATATCATTTTAATCAGCAGAAGCTGCTGGTGCCCCCTGGCATTCCAAATGCCCTAGGCAATTGCCTAGTTTGCCTATGCCTAAGGCCGGCTCTGGGGATCGGAGATCCCTGCTGCGGTCCCCCTTTAATACATTTGGGGGATACTAAATATTTGCGGTGAACCCCCGAAAACACACGTTTTATTGCAAATATTGCTTGATAAATCCGGCCCAAAGAGAGATAAACGTCCAGCCAATCACCTCCTAACTGCCATGTTAAAGGCTGTGTCTGAAAAAAGTAAGTAAGGAGCTGATTGGCTGGACGTTTATCTCTCTTTATCACCCTTGCATTTATCTCTTGTTAAGACTTAATACATCTGCGCCAGTGTCACTTCTTTTGTGTTGTGACCTGGCAGATTTATGCTTTCCGCAGTCTCACCTGTCACCGCATTTTTCCTGCGGTTTGTCAAACCACAGCTTGATAAATCTCAGCCTGTATGTACTGTAACAAACTCAGTCAGGCAGGACAAGAATTTACTACTTTGAAAATCGGCTAATTGTCTTGTAGTTTTCCGGTGGAGCGGCCTTTGCTAAATTCTGCACTTATTTTTCCAAGCGTTCCAAAAATGGTGGTTTTACAACGCCACTCGTTAGTAGATCTAGGACATTTAACCCCAACATTTTTATTTAGGACTATTCATTGAACCAATTTGCGGGATGCGGTCATTTTGTCTACAGCATTATGGTCGACAGTCTTTAGGTCGACACCATTCGGTCGACATGGGAAAGGGTCGACATAGTTCTAGGTCAAAAGGACATCAGTTCGACAGGTCATTAGTTCGACAGGTCATTAGTTCGACATTGTCTAGGTCGACAGTCAAAAGGTCGACATGGGGGTTTTCACTGTTTTTTGAGCCAACATGAGCCGACAGGCGGTATTTCATGCGCTACCATCCACTAGGGCGTGGTGGTAGAATAAAATAGTGTGCACTAGGGGATGCGGTGCACTTTAAACTGTGACCATGTTGACTGTGTTGACCTTCAGGTAAAAAAACTGTGAAAAACTCCATGTCGACCTTTTGACTGTCGATTTAGACAATGTCGAACTAATGACCTGTCGAACTAACGACCTGTCGAACTAATGACCTTTCGACCTAGAACCATCTCGACCTTTTCCCATATCGACCTAGACCCATGTCAACCTAATTGTGTGGACCTAATGACTGTCGACCATTTTGCTGTAGACCAAATGATCCCAACCTTAATTTGCAGGGGAAAATCAATTACATGTGAGCGGCTTCACGGGACCAAGATGGCCGGATGGCTCACAGACAATGTCTAGGTGGACAGTCAATAGGTCAAAACTAGAAGGTCATCAAAAGGTCAAGATGCTCCAGGTCTCAACTTTGACACAAGCAAAAGTTCAAAATTACAATAATTTTCTTTTTTTTACTTTTTCATGCTTTACATCAATGCGGACTCTGTGGATGATTGGGAACTGCACTACACTAATAGGGGGTCCACATGCTCAGGTGTCAACAACGACACAAAGAAACCCTGAAAAACTCATGTTGAACTTTTCATGTGTCACTGCTAATCTAGTGCAACCTTAATTATGCGTGAGCTACTCCAGACCAAATAAACCTCCTGAAGAGCTAATAACTGAAAAATGCCCCTACCCTTACACATTATTCCACACCGTAATGCTTATTGCACATTATACCACATACAGTAATGCCCCTTACACATTATGCCACACACCGTAATGCTTATTGCACATTATACCACATACAGTAATGCCCCTTACACATTATGCCACACACCGTAATGCTTATTACACATTATACCACATACAGTAATGCCCCTTACACATTATGCCACACACCGTAATGCTTATTACACATTATACCACATATGGTAATGCACCTTACACATTATGCCACACACCGTAATGCTTATTGCACATTATACCACGTACAGTAATGCCCCTTACACATTATGCCACACACCGTAATGCTTATTGCACATTATACCACATATGGTAATGCCCCTTACACATTATGCCACACACCGTAATGTTTATTATTACACATCATACCACACGCCGTAATGCTTATTACGCATTATACCATACATGCTAATGCTCTTCACACATTATGCCACACTCTGTGTCCCTCAGTAAGGCTTCTAATTTTAAATTACCTTCTCATTTCCAGGGGTCAATACTTGTTGTCAAGGGTCAATGCTCATTGCTAGGGGTCATTTCTTGTTACCGGGGGTGCAATGCTCATTGCCTGGGGTCAAAGTTCATTGCCATGGGCAATGCTCGTTCCCAGAGGTTAATGCTCATTGCCAGGGGTTAATGTTCATTGGTAAGAGCTCCTGGCACTTTTGGGTAATGCTGTGCTCCTTTATAGACGCTAGAGGTAAAAAAGCATCTGTCTCCTCTGAGGTGGAGGAGTGCAGGGGAATCCAGCGGGCGAAGGAGAGGGACAGGCGGGCAGGCAGAGGAAAGGGACGGGCAGAATGGTCAAGCTACCCAGATCGCTGCGGAGAGGTACCAGTAGCTTGTGAGCAATGGGTTGGCAACCATAGATCTAGTGCATGTTGACCCTTTTTCACTGTTGACCTAGTGCATGTAGACCTTTTGGTGTCGATATATTGACTGTCTAGGCATAATCATAAAATGATGGGGCCGATGACATAGCCCCATAATCCCCCAGAATCTGTACAAGTGGCTCTTGGAGGTAATGATCATCCTCCAAAATATAGAGTAGTTGTTTTTTAATAATTAGGCCAATGGTCGTCATGCTCTATACAGTAAGAGACTCTTTAAAATGTTCATAGTTTGCATTTTTGTTCATTGCATGTTGAGCAGCGATGATAAATCATGCAGCTAATACCATAGAATGGTGGACAATACTGGTGACCAGACCATGGTTCTCATTACATCTTTTGGTTTCCAACACATAGGTATCTCTATTGTCTCTTGCCTGCCTTTGGTTATCGGACGGCAGCTGTTTGTCGTGGTTGCCCAACTTTTTGGAGGCTCCTCCGTTTATCGTCGGGACCCATCGGTTGGAAGCACTTCCTCCTTCCAACTCTTCCAACACTTTCCCGATATCCGCAAACCCAATGACATTGAGAGTTTCACTACGTTGGAAGGCGAGCACTACTTTATCATTGCAGACAGCGCCAAGTCAGGGGCTAGTACCTTGTACCGGTGGGATGGTCGTGGATTCTACCCCCAGCAGCAGCTGCCTCGTTGGCACCGCGATACTGATGCGGAAACTCTTCTCCTCTCTGGTTCCCCACACCTCATCATGAGCAGCGGTTCTCAAAGGCCTCTTGTCTACCGGTTTGAGAACAAGCGTTTAGTACGGCTGACTGATATCCCGGAGGCTTGGGACGTATACGCAGTGAAGCACTTCACGGATGCTGAGGATGGGGTCTTTGCCTGCTTGGTGCGGTTTATGGGGGACTCCTCTCTCGTACGGTGGGATGGATCCATGTTTAAGCAGCTCCAGCAGCTTCCGTCACGTGGTTCCCATGTCTTTCAACCGCTATTGCTCGGCCAACGCTGGCACGCACTCCTCGGGAATGATTTTGGCTACACGTGGGTATACCAGCTGGAAAAATGGAAACATTGGGAGGTTGAAGAATCAAATGATAAGGATGGATCTCTGGGACCTTTGGTGCCATTGCAGGAGCTAAAGGTCCTAGAAGCCCGGGCTTTCACCTCTGTCAAGGTGCGGGGCCGGCAGTTTGTTTTTGTGGCAAGTTTTGGCGGGGCAACTGTGGTGTATGAATATGTGGAGAAAGAAAACACAGTATAAAGTACCGGTAATTAAAACTATTAACAAACATGGGGGGGAAATGGACACCTTAAGGTGTAGAGCAATGGCCTAGATATGAGGCATGAAAACAGGGACACGTCTACTAAAAATGCCCACAGATGTTTTTGAAGTATATTGGAATTAGAGGGAAACTATCAGAGTACTATTAAAGTCACTGGTGTTTACAGGGAGTAGTAAAGTGTCCATCGTCCCGTACAAGAAGTCAAGGGTTCTAGTCTAGCCTCCTACATGCCTATTCCAGAGGGACGGAAGCATGGGCTACCTCACCCGGGTTATTCCAGCAGGGATATGACAGGAACATATGAGGCCAGTAGCCACAAGGGAACGAGTGTAAATAAAATAGGATTGACCAGGCTACAAAATATATGTATATTTTTTTAATCAAGCCAAATAAAATGTTACTGAATGATCGGCTGGCAGTATACATTATACTGGAGATATAAATCTGACTTTGAGTATGAAGATTCAGTCTGTTATAAAACACCATCAGCAATTTTTTGTAATCACAATAAAAAATAAATATGCTGCTTTTAACCAGTAAATGGATCTGAGTCCTCCGCTATTTTTAAGGGAATTCTAGCAGGGGCACAACAGAGAATCACAGAGGAAGAAGGACAAGGCTTGGGGCCTATACAATACTCTTTCACGAGCTGTGATGGCAGCAGTGCTGATTGCTCGCTATCACAGCTCGCAGGTTATTATTCAATTGACCCCCCTGCACCCGCCATTTCCACCTCGCTGAATATTAACAGCGAGGTGGAGACATTGTATGTGGCCGCCACAACGGCAGACTCTCAGCTAAATGCAGCGAACACCCTGTATTAGCCGTAAATCTCGGCGTTTAGGGGAATCCTCACCGTCCTCTGATGGCGAGGATTCCCCCAGAATGTTGAATAGGGTGAGCGGCAGGCATGGAGGTTAAATGTCGAGGATGGCCGATAAGCCACCCAGGGGCGGCAACAGAAATCTTGGGGCCGG
>NC_139226.1:11447442-11503285 GCF_055691185.1 Crinia signifera
AGATAGATAGATAGATAGATAGGTCAGAGTGATGATAAATAGATAGATAGATAGATAGATAGATAGATAGATAGATAGATACTCTCTCCCCTCTCCCAAGGCACTTACCTGGTTATTTAAAAAGGTGGAGAAGGCATTAAGCAGGTTCTTCTCCTCACACTTCTCCGTTAAGCCCGCTCCTTTTTCTGCGCTCTCTATATTTCCTGGAGAAGGAAACCCTGGCTTCTCATTGGTGGGCGGCGGCCATCTCTGTGTAGTCTGTATGGGGGCAGCCATCTTCTTTAGCTCTTGCTGCATGCTCAGCAGCATACAGTAGCAGAGACATCCTCTGCCTACCCTGCCTTCCGCAGCTAGATGGAAAATACTAGATGACAGCAGGTGACAGGTAACCTATCAGTCCTGCATGTCAGATCTGTACTTGAATGCTTATTTCACATAAGATATATTGCATGCAATTTATCTTACTGCTACACTTGTAGCATACAATTTATCTGATGGGCTGTGTACTACAGGGTGTTATGGCCCCCATACACAGACTACCCCTGAGCTCCCAGGCAGCTGCCCTGGAGGGCTTGATAAGATTTGCACTTGAAGTAGTGGCAGGAGAACAGGGTACGGGGTAGAGGCAGGCAGGGAGTGGGGATCGGAGAGCAGGGCCGGGGATTGCTCTCAGCCAATCAGCGGCCTCCAAGTCTTTTAAATAGGATTTTTCTATTCCTGTCCGCAGCTACCCTGGACCCTGCTCTCCTGCCGCTCCCCTAGACCCTGCTCTCCAGTTCCCAATCCTCGCTTGCCACTACCCCGGACCCTGCTCTCTTGCCACTACCCCACCTGCAGCTCCCCCGGACCCTGCTCTCCAGTCCCTGCCGGCCACACCAGGGTTTATCTTATATGCAGACATTTCGACCTCTGATCCGATGCGCATGGAACCGCACATCGGATCAAATCGGATGTCATACACTACGCATTTTGGGCTATTTCACTCAATTTCTTGGCCCGATCCTCCAGAATCGGGAGAAATCAGGCCCAACCCGCTTATGGGGGCCTTTAGAGGGGCCGGCCTAAATAGTGCTATTTAAAGCAATGTAGAAGAAGATAGTTGTTACCCTACCTATGGGGCTGATTCAGCCCATTTGGTCAGCCTGAGAATTCACAGTCCAACTGATTATCGGTCGGCCGCCCATGCTTGCGGCTCAAACATATTTGCCTGCCGTAAATTCGGCACCAAATACGAATATGGAGAATATGGTAGCTTAGTAAATGTGCTGTATTCTCTATTCGTATTTTCGGATGATTACGATCAACCATAATCGGTATTCTAGGTAAATGTCCCCCGTACTGCTGAATTTGGCTGGTAATTCAGTCGAACATATGACTGGAAACTACTCAGAATTTTGCAGGAGACTTCTAAAGTGTAAAAAGTAGAAAAATAAATAATTGTCAAAAAAAAAAACAGCGTGAGGTCACCCTGCCCGACAGAGCTGGATTAAGGCTGTGGAGGGCCCTTAAAACAGGGGGGCCCTAGTCATAACCACACACAGTGCTCGATGAATTTTGTACTAGAACGCATCGCATCTAGTTCAAATGGAATGTGATACGCTACAACAGCGTGAAATTTGGACTGGATTTTCTCCTGTCCGAGGCTGCTGCTGTGCTGTTGGGAGGGGGAGGGAGCAGGGAGGAAGGAGAGGAGGTGGCCTCGCATCTGATGCTGCCGCCAGACAGGAAGAGTGAGATGAGGTGAGCCCTGCAATGTCTCGCAGTGGCGGGCGCTCCTGGTGAACCAGGCGACCTGGTGACGGATTTCTCCGGCGGCAGGTACAACCTAGGAGGTGCAATGCAATGTGCACAGGAACACGCATTACATCGCACATCCTGTCATGTACATGAAGTCTGGGCACTTCAGCAATAAATCGCATGTAATTGCACAAATTGCATGTAAATCACCCTAGTGTATGGTGGCCTGGCTTTAGTCAATTTCAAAGCTTCAAAAGGCCAAACCCACATGAGAGTCTAATCCTGCCATTGCACAGATCTCAGTAAATACCCCTCTGTCCCTGTGTGTAATGTAATACATGCTGACAGTACATCATCTCATGACAAGTGCCGATAAGAAATTATAAACATCAGGTCCCCCAACTTTTAAATTGGCATTTATATTAAGTGCAGAACATGGCGGACTGCATTCAACATTTATGGCGCTTCAAATATTTAGGTCAACCCGTGAAGAAGCTGCCATTGTTCCATAAAAATATCCTAAGCAGGACAGAATGCCTGCGTATATCCAGTGGTGTAGTTAGCAATGTAGCCACTAGATGGCAGTGCTACAATTTATTATATAAAAAAGTCAAGTATATCAGTGGTTCCAAAACATTTTGAATCACAGCAAAACAGGGTTCCAAAACATCAAAACAGGTTACGATGATCACATACCTCCAAACGGTCCCGATCATCACAGGACCATCCTGATTTTTTAGGATGTCCTGCCTGAGGCCGACAGTGCTTCTAATACTGGAGACTGAGAGGCTGAGGGCATGGCCAGCTGCTCATATCTGACCCACAAAAACTCCAGTGCATACCTGCCTACCTGACCCTCTCCTTCAGGGAGAAAATACTCTGTTCCTGGGCTTCCCTGGTAATATATGATTGCCAGCACCTACCTTACTCCCCACAGGTGATGGTAATCATACATTAACCCCTTCAGTGGTGGGGTTTTTTGGGGGGAGCGCTCCCCACTGGGCGAGTTTTTTATGGGGAGCACTCCCTTAAAAAAAAAAAACACCACTGCCTCCCCGGGTCCGGGCAGCGCCGTTGAACTGTCAATCAGCTGCTGCACGGCACTGCGCCCCTACGCCCCGTCCCCAGCAGCCGGCTTGTCATAAGCCGGCGCCGGAGACTTGTACAGAAAAGCCGGAGGGGAGGAGGGAGCCGGAGGCATCGCAGAGGGGAGGGAGCCGGGTTCAGAGATTGAACTCAGCAGCGCTGCTCGGCTGTAAACAGTGGCAATCCCCGAGAATTTTCCGGGCTTGCCAGACATGGCACTGAGGCACAGCCCGGAAAATTCTTGGGATTGCCACTGAAGGGGTTAAGAGGAAAGTCCAGAAACAGAGCATTTTGTCCCTCCTGGAGAGGGTCATGTTGGGAGGTATGTGATTGCCAGCACCTGTGGTGACACCTTTCTTATCAGTTACCTAGCTCCCCACAGGTGCTGGCAATCATACATTATCCATACCTCCCAGCATGCCCCTCTCCAGGAGGACACAATGCTCTGCTCCTGGACTTCCCTGGTAATGTCTGATTGCCAGCACCTGTGGTGACACCTTTCTTATCGTTACCTAGCTCCCCACAGGTGCTGGCAATCCTACATTATCCATACCTCCCAGCATGCCCCTCTCCAGGAGGACACAATGCTCTGTTCCTGGGCTTCCCTGGTAATGTAGGATTGCCAGCACCTGTGGTAACACCTTTCTTATCAGTTACCTAGCTCCCCACAGGTGCTGGCAATCATACATTATCCATACCTCCCAGCATGCCCCTCTCCAGGAGGACACAATGCTGTTCCTGGGCTTCCCTGGTAATGTATGATTGCCAGCACCTGTGGTGACACCTTTCTTATCAGTTACCTAGCTCCCCACAGGTTCTGGCAATCATACATTATCCATACCTCCCAACATGACCCTCTCCATCAGGGACACAGTGCTCTGTTCCTGGGCTTCCCTGGTAATGTATGATTGCCAGCACCTGTGGTGACACCTTTCTTATCAGTTACCCAGCTCCCCACAGGTGCTGGCAATCATACATTATCCATACCTCCCAGCATGCCCCTCTCCAGGAGGACACAATGCTCTGTTCCTGGGCTACCCTGGTAATGTATGATTGCCAGCACCTGTGGTGACACCTTTCTTATCAATTACCCAGCTCCCCACAGGTGCTGGCAATCCTACATTATCCATACCTCCCAGCATGCTCCTCTCCAGGAGGACACAATGCTCTGTTCCTGGGCTTCCCTGGTAATGTAGGATTGCCATCACCTGTGGTGACACCTTTCTTATCAATTACCTAGCTCTCCACAGTTGATAGCAATCATACATTACCAGGGCAGGCCAGGGACAGAGCATTTTCTCCCTCATGGAGAGGGTCGGGTAGGCTAGTATGCGCCAGGGCGGCCTCTGACCAATTGACACTCAGATACTCTGATTACATACCTTAATTTTGGAGACTTTGGAGTCTACTGTGACACTGGGTGCAAGCTAAGAGCTCCACTAGGGCACCCCCGAACATTTTTGGGGCATGACCAAGCGGCAAGGGGGCCTGGCCTGTACTTGCACCACTCCAGCGCCCCCGTTTTCACCACTGTGGGGGCATGAATTGATGCTGTGCACAGCGTCTATTCAAGGTTGACAGCGGGGGACTCCCAACTTTTCCCCCCACGCTGGACACTGCCATTCCCGGGCTGGACGTGGGAATGCCCCCCAAAAAGGGACGTTCCCACCGAAAGTGGGACAGTTGGGAGATATGGAATGGTGACACCTATGTGCCAGTGAAGTGCCTCACCTGTTATAGATCAGTATACTCCAAAGCAGGTCTAGGCATCCCCTGTATGTAACAAAAAGGGTGTGGTTTCACAATGGAGGGGCGTGGCCACACAATAGTATCCATGTTTCATATTATACCACACAGAAACAAATCTTATTCACATTACACTACGCATAGTGCCCCTGATTCATATTATTGTACATCGCAGTGTCCCTTATTTACATTACGCTACGCATAGTGCCCCTGATTCATATTACTGTACATCGCAGTGTCCCTTATTTACATTACGCTACGCATAGTGCCCCTGATTCATATTACTGCACATCGCAGTGTCCCTTATTCACATTACACTACGTATAGTGCCCCTGATTCATATTACTGCACATCGCAGTGTCCCTTATTCACATTACACTATGCATAGTGCCCCTGATTCATATTACTGTACATCGCAGTGTCCCTTATTTACATTACGCTACGCATAGTGCCCCTGATTCATATTACTGCACATCGCAGTGTCCCTTATTCACATTGCACTACGCATAGTGCCCCGATTCATATTACTGCACATCGCAGTGTCCCTTATTCACATTACACTATGCGTAGTGCCCCTGATTCATATTAATGCACATCGCAGTGTCCCTTATTTACATTACACTATGCGTAGTGCCCCTGATTCATATTACTGCACATCGCAGTATCCCTTATTTACATTACACTACGCATAGTGCCCCTGATTCATATTACTGCACATCGCAGTGTCCCTTATTTACATTACACTTTGCATAGTGCCCCTGATTCATATTACTGCACATCGCAGTGTCCCTTATTTACATTATACTACGCATGGTGCCCCTGATTCATATTACTGCACATCGCATTGTCCCTTATTCACATTACACTACTCATAGTGCCCCTGATTCATATTACTGCACATAGCAGTGTCCCTTATTCACATTACACTACGCATAGTGCTCCTGATTCATATTACTGCACATTGCAGTGTCCCTTATTCACATTACACTACGCATAGTGCCCCTGATTCATATTACTGCACATCGCAGTGTCCCTTATTTACATTACACTACGCATGGTGCCCCTGATTCATATTACTGCACATCGCAGTGTCCCTTATTTACATTACACTATGCATGGTGCCCCTGATTCATATTACAGCACATCGCAGTGTCCCTTATTTACATTACGATAGAGCACAGGTTCTCAAAGTCGGTCCTCAGGACCCCACACAGTGCATGTTTTTCAGGTCTCCTCACATGGCGCTGTTCTGATTTATTGACACAGAACAGAATGATACACAACAACATACATGGATATTAATTAGTGTTAATTACACGGAACAGGTGTTACTTACCATTGGATTAACTTGAATCCCTGTTATCTACAAATTTGTGTACCACTATTTACGTTATCCAAAATCAATTCTATAACGATAACCTCTTTTCTGCACAAATGAATGTCGCACCGCCGCGTTCTCATTAAATAAACCCTGAGCAGACATCTGGATACTAGCTAGATACAAAGTACTGACAGACAAAATAACATATTCTTTTCTTCTTTATAATGCTACTGTTTATCTGATACATTGTTACACTTTATGAAGAAACTCAATTGGCCGTCTACATTGCCTCATATCATTCAGCAGGGAGTCATAGAGATCTTTATCTCATTCAGAACAACACCCTCCAATATTGTGTACATATTTGTATATATTATATGTGTGTGAGTGTTAGTACGCATATTTTAACAGAAAGTATTAAAAGCCAAGGGGCCCATTTATCAAACTATATTTGCGGCTAAATCGACGAAAACGCATGTTTTAGGGGTTTAGCCGCACATATTAAGTATCTCCTAAATGTATCAAAGGGGGACCGCAGCAGGAATCTCCGATCCCTGCTGCGATCCCCCCTGCACCGCCGCTGGCCGCATCCCCCATAGGTTTCTATGGGGGATGCGAAGCTGCCTGATGTATTAACATCGGGCAGCCCGGCATCGCAGCCCTGCGCCATCGCCATTCTGATATGGCGATAGCCCATTGTAGCCTATGGCTACACTTCGCACTGCCCGAGAAGGGCAGTGCGGTCAGAGAGGTCGGCGGGGGTCAGCGCATAACCGCGCATGCGCTGACCTCCCGGCTTCCGGGTTAGGGCTTCGCAGGGACGGGCTCCTATCGCCCTTAAAAATTATACATTGCCCCGATATGATCGCATTTTACAATACGATCCTGGGCAGTAATATTCCGCCCAGATCGCATTGTAAAATGCGATCTTGATAAATGACCCCTAAGTCTTAAGTAAAAGGAACTATACAGGGTTTTTTCCCCATTCATTCACTGACATTAGTTATTCCAATTTGTGTATAGTCCTACAGTACCCATCAACAATTCTCATATCATTAACGTAACAATTTAATTTTCATGAGTGCCCCAACAAAATACAGAACAGATTGAGCCACCAATATCCCTGCAGAGCATTGGCACAGTGGCATTTCTCGCTGCGGGCGTTCACCGATACAGTATATGTCCATAGAAGCACTTTGTGTTTTGTGTGTGATGTACTGGAATCGTTCCTCCCCACGCCCAGATCCCGTTTCATATAATCCTCCGGCAGGGGCATTTCCTTCCTCAGCCTTTCTCTGAGCGCATTTATTCTGTACAATATCCCGGTGTCTATTACACAGCGCAGAACATAATACATTTCAGCAATTAACTCCAGATTACGGCCGAGATTCAGTAAAGCAAAAAAAAAGCAAGAGTCTAGAACAAACCACGTTGCCATGCAATTGAAGCAAATATATTTAACTTGTTTCTGTGTAGGGTAAATACTGGCTGCTTTTGCATGTAGCCCACCGACATTAGATAGCTTTCTTTTTACACTGCAATTTAGATTTCAGCAGGAACACACCCCACCCAAATCTAACTCTCTCTGCACATGTTACATCTGCCCCACCTGCATCTGTAAACATTTATTCAGTAACCATTGTCCTTATTTCGAGTACAACTGATATTAGTGTCCGCCTGTCCTCACGTTCCCACCCTGAGACACTCTCTGTTCACCAGATGTGCCAGGTATATAGAGTCTTGTTGTGGTCATACACGGCTGGACTAGGATAGTCAGATGTTCCGAGACAGAGCAGGTACGTTCTCATGCGTCAATTCTGGCCTGTGAAGGAGAACAAACAAGAGAGTCTGTAGGTATAATGCACATTATTATACTCATTGTACAGCTGGTATGTTACGGGCTGATTTACTAAGGCTGGCTGATGATGATGCAGCAGCCAATCACCTCCTAAATGTCATTTTTAAAACCCAGCCTGTCACTGACAGTTAGGAGCTGCATTATCACCTTTGAATTTATCGCTTCACCAGGTTTATACATCTGCCCCCCCAATACTGTGATAACTAAGGTCTAATGTGACCATTGGTATATGTAATGTATTTTCCAGGTTTTACACCTCTCCCTAAATGTACCATGATATTACACATATATTCAGTCGGCTTCTTCTCCTCTTCTGTGGATGAGGACGGTCCCTAATCTGTAACGTGCCCGCGGTGACATTTTCCTGCCTCCCTAAGTGATTCCCAAACTGGCATAAAGCAAATCTTGGCCTGACTCGGACACGATATTCGGTCGACAGTGAGTACATTGACACCTACAAATGGTCGACATAATCTAGGTCGAAGGTCGTTGCAAGCAAAAGGTTGACACACGTATTCCCCCCCCCCCCCTTTTTTTTCCTGGCTTATTCATACGTTATCATCCCAGTGGCCGTGGAGGGGGAATATAATAGTGTACTGAGCGCAGCGAGGAACCACGCCCAAAGCATTGCGAGTGCAGCGAGCCGTGCGAGGGGACGCGGTACACTTATACGGCATTCATGTCAACATATGTTGACAGACACAAAAAACGGAGGAAAATGTGTGTCGACCTTTGCTTGTGTCGACCTGCCCATGTCAACCTAGAGTATGTCGACCATTTTTAGGTGTCGACCTGCTCACTGTCGACCATTAGTGGTCGACCTAGTGATTGTTGACCTAGACATTGTCTTCCATTTATCTCAGAACCCTGGGACACTGGCCCTTGATGTTGGGAATGTGCGTGTGGCCCTGATGGGGAGCAGAGTGCGGTACACAATGACCACGCAGGTACTGCAGACTGAGCAGGCTCCGTAGTTTATCTGTCGCAGTGGATGTGCAGCCGTACTCACTGTTACAGGCATCTGGTTCTGGATGGAGCGGAGCCTGTAATAGAACAGGGGTGCTGACGGACCCCCAGCTGGTGGCTGTACTTCCTGTACGAGTAGCAGCGCAGGGTTCTGGAGTAGCGGATCTAGCGGGTAATGCTGACGTTTTCTGGGGATAAGAGGATGTCCGCATTTCTACAGATGCTCATACATAGGGGAAAGATGCCTCAGATACTCTATTGGTGGCCATCTTGGTTAGAGAAGGAAGTATCCCTTGAGGAGCCATTTAACTTGAGTCTGCACAGTAGCGCACTCCACTACTAGCCCTTTTGGTATGTCAGCTCTTAAGAGCCCTACATACAGAGAGATCTCTGCCAGAGATTTGTAATGGGAGATTTCAAATCCGTCACAGAAAGTGACGTAAAAAACTGCACTTCATCACAAAAATAATGTTATATGGTATAGACAGTAATTCCCTAAATAAACGTATAAATAAATAAAATAAATTTCCCCCTCACCCCAAACAAATAATCATTGGTGGCTAGTGGCATAGAAAAAATATATAAAAAAAAAAATCTTTGAGTGGTCCTGGCTCCCAAAATACGGGGGGGGGACCAAAATTAATATGGGTCCCCCATATTTTGAGGACCAGCACCGGGCTCCACTAACATGGGGTGCAATGCCATAGCCAGGGGACACGCTTGATGGGGTCCCGTGGCCAAAGCATTACCCACCCTAACAAGTCAGCCCAGGTTGGGAGTTTTTGGCAGGTGGCGACCCCCCCCCCCCCCCCAAATAAAGGTGTCCCCCCTCTCCAGGGCACCCCAGGCCTGGGCTGAAGCCCGGGGCTATCCCCTGCACCCCTGGGCGGTGGGTGCAGGGTTGATTGCTTGGTTCAACAGTAATATTGTCCTTTACAGTGGGACTACAGATCCCAGCAAGCCTGCCCCACATGCTGGTACTTGGGAACCACAGGTACCAGCATGCGGGGCATTAAAGGCCGCCGGTACCTATAGCCCCCCTGTAAAGGAAATATTAAAATAAAACACACAAACACAGGTTTTAAAATATTTTATTACACTGGTTCTTCTTTCTTCACCCAGGGGGGCTCAGGGGTGGCGGCGGTCTGCGGCGGGTCTGTGGCGTCCGCAGTCGCTCGGTCACACATGCGGGAGACGAGTAGGAGCTTTCTGAGCAACTGCTATGAATTGTTTGGCGGGTCTGTTCCGGATCTTGGGCAGATTCAGAACGGCGGCGGCACGCATGTAAATCGCTGTGTGGGCTATACACACAGCGATTTACATGCGTTTTTAGGCAATGCCTGAATATCGTGCTGTATGTGGGGCCCTTTAGGCACAGCTCCTACGAAAGCAGAGATTGAGTATGGAGGCAGCTGATAAAAATTTTCGTGGCGTCACTATTAGTGGCGGATCCAGAGGTGTGGGGGGGGGGGCTGCAGCACAGTACAAACTTCAAATATGGGAGCCAAACCCACTTCCACCAGCTGTCATTCTACACTGACTCTCTGGCAGTGGGAGTGGCTCCCGTATTTAAATGTTTAACTGTCCTGCAGCCCCCCCTCTGGCCGCCACAGGTCCCTACGTACAGTATGTTGTGGGGTATGCTCTCAATTTATTGCTTTGTTCCTTTTAAATGACGTACAGTATTGTAACACATTGTAAACAGCAGGTAGCAGCAATCCATTGTCTCTTACTGATTCCAAGGTGCTGAATCTACTGTTTTACTGAAACATAAAATGATCTGTTTTCTATGGGAAGAACTGTATCACAGCTGTTTACTGTTTGGCCTTCGTATCATGAAAGTAGGGACACGTCCGTTCCCACATGTTATGTTATGGTTATTATGTCTGGAGGACTCAGCTCTGACCTTCAAGATCCTGATATCGCAGTATATAATACAGCTGAACACAACCACAGCGGGCGCATCATAGTGATCCTACTAGGGGTGACGGGATCATTACTGGGCATCTTTCTGTGGTGTTGGAGGATAACCTTATGTCAGAGTTAGCAAAGATTATCTAGCAGTCGAATCTTAAGGTGCCCACACACTAGAAAGATGTATGATCTTAAGATGTGCGCATAAATAACCTTCAAATCTTTTTTCCGTCCTGGACAAAAGATTTCAGGCAAGCGCACGTCTTTACCCAAGATTTTTTCTCAAGATCCCATGTGCGTTCCTATGGATCTTTTGCTAAATCTTCTGATCTTTCATGCAACACGTAATTATTACCGATTATCGGTAAACATCGGACGATAGATTGGAAATCGACCAATCGGCAAACAAATCGTTCTAGTGTGTTTGGGCACCTTTAATAAAGGTGCATACACACTGTACAAGTTTTCTGACCATTGGATAATTTTCAAAAAGAGCCTATAAACTGTAGGTAGATCTTTCGTCTTTAGTCGGTCGTCAATATCTTTGGTCAACATCTTTCGTCCAGGACACTGGGCTCAAGGGAAATGTCTTTCAACAAAATTGGTCAAAAAAAATTGTACAGTGTGTATGCACCTGTCAAATAGCAAGGAAATCTCACCGTGTTTACACACCACTATAGGTGCCCACACACTAGAACGATTTTTTGGCCGATTGTCCAATGTTTACCGATAATCGGTCGAAAATCGGCCGATATCGGTCCGATGCACTCTCCCGTGGATCTTTTGCTAAATCTTCTGGTCTTACGTGCTGCATGAAAGATCAGAAGATTTAACAAAAGATCCATAGAAACGTACACGGGATCTTATGTATTATCTGGGCTCCCATGTTAAATGCACCCCATTTTTTCATACCCCTACTATCCAACTGCGCATGGAGTTGATTTTATATAGTGTGGCGAGCGCAGAGAGCCACCGTGCCCGAAGCGTGGCGAGGGGACGCAGTCTCATAAGAAAAACAGGAGCCCAGATATTACATAAGTACCGAAAAATCTTTGGTAAAGACGTGCGCTTGCCTGAAATCTTTAGTCCAGGACAGGCAAAAGATTTTAATGATAATTTATGCGCACATCTTATGATCGCAGATCTTTCTAGTGTGTGGGCACCTATAAATGAGTCTGGCCGCTTCGCTGGTAGTCCAGTTGGACAATGGCCACATTGATGGTCCCATCTGTGTACTGGTATTGGCGGAACAATACTTCTGCCGTCCCTGGTGGCTGATAGCCGTGTTGATTTGCTGGTTGTTCGATGTAATAAGGCAGCAGATCATACGGCCGCAGACAGCATACACTGCGGTGCAGGGATAGACCTCTATGTTTCCCGACCCACAAACTAATATAGTCATAATAATAATTAAAAGCAAAGACTATTGAAAACAATATTACTGTACTGTGGCAATATTTACACCATCCCGGAATACATTAATATTTTTAGATTTTTAAACAAGACGGCATTAAGGGTCAGGATCAATGTTCCCTCTAATTTTACGAAGGCTGTGTGCGGCAAAAGATTTTGGCTGTGCAACTTTTGTGCGTAACTTATATATAAATGGAAAATGATGTTCAGCATTTGTGTTAACTTTACTTCAAACTGATATTAACCCCTTCCCGACATTTGACGTACATTTACGTCATGGTCGGGAAGTACTTCCCGACACATGGCGTAAATGTACGTCATGACTTCAAACTGTCACTGCGTCTAGAGACGCAGTGACAGAGGGACGATGTCTGCTGTCCCTGACAGCAGACATGTCCCTGCATGCCCAGGGGGGGCTGCGATGCCTCCCCCCCGTCGGCGATCGCTGTGATTGGCTGTTCAGTGTGAACAGCCATTCACAGCGTTTTCTGTGTCACCGGCGAATAACGTTCGCCGGTGACACGGGATCGGAGGTGATTGGTGCTGTAAAGTACAGCACCAATCACCGCGGGGTGTAAGGGTGACACTGGTGTCACCCCACCTCACCCCGCCCGCCCCCAAAGGCCGTGATTGGTCCGTCGGACCGACGGACCAATCACAGCCAAGGAGGGGGATTTAAACTAACGGTGACTGCACTGCAGACGCCATTCCGGTCTGGAATTGCGTGCAGTGCGGTCACCGTGCCCAGCTGCCGCCATATACTGACCAGAACCTTGCTATATACTTACCTGATCACTGCCTGGATCTTGCTTCTTCTTGTGACATCCTGTGCTGTGTTGTGCTGTGTTGTGCTGCAGCGAGTTATTAGATAGAGAGATAGAGAGAGAGAGATAGAGAGAGATAGAGAGGCCTAGTGACAGAGAGTGCTATATTTTGTGCTGCTGCAGTGTAATAGAGTTATAGATAGAGAGATAGAGAGAGATAGAGAGAGAGAGATAGAGAGATAGTGACAGATTGTGCTATATATTTTTTATATAACTGACTGCTGCCCCCCCTTTTGTGCTGATCAGTATAAATTAACTGATCAGCAACTTTTTGGGGGCGCAGGTTTTTTTTTTATATATATATATACCTGTCAGTGCTGCTGCTGCAGTGTCATAGAGTGATAGATAGTGAGAGATAGAGAGATAGAGAGATAGAGAGAGAGAGTGATAGAGACTGCTATATTTTGTGTGCTGCCCCCCTTTTGTGCACCCCCAGCAACTTTTTGGGGGTGCAGGGGTTATTTTTCATATATATAACTGTCAGTGCTGCTGCTGCAGTGTCATAGAGTGATAGATAGTGAGAGATAGAGAGATAGAGAGAGATAGTGACAGAGAGTGATAGAGAGTGCTAAATTTTGTGTCTGCTGCCCCCGCCTTTTGTGCTGATCACTATATCTGAGGTGATCAGCAACTTTTTGGGGGTGCAGAGGTTTTTTTTTTTATATATATACCTGTCAGTTGCTGCCAGTTGCACTGTCAGTTGCACCAAAGGTTGTGCACCTGCTGCCCCTCACTGGTAATCAGTGTCGCATCACTGATCACCTTTTTTTTTTTTGTGGGTGCTGTGGGGTCTTTTTTTAATTTTTTTTTTTACACACACTGTGATTTTGTGGGTGTCCTGTGGCCACTGTGCGCTGATCAGTGACGTACATCACTGATCAGCTTTTTCGGCACAGGGTTGATCTATTTTTTTTTTTTTTTTGATCAAATTCCTGTTGCCTTTGAGCGCTGTTCAGTGACGGACGTTACTGACCAACATCTGTGCTCAATTTTTGGCGCAGGACCTTGTTTTTTTTCTTTTAACCCCTTCAATTTTTTATTTTTTTTAACCCCTTCAATTTTTTTTTTTTGTATAAAGTATTTTTTTTTTCTGCACTACATACACACTACACACTACATACCCCCCGGGTTGAAATAAAGTTTGTACCCCCCCCCCCACACTATACACGTGTTGAAACATTTCACTACCAGTAACACAAAAATAAAAATGGCATCCCAAATGTCATCCCAAATGTCATCCCAGTCATCCAGAAGAATGTATTCAGCGGAGGAGGCATATGCCATGCTTGCCTCTGACTCTGACACAGCCAGTGAGGCAAGCGGGGAATTTGAAGGATTCGTCTTAAGCTCCTCTTCCTCCTCTGGTGATGAGGGACCCCCTCAAAGACGCCCCCGTAGAGCAGCTGAGACCCCCCCCCCCCCAATAATTGATCTCGTATGGACCCCACCACCAGACAATTTTGAGCCCCAGGTTCCTGAGTTTTTGGCCATGCCAGGAATCCAATTTGATTCCACAGGTCTCAGAGAAATTGACTTTTTCAAATTATTTTTCTCTGATGATTTTATAAATTTAATGGTGGACCAAACTAATTTATATGCCCAGCAGTTTATTGCTCAAAACCCCACGTCATCATTTGCTAGGTGGACCCCTGTAGATGCAGTAGAGATGATGACGTTTTGGGGTCTGGTGTTTCATATGGGCATAGTAAAAAAGCCAGAAATTAGGCAATATTGGAGTACAGATGTTCTGTACAGCACCCCACTTTACCGTATGGCCATGCCCCGGGCTCGATTTGAGACGATCCTTAAATTTTTGCATTACAACGATAATGCACAGTGCCTACCCAGAGATGATCCCACCTTTGACCGGCTATTCAAAGTCAGGCCAGTCATTGATCATTTCAGTGCCAAATTTGAAGAGATGTACATCCCAGATAAATTCATTTGCATAGACGAGTCCCTTATACATTTTAAAGGAAGGGTTAAATTCCGCCAGTACCTTCCCAGTAAGAGGGCAAGGTATGGCATAAAAATGTATAAGCTGTGTGAAAGCACCTCAGGGTACACCCACAGGTTTAGGGTATATGAAGGGAAGGATTCAAGAATTGAACCGCCAGAATGCCCCCCCTCCCTCGTAGGTGTTAGTGGAAAAATTGTCTGGGATTTAGTGCACCCCTTCCTGGATAAAGGTTATCACCTCTATGTGGATAACTTTTACACCAGCATCCCCCTGTTTAAGGCCCTTGGTTCAAGAGGTACAGCAGCTTGCGGTACTGTGCGCAAGAACCAAAGAGGCCTCCCAAAAACGCACATTGCCCAAGTAATGAGAAGGGGTGAAAGCAGGGGAATATGCACCGAAAATATGTTGTTGGTCAAATATAAGGACAAGAGGGATGTCCTTATACTGACAACAATTCACGGAGACAGTACCACCTCCGTCCCTGTACGAGGTACCAGTACCCACACCTCAAAACCTAATTGTATCCTGGATTACAATAGGTACATGGGCGGAGTGGATCTTTCAGATCAGGTACTAAAGCCGTACAGTGCCCTGCGGAAAACAAAAATCTGGTACAAGAAGCTGGCCGTGTATATCATCCAGATGGCACTGTATAACGCTTACGTGCTATTCCGTTCTACCAGCCAGAGGGGGACATTTATGCACTTTCAAGAGGAAGTCATAAAGGGCCTAATATTTGGGAACCAGCAGGCAGAGGGCCCCAGTACTTCTAGTACTGGCCCCCGTATTGTACCAGGGCAGCATTTTCCTGATGAAATCCCCTCCACTGGAAAAAAGGGCAGGACACAAAAAAGGTGCAAAGTTTGCTATAAAAAGGGAATAAGAAAGCAAACTATTTTCCAGTGTGACACTTGCCCCGACAAACCCGGCCTATGTATAAAGGAGTGTTTTAAAATATACCACACATCTATGGATTTTTAGGTTCATCATTTCACCGTGCTTCGGGGGTCTTGCTAATGCCACATAGCACCCACCATTCATTCCACCAGAATCTGAGCCGCAAAATCCAAAAATCACTCCTTCCCTTCTGAGTCCTGCCATGCACCCAACTGGTATTTTTTGGTCACATGTGAGGCATTGCCGTACTCGGGAGAAATTGGGGCACAGATTTTGGGGTGCTTTTTCTCCTTCATACCTTATGAAAATGAAAAATTTTGAGCCAGAACTGCATTTTTGTGTAAAAAAAATTTAATTTTTCATTTTCACTGCCCAGTTGTATCAAAATTGGTGAAACCCCTGGGGGTTTGAAATGTACACTATACCCCTAGATGAATTCCCTGAGGGGTGTAGTTTGCAAAATGGGGTCACTTGTGGGGGGGTTCCACTGTATTGGTGCTTCGGGGGTCTTGCTAATGCGACATAGCACCCACCAAAATTCCACCAGAATCTGAGCTGCAAAATACAAATATCACTCCTTCCCTTCTGAGTCCTGCCATTTTTTGGTCACACATGAAGCATTGCCGTACTCGGGAGAAATTGGGGCACAGATTTTGGGGTACTTTTTCTCCTTCATACCTTCTGAAAATGAAAAATTTTGAGCCAGAACTGCATTTTTGTGTAAAAAATTTAATTTTTCATTTTCACTGCCCAGTTGTATCAAAATTGGTGAAACCCCTGGGGGTTTGAAATGTACACTATACCCCTAGATGAATTCCCTGAGGGGTGTAGTTTGCAAAATGGGGTCACTTGTGGGGGGTTTCCACTGTATTGGTGCTTCGGGGGTCTTGCTAATGCGACATAGCACCCACCAAAATTCCACCAGAATCTGTGCTGCAAAATCCAAATATCACTCCTTCCCTTCTGAGTCCTGCCATGCACCCAACTGGTATTTTTTGGTCACATGTGAGGCATTGCCATACTCGGGAGAAATTGGGGCACAGATTTTGGGGTGCTTTGTCTCCTTCATTCCTTGTGAAAATGAAAAATTTTGAGCCAGAACTGCATTTTTGTGTAAAAAATTAAATTTTTCATTTGCACAGCCCAGTTGTATCAAAATTGGTGAAACCCCTGGGGGTTTGAAATGTACACTATAGCCCTAGATGAATTCCCTGAGGGGTGTAGTTTGCAAAATGGGGTCACTTGTGGGGGGGTTCCACTGTATTGGTGCTTCGGGGGTCTTGCTAATGCGACATAGCACCCACCAACATTCCACCAGAATCTGAGCTGCAAAATCCAAAAATCACTCCTTCCCTTCTGAGTCCTGCCATGCACCCAACTGGTATTTTTTGGTCACATGTGAGGCATTGCCGTACTCGGGAGAAATTGGGGCACAGATTTTGGGGTGCTTTTTCTCCTTCATACCTTATGAAAATGAAAAATTTTGAGCCAGAACTGCATTTTTGTGTAAAAAAATGTAATTTTTCATTTTCACTGCCCAGTTGTATCAAAATTGGTGAAACCCCTGGGGGTTTGAAATGTACACTATACCCCTAGATGAATTCCCTGAGGGGTGTAGTTTGCAAAATGGGGTCACTTGTGGGGGGGTTCCACTGTATTGGTGCTTCGGGGGTCTTGCTAATGCGACATAGCACCCACCAACATTCCACCAGAATCTGAGCTGCAAAATCCAAAAATCACTCCTTCCCTTCTGAGTCCTGCCATGCACCCAACTGGTATTTTTTGGTCACATGTGAGGCATTGCCGTACTCGGGAGAAATTGGGGCACAGATTTTGGGGTGCTTTTTCTCCTTCATTCCTTGTTAAAATGACAAATTTGGAGCCAGAACTGCATTTTTGTGTAAAAAAATGTAATTTTTCATTTTCACTGCCCAGTTGTATCAAAATTGGTGAAACCCCTGGGGGTTTGAAATGTACACTATACCCCTAGATGAATTCCCTGAGGGGTGTAGTTTGCAAAATGGGGTCACTTGTGGGGGGGTTCCACTGTATTGGTGCTTTGGGGGTCTTGCTAATGCGACATAGCACCCACCAACATTCCACCACCAAAAATCACTCCTTCCCTTCTGAGTCCTGCCATGCACCCAACTGGTATTTTTTGGTCACATATGAGGCATTGCCATACTCGGGAGAAATTGGCGCACAGATTTTGGGGTGCTTTTTCTCCTTCATACCTTATGAAAATGAAAAATTTTGAGCCAGAACTGCATTTTTGTGTAAAAAAATGTAATTTTTCATTTTCACTGCCCAGTTGTATCAAAATTGGTGAAACCCCTGGGGGTTTGAAATGTACACTATACCCCTAGATGAATTCCCTGAGGGGTGTAGTTTGCAAAATGGGGTCACTTGTGGGAGGGGTTCCACTGTATTGGTGCTTTGGGGGTCTTGCTAATGCGACATAGCACCCACCAACATTCCACCAGAATCTGTGCTGCAAAATCCAAATATCACTCCTTCCCTTCTGAGTCCTGCCATGCACCCAACTGGTATTTTTTGGTCACATGTGAGGCATTGCCATACTCGGGAGAAATTGGGGCACAGATTTTGGGGTGCTTTTTCTCCTTCATACCTTATGAAAATGAAAAATTTTGAGCCAGAACTGCATTTTTGTGTAAAAAAATGTAATTTTTCATTTTCACAGCCCAGTTGTATCAAAATTGGTGAAACCCCTGGGGGTTTGAAATGTACACTATACCCCTAGATGAATTCCCTGAGGGGTGTAGTTTGCAAAATGGGGTCACTTGTGGGGGGGTTCCACTGTATTGGTGCTTTGGGGGTCTTGCTAATGCGACATAGCACCCACCAACATTCCACCAGAATCTGTGCTGCAAAATCCAAATATCACTCCTTCCCTTCTGAGTCCTGCCATGCACCCAACTGGTATTTTTTGGTCACATGTGAGGTATTGCCATACTCGGGAGAAATTGGGGCACAGATTTTGGGGTGCTTTTTCTCCTTCATTCCTTGTTAAAATGACAAATTTGGAGCCAGAACTGCATTTTTGTGTAAAAAAATGTAATTTTTCATTTTCACTGCCCAGTTGTATCAAAATTGGTGAAACCCCTGGGGGTTTGAAATGTACACTATACCCCTAGATGAATTCCCTGAGGGGTGTAGTTTGCAAAATGGGGTCACTTGTGGGGGGGTTCCACTGTATTGGTGCTTTGGGGGTCTTGCTAATGCGACATAGCACCCACCAACATTCCACCACCAAAAATCACTCCTTCCCTTCTGAGTCCTGCCATGCACCCAACTGGTATTTTTTGGTCACATATGAGGCATTGCCATACTCGGGAGAAATTGGGGCACAGATTTTAGGGTGCTTTTTCTCCTTCATACCTTATGAAAATGAAAAATTTTGAGCCAGAACTGCATTTTTGTGTAAAAAAATGTAATTTTTCATTTTCACTGCCCAGTTGTATCAAAATTGGTGAAACCCCTGGGGGTTTGAAATGTACACTATACCCCTAGATGAATTCCCTGAGGGGTGTAGTTTGCAAAATGGGGTCACTTGTGGGGGGGTTCCACTGTATTGGTGCTTTGGGGGTCTTGCTAATGCGACATAGCACCCACCAACATTCCACCAGAATCTGTGCTGCAAAATCCAAATATCACTCCTTCCCTTCTGAGTCCTGCCATGTACCCAACTGGTATTTTTTGGTCACATGTGAGGCATTGCCATACTCGGGAGAAATTGGGGCACAGATTTTGGGGTGCTTTTTCTCCTTCATACCTTATGAAAATGAAAAATTTTGAGCCAGAACTGCATTTTTGTGTAAAAAAATGTAATTTTTCATTTTCACAGCCCAGTTGTATCAAAATTGGTGAAACCCCTGGGGGTTTGAAATGTACACTATACCCCTAGATGAATTCCCTGAGGGGTGTAGTTTGCAAAATGGGGTCACTTGTGGGGGGGTTCCACTGTATTGGTGCTTCGGGGGTCTTGCTAATGCGACATAGCACCCACCAACATTCCACCAGAATCTGAGCTGCAAAATCCAAAAATCACTCCTTCCCTTCTGAGTCCTGCCATGCACCCAACTGGTATTTTTTGGTCACATGTGAGGCATTGCCGTACTCGGGAGAAATTGGGGCACAGATTTTGGGGTGCTTTTTCTCCTTCATTCCTTGATAAAATGACAAATTTGGAGCCAGAACTGCATTTTTGTGTAAAAAAATGTAATTTTTCATTTTCACTGCCCAGTTGTATCAAAATTGGTGAAACCCCTGGGGGTTTGAAATGTACACTATACCCCTAGATGAATTCCCTGAGGGGTGTAGTTTGCAAAATGGGGTCACTTGTGGGGGGGTTCCACTGTATTGGTGCTTTGGGGGTCTTGCTAATGCGACATAGCACCCACCAACATTCCACCACCAAAAATCACTCCTTCCCTTCTGAGTCCTGCCATGCACCCAACTGGTATTTTTTGGTCACATATGAGGCATTGCCATACTCGGGAGAAATTGGCGCACAGATTTTGGGGTGCTTTTTCTCCTTCATACCTTATGAAAATGAAAAATTTTGAGCCAGAACTGCATTTTTGTGTAAAAAAATGTAATTTTTCATTTTCACTGCCCAGTTGTATCAAAATTGGTGAAACCCCTGGGGGTTTGAAATGTACACTATACCCCTAGATGAATTCCCTGAGGGGTGTAGTTTGCAAAATGGGGTCACTTGTGGGAGGGGTTCCACTGTATTGGTGCTTTGGGGGTCTTGCTAATGCGACATAGCACCCACCAACATTCCACCAGAATCTGTGCTGCAAAATCCAAATATCACTCCTTCCCTTCTGAGTCCTGCCATGCACCCAACTGGTATTTTTTGGTCACATGTGAGGCATTGCCATACTCGGGAGAAATTGGGGCACAGATTTTGGGGTGCTTTTTCTCCTTCATACCTTATGAAAATGAAAAATTTTGAGCCAGAACTGCATTTTTGTGTAAAAAAATGTAATTTTTCATTTTCACAGCCCAGTTGTATCAAAATTGGTGAAACCCCTGGGGGTTTGAAATGTACACTATACCCCTAGATGAATTCCCTGAGGGGTGTAGTTTGCAAAATGGGGTCACTTGTGGGGGGGTTCCACTGTATTGGTGCTTTGGGGGTCTTGCTAATGCGACATAGCACCCACCAACATTCCACCAGAATCTGTGCTGCAAAATCCAAATATCACTCCTTCCCTTCTGAGTCCTGCCATGCACCCAACTGGTATTTTTTGGTCACATGTGAGGTATTGCCATACTCGGGAGAAATTGGGGCACAGATTTTGGGGTGCTTTTTCTCCTTCATTCCTTGTTAAAATGACAAATTTGGAGCCAGAACTGCATTTTTGTGTAAAAAAATGTAATTTTTCATTTTCACTGCCCAGTTGTATCAAAATTGGTGAAACCCCTGGGGGTTTGAAATGTACACTATACCCCTAGATGAATTCCCTGAGGGGTGTAGTTTGCAAAATGGGGTCACTTGTGGGGGGGTTCCACTGTATTGGTGCTTTGGGGGTCTTGCTAATGCGACATAGCACCCACCAACATTCCACCACCAAAAATCACTCCTTCCCTTCTGAGTCCTGCCATGCACCCAACTGGTATTTTTTGGTCACATATGAGGCATTGCCATACTCGGGAGAAATTGGGGCACAGATTTTAGGGTGCTTTTTCTCCTTCATACCTTATGAAAATGAAAAATTTTGAGCCAGAACTGCATTTTTGTGTAAAAAAATGTAATTTTTCATTTTCACTGCCCAGTTGTATCAAAATTGGTGAAACCCCTGGGGGTTTGAAATGTACACTATACCCCTAGATGAATTCCCTGAGGGGTGTAGTTTGCAAAATGGGGTCACTTGTGGGGGGGTTCCACTGTATTGGTGCTTTGGGGGTCTTGCTAATGCGACATAGCACCCACCAACATTCCACCAGAATCTGTGCTGCAAAATCCAAATATCACTCCTTCCCTTCTGAGTCCTGCCATGTACCCAACTGGTATTTTTTGGTCACATGTGAGGCATTGCCATACTCGGGAGAAATTGGGGCACAGATTTTGGGGTGCTTTTTCTCCTTCATACCTTATGAAAATGAAAAATTTTGAGCCAGAACTGCATTTTTGTGTAAAAAAATGTAATTTTTCATTTTCACAGCCCAGTTGTATCAAAATTGGTGAAACCCCTGGGGGTTTGAAATGTACACTATACCCCTAGATGAATTCCCTGAGGGGTGTAGTTTGCAAAATGGGGTCACTTGTGGGGGGGTTCCACTGTATTGGTGCTTTGGGGGTCTTGCTAATGCGACATAGCACCCACCAACATTCCACCAGAATCTGTGCTGCAAAATCCAAATATCACTCCTTCCCTTCTGAGTCCTGCCATGCACCCAACTGGTATTTTTTGGTCACATGTGAGGCATTGCCATACTCGGGAGAAATTGGGGCACAGATTTTGGGGTGCTTTGTCACCTTCATTCCTTGTGAAAATGAAAAATTTTGAGCCAGAACTGCATTTTTGTGTAAAAAATTTAATTTTTCATTTTCACTGCCCAGTTGTACCACAATTGGTGAAACCCCTGGGGGTTTGAAATGTACACTATACCCCTAGATGAATTCCTTGAGGGGTGTAGTTTGCAAAATGGGGTCACTTGTGGGGGGGTTCCTAACTTTTAGCATCTTATGGTGCCTAGAAACCTACATGGTGCCTAAAAAATTATCTCATAAAAAGGAGGCTCCAAAATCAAGTAGGTGCTCCTTCTATTATGAAGCCTGTGGTTTGGTCAACGTGCACACTAGGGCCACATATAGGATATTTATGAAAACAAAAGAATTGGGGGAATCAATTTTTAGTCACATTTCTCTAGTAAAATGTACTGTGTTCCTTAGAAAAATGTATTAAAATTGCAAATCTGCAAAAAAATTTTTTTTTTGAAATTTCACCTACACTTTGTTTTAATTCCTGTGAAACACCTAAAGGGTTAACAAACTTCCAAAATGCTGTTTTGAATACTGTGAGGGGTGCAGTTTTTGAAATGGCATCATTTATGGGGGTGTCTCACATACAAGTCCCTCAAAGTCACATCAGAACTGAACTGGTCCCTAAAAAAATCAGTGTTTGAAATTTTCTTGAAAATTTGAGAATTTGCTATTCATATTGTAAGCCTCCTAGTGTCCAAAAAAATTAAAAGGAAGTTGAAATAATGATGGAAACATAAAGTAGACATATGGTCTATGTTAGTTATTAACTATTTTGAGTGGTATGATTATTTGTCTCACAAGCAGAAAATTTAACATTTTGCAAATTGCTAAATTTTCCATTTTTTTACGACATTTTGGTATTTTTCACAAAAAAACACAGACTGTATCGACCCAAATTTACCACTAATTTGAAGTACAATGTGTCACGAAAAAACAATCTCAAAATCACTGGGATAAGTAAAAGCAAAAAAAAGTTATCCCCACTTAAGTGAAACATGTCAGATTTGAAAAAAAGGGCTCTGTCAGGAAGGCAAAAACTGGCTCTGTCAGGAAGGGGTTAAACATTTAAACATTCAAAACACAGCACACAATGTAGTTTATGGGTGAAACACACATTAATTGAGTCCACAACTGCAAAAAGGGACCACTGCTGCTTTGTGCGCTCTGTTGTAATGTCTGTGCGCACACTCAGCGAGTTGTGTGCGCGCGCACGCGCGCACAGCTTAGAGGGAACACTGGTCAGGATAGACGCAAAGGACGCCGCGCTGATATAAAAGGGTCTCGCTCACCTCGGGTTCAGCACTGCGCCTTTTCTTAAACAGATTCAAATCAGCTGAAAGAAAACAAATGTGTATTCAGTATATCTATATAATAAATCCAATGGAAACTTTGGGCAGCAAATGCCGTATGACTCTTACAAATATTAATTAGGGATGTGCACCGGCCACTTTTTGGGTTTTGGGTTCTGATTACCTTGAGGTTTTGGGTTCTAATGGGTTTTGGCAAAACACCTCCTAAACGTTTTGTGTTTGGATTCTTTGGGTTTTGGGTTCTGATTTTTTTTTTTTTTAAAGCATAAAAACTGCTAAAATCGCAGAATTTGGGTTTTTTTTTTGCTCCTACGCTATATTTACCTCAATAACATTTATGTACACTCATTTCCAGTCTATTCTGAACACCTCACACCTCACAATATTGTTTTTAGGGCAAAAGGTTGCACCGAGGTAGCTGGATAACTATGCTACGGCAGGTAGATACGGCAGTACTAGGCACCAGGCAGGTAGATAAGTCAGTACTAGGCACCAGGCAGGTAGATAAGTCAGTACTAGGCACCAGACAGGTAGATCCGGCAGTACTAGGCACCAGACAGGTAGATACGGCAGAACTAGGCACCAGACAGGTAGATACGGCAGTACTAGGCACCAGACAGGTAGATACGGCAGTACTAGGCACCAGACAGGTAGATACGGCAGTACTAGGCACCAGGCAGGTAGATACGGCAGTACTAGGCACCAGACAAGTAGATACGGCAGTACTAGGCACTAGGTCAGGTAGATACGGCAGTACTAGGCACCAGACAGGTAGATACAGCAGTACTAGGCACCAGACAGGTAGATACGGCAGTACTAGGCACCAGACAGGTAGATACGGCAGTACTAGGCACCAGACAGGTACATGCAGCAGTACTAGGCACCAGACGGTAGATACGACAGTACAATACTTGTTGACCTTCAGTGGATGTTGACCTAAATAGGATCGACCCAATGACCACATCCCGTTACCCATAACAACCAATCAGACTCTACATTTATATAGCACCTTCTAGACATTTAAAGCTAGAATCTGATTGGTTGCTCTGGGAAACATCTCCCCTTCTATAAACCCGCACCTTAGTAAATATGTCCCTTTGTATCTACAACAAGATGTCTAAAAAATGATCCAAATGTTCCGTAAATAACAACAAGGCCTTACTCTATATATATGGTATTGGTTCATCCCAGGCACCTTATGGTTCATTTGTGGACACTTTCCTTGAGGGTCCGTATATATAACAATGGATGGAAGAGACGTCTACTCACTGAGCAGCACCGCAATCCCTATTATCAGCAGAGATCCAGCGAAGATCAAGCCCCCGATACGAAGAGTCTTGTAATCTGGAAGGAGACGGTGGAGAGCTAAGGGGGAGATGTACTAGTAGGTCGTGGAGAAAGAAAAAGCTCCAACCAATAAGCCCCTAACTGCCACACCAATCACTGTGAACAATGGCAGTTATGGGCTGTTTGGTTGGTACTTCCCATAAACTGTAAGTTCCAATGGGGGTAAGGACTGTACAGTGCTGTGCATTTGATGCCACTATATAAATAGTATATATAACAATACAAATAACTCACCATAATTAAAGCGATTGTATTCTTCAGCCCGTCCTGCAGAGGGCAGCAAAGAGTGAGAGAAGAACACATCATCATCATCATCAATGGATTAAATAACAATCGCTGGCAATACTTTATTTTACAGGTTAAAAAGAATTACCTCAGCCCCGTAAGTGTATACTATAAACCCTACGTACAAAGGATAAACTCGTGAAAAATAAAAAATAAAACTACTGGATCTTAAATGATTGTTTCGGCAACTCTGGGGATATCGCTTTGATGCGAAGTGTCCAAATTCACCTCACATGTAGGTGGATGTGTCAGATGAAAATTACCAGTGGGGGGTGGGGGGGGGGGGTGTCATTCAGCACAGTTCAAAATTCTGATAGTGGAATGACACCGACTTGCAATAAGTCAGTTTAGAATGGCAGTTGGTGGCAAATGGTGGGTGTCCCCTATTTGACGTTTGGACTGAGCAACAGCCCCCTCCTGAAGCCTCCACTGCAGTGGCGGAACTACCGAGGGTGCAGCTGCTATGGGGCCCGGCAGCTAGGGGGCCCCATGGAGAGCAAGCAAACCCCTGCACCTTCTGTAGTTTTATTATTTTGTTGGAGAAACGCTGGCCGCCTGCTTCACCACTTCTCCGCCACCACTTGTGCACTTCTGTGCACAAGGAGACAGGCAGGGGGTGAGGCCATGAAGAAGGAGCCAAGGGGGAGGCGCCATGCAGTAGGGGCGGATCGTTTGAATGAGTTGGGCGGGGAGTGTGGGATGTAGCGCCGTTTGGGAGAAGCCTAGCGAGGGGTGGCAGCCCTGTGCAGAAGGAGCCAGGTGTGGCTTGGGAGGTGGCGCAGTGCGGATGCAGCTGTGCGGGGGTGCCGTGTGGGAGAAGCTGGGCGGGGAAAGAAGCAGGAGTCCTGCTTGAAAGCTGGTCCATCCACCCACGCTGCCAGCCAAGTGCCTGCCTGGGTCCTGCTGGTGAAATGTACTACTGTACATAATAAGTTTCAAATGTTTTATTTACTTTTTTAAATGTGTTGAATCTGTCTTATACAAATGTAATGTTTGCTGCGATGCGGCATGCTGTGCCGGGCTGTGACTATTTGCAGGCGGTGATGGGTGACCGTTCCATTAGAGATTAATGGAGCGATCACCAGTTACAAATAGTCACAGGCCGGCGAGGCATGCAGCATCGCAGCAAACATAAACATGGCTACTTTGTCCTGCAGACCCCACAGCAGCTTGGGGGAGCCAGTGGGGTCTGCGGGAAACGTCTCTGGTCGGAAGTTGTTGCACCAGCTGCAGACACATGGGGCTCGCTGTGCCGAGAGTGTCCGCCCAACATTTGTTTTTAAGTTCCGGCTCCGGTGTTCTTACAGCATATTGTGTAAGGGACATTACAGTGTGTTGTATAATGTGTAAGGGGCATTGCGGTGTATCGAATAATGTGTAAGGGGCATTGCGGTGTGTTGTATAATGTGTAAGGGGCATTGCGGTGTATCGGATAATGTGTAAGGGGCATTGCGGTGTGTGGCATAATGTGACAGGGGCATTACGGTGTGTTGTATAATGTGTATAGGGTATTGCAGTTTGTCGCATAATGTGAAAGTCGCATTACGGTGTGTCGCATATTGTGTGAGAGGCATTTTGGTGTGTCACATATTATATAAGGGGAATTATGGTGTAGCATATTGTGTAAGGGGCATGATGGCGTGTGGCATATTGTGTAAGGGGCATTACTGTGTGTCACATAATGTGTAGTGGGCATTGCCGGGGAGGCCCCATTATAAATTTTGCTATGGGGCCCACAAAGTTCTAGTTACGCCCCTGCACCACCGTTCACCCCCTGTGGCTGGGAAGCACAGGTACCTATACATAAAGGTGTATGGAACAGTGGTCCTTTGAAATTAATTTTTTTATACTTTATTTTTTTTTTCATTTATTGGGACAGAATTACAATTAGCCCATTATTTCCTCATGTTACCAACCTGCAGCCAGGACGGCACCGAGAATCAGGAGCCAGAACAGGACATTCTGAAACAGAACATATTAGGTAAGATACTCGGTTCAGCTAAGTTGCTCGTGTCACAGTCAATAAGACGGCATCCTTACATCGTCAACATGTTCTATTTAATAAGTCTTTCTAGTACTGTGGCCTATGTATTTATTAAGCTGATTATAGTCTCCTTACTGGGCTTCCCTAATACAGACGCTCACAACTACAATCCATACTGAATACAGCTGAGAGACTAATCTTCCTCGCCAGACGTCCATCGTCTGTGTATCCGCTATGTCAGTCCCTCCATTGGATACCTGTATTCTACCATATTCCATATAACATAAACCAAACTACCCCAATGTTCATCTCTTATCCCATAATATCTCCCAACCCGACCGCTCCGGTAGATTTACTCCTCCAAGTCTTATGCTGCCTATACACTTGTGAGATATTGCATACAATCATTCGATTTTGACCACATCTGATTTTTAACCACATGCGATAGCTCAAATGCAATCCACTGGTGGGGGGAGGAGGGGACACATTCGGAGGCGTGGGGTTTGGGATGAGGGGGCCAGAGGGACCGCTGGCAGCGTGGAAGAGGGCACAGCGGGGGAGCGGGAGGACACAGCTACGTGCATCATCCAGCAGATACTCACATGTGCTGAGTGAGTGCTGGTATCCTCCTGCACTGCACGCTGTCTCAGCCTCAGTCCCCGCCCAGGTCAGGTCTCGGATCAGCGGGCGGTGGTGGCGGAAGAATTGTTTAAAACACTGGGCTGCCCTCTGATTGGCTGAGAGTCAGTCAGGGGGCAGCCCAGTGTTTTAAACAATTTGCACCAGATGCGATCATATGCGATGGGACATCACATGGCTTTAGAATCTAGTGATGGGGAACCTTTGGCCCTCCAGCTGTTGTTGGACTACACATCCCAGCATGCCCTGCTACAGTTTTGCTATTTGGCCAGGCTAAAACTGTTGCAGGGCATGCTGAGATGTGTAGTACAACAACAGCTGGAGGGCTGAAGGATACCTATCCCTGCTTTAGAATCTAGGGAGTGAAGACGTTCATGTCCCCTCTGAAGGTACAAGCTGGCTGTCCGCCGCACACACACAGTATGACAGAAAAGCACCAGGAGATATTTTGGGGGCAATTTGCAATAATATAATGGGATTCATAGCAACAATGCAGATTGTGCACTGAATAATACAATTATTATATTGTGGCATCAGAATTCACGTTTCTAAGCACCTTAACCTAAAAAGGACAGGTTTTACATCTTTTCTCCCCGTGATCTCGTTTCCTGACCTTTGCCCTCTGTCCTGTGCATTTCTCTAAGGCGGTGAAATCAGCCCAACATTTTAAATCCTACCAGAATAACTACCATGGGTGCAAGGGCCGCAGCTGCTAAGGGGCCCCAGCTGTTTCCAGGGCCCACATTTCCTACTACACCAGGTCACTAGCTGCTCCAAAAGTCTGCGACTCCACCCTCACCCCTGCCCGCCACAGCAAGCAGCTGCTGGCTGCCATAGCACATGCCCACCCCAAGCTGCAGCTGCAGAGGATGTAGTGTCTACCCTCACTGAGGAAAAGTTTGCAAGCACCAGGCAGCAGAACAGTACTGTGATTTGTGGGTATTTAGGAGGCGGGGCCTAATGCTGGGAAGTGCCTGCCCTCGTGTCTTGTGTTTGTGCTGTAGAAGTTCTTACTTCATGATCCAGATGGCAAGATGTCCGTGTCAGTAGATTTTGACAGACACCCCCCCCCCCCCCCAAAGAAAAGTGACAAACTCATGTCAACCTTTCCTCATGTCGACCGTATGCTTATGTTGACATTTTGGCAATGTCGACCTTGACCACATTGATCTTTTCCATGTGTCAACTTTTTCTCTAGGTGTCAGGGAAAATGCAGGCGTGGCCAGGCCCTTTCAGGGAGGGTGTGTGACGTCAGCTCCGGCCTCGCTCCGCCTGATTCTGACCGCAGAGATGTGGAGGGGTCAGAGTAACACACAGACTGCAAACAATGGAAAAATCATTTGATGGCAAGTGAGTTGCGAATGGATTTGCAGTGCGCCGCAGATCAGCATTATATGCGCAACCAGACCGCAGGACACTGCTAAACCTTCCATCAGCGATCAGGTCTGAATAAGACCCTTTACCACCAGGGTCACTGGAGAATATGAACTGTTAATCCGTTCAAAATATTTGCTCAATTTATGACTTTGTATCCAAGAAACTTGTTCACCGTAACTTCCGTATTTCCAGGGATTTGTACTTCGAACGCAAACAAATGAATAGGACCTTCCAAATGAGAGACCCCACCAGTAGTTCCCATGCTCTGTTCCCCCCTAAAGGCCCATACACACTATAAGATTATTGTTTCAATCTGGCCGGTTGGAATGAAAATCTGGAAATTATTGGGAACAAATTACAATCAACCGCTTGCTCCCAAATGCTGGAAAATGGACAGAAGCCGTCATCTGCATCAATAGATTTAACCAATTTGTCTGTAGGACCAATTTTATCTGTTTTCCATATTTAGGAGCAAATGGTCAATTGTCATTTATGCCCCAAAATTTCCAGATTTTCATTCCAACCAGCCAGATTAAAAACATAATGGTATGTATGACCCTTTACAATCCAGGATTTAAGGATTCCCATACTTGAGCACAGAAGACAATCAAATTGACTTGAGTTACTTATTAAGCCACAAGTGTAGATATCCCCAATACCGGTACTGTAATGGTGCTATGAGAACTGCGTTTGGGTACCTCTGGGAACCTCTGAATACCGGGACAGTTGTGGATTTCCTATTTCTGCGGATCACATTGTCATTACCCACAAATGCAGAAAACATATTTCATTTGGTAATTAAAGGCCTAGATTGCAGAATACAGAATACATGGGTTACTTATTTGTGAATAGTAATATACAGGGGAAATGGCGTCTCTCATTGCATTGCGGATTTTTAAACTTGGATCGTCTTTAAAAGAAACTTCTTGTCATCCATCAGTAAGTTCCATAAGAGAGAGATAGATATAAAACTGTAAGTCACGGTTCCCGGTTTTGCAAATTTGTTTATGTACTCTGTAATTGGGCGCTGCGGATCCCTTGTGGCGCCATATAAATAAAGGAAGATAATAAGAATAAGGATACTCCGTCTCTTACCTTACAAGCCATGGTGAGGATACTGGACACGGCGACCACAGTTACAGCACACAAGTCCGTATACAGCCCACTAACCCTTCTCATTGCAGGATGTATTGACTGAAAACATGCACAAGACAGAACAGGACTAAAGCAGACACAGACCCAAAACAGGAGATATATACAGTGTATATACAGTGTCTATTGGAGGTGGTCAGAGGTTTACATCAGACCACAGAATCCCATAGCAGGCCAGAAGGTGTCAGAGGGATACAGGGATTTGGTAACTGGCGACTCTTCTTAGTACATAGTAACAAGCACAATACACTATTATCCCCTTGTAAGTACAGGAGCACCTAGAACGTGGATTACGTTACGTGGCCTGTCTCAATATCTTTTCCTGTAACTTAGGGCCTTATTTTGGTTCACTCTTAGAGGCAAAATCCTTCTTAGATGGGTAAAATCATGTGCACTGCAGGGGGGCAGATATAACATGTGCAGATAGAATTAGATTTGGGTGGGGTTTTTCTTCAAAGTGAGATCTATATTGCAGTGTAAAATAAAGCAGCCAGTATTTACCCTGCACAGAAACAAAATAACTCACCCAAATCTAATTCTCTCTGCACATGTTACATCTGCCCCACCTGCAGCGCTCATGGTTTTACCCATCTAAGAATGATTTTGCCTCTAAGAGTGAACCAAAATAAGGCCCTTAGTTACGATTATTATTTATCAGTTAATTTATAGCGCACACATATTCCACAGCGCGGTACAGAGAGTATGTGGCCCCTTGCATCGATCCCTGCCCTGGTGGAGCTTACATTCTAGCGAGTGAATCAGAATCATCCCCACACATAGGGGTTTATTCTAGTTCATTCTTTCTGACAAAATCCTTCTTAGATGGGCAAAACCATGTGCACTGCAGGGGGGCAGATGTAACATGTGCAGAGAGAATTAGATTTGGGTGAGTTATTTTGTTTCTGTGCAGGGAAAATACTGACTGCTTTATTTTACACTGCAATATAGATCTCACTTTGAAGAAAAACCCCACCCAAATCTAATTCTATCTGCACATGTTACATCTGCCCCACCTGCAGTGCACATGGTTTTGTCCATCTAAGAAGGATTTTGTCAGAAAGAATGGACTAGAATAACCCCCATAGTGAGTTTGGCCCCATCCTGTTGTTTTGGGAACCGCGCCGGCACATGGTATATTATGCGCATGTACAGCTGCTCCGCTTGGTGAATGGCTTTGGCGACTTGCATAGTTGCCAAACTATTCATAAACATCGGGGCGGGCAGCGGGGAGGAATGGGGCTCGTTCATGGGAACACCCAGTGTTTTATGGGCGTTCCCGTGGGTACACGTGCGGGTTGATGCTTGCCCACGCCATCTTTGTCCAGGCGCATGCAAATAAGAGTCAGTTTCACCGACTTCTATTTACGATGGCGGAAGAAATCATTCGATGGTCGGCGATGATGGTCGTGCAGTGGAGGCATGCGAGGGTGTGTGTTTTTGTTAGACAACCGCTCGCATGTTACCGAGGGGAATCAGTGGCGGCAGGAAGAGGGCGTTCAGACGGGCGGCGTCTCAGGGGCTTGGTAAGCGGAGATGTTCGCAGATTACCGAGCCAACCGGAATGGTACCCAATATTCCCTACCACATGTGCGCACACACACACACACACTCTCACACACATTCACGCTAGGGTTCATTTGGTCAGGAGCCAATAACAGCATATTTTTGGACTGGTAGGGGAGAATATACAAACTCCCCACAGAGTCATGGTGGGAATCAAACCCATGACCATAGTGCTGTGAGGCAGTAATGCTAACCATTAGACCAGGCATGGTACTGCTTTCCTAGCACGGCCCCCGTCTCATTGATTGTATGCCTTAAGTTTAAGGTACTTAAGGCATACAATCAACGCGATGGACCCGATTTTTTAATCTCATGGATCTTATGCATCCATAAGATGCATGAGATCCATGAGATAAAAAATCGTGAGCCCCCAATAACCATTGTTAGCGCCACCAGCACTATCAACGCCAACCCGAAGTATGGCGAGCACAGCGAGCCCGCGAGGGGCGGCGGCACGCGTCCTCCGACCTTTTCATACCCTCACTATCCATGTCGGCGTGGAGTTGATTTTATATAGTGTGGTGAGCGCAGCGAGCCCGAAGCGTGGCAAGCGCAGCGAGCCCCGCGAAGGGACGCGGACTACTTTACATGTATTCTGCGTCCGCTCACCACGCTTCGGGCTCAGTGGCTCGCTGCGCTCGCCACACTATATAGAATCAACTCCACGCCGACGTGGATAGTGGGGGTATGAAAAGGTCGGAGGACGCGTAACGCCGCCCCTCGCGGGCTCGCTGTGCTTGCCACGGTCCGGGTTGGCGTCAATAGTGGGGTGGAGTTAACAATGGGGGGGCCTTTTTACATTGATTCCAATGTAAAAATCTCGTCGATTGCGTCAATTGCATCATCTCATGCATCTTATGCCGCACAAACACATAAGATGCATGAGATGCTTGAGATATCAGCCCCACGCATACAATCTAGATCGTGGACGCCGTGCTAGGAAAGCAATACCCCAGGCATTCCCAACCACGGTCCTCAAGGCATACTAACAGTCCAGGTGTTAGAGATATTCATGCTTCAGCACAGGTGACTTAAACCTTTGCCAACGTTGCTGTGAGAGATGTGCACTCACAGCGACTGTTTTTTTTTTTTATATTTAACAAAACTTTAATGAATCAACTTCAGATTGTTAACTAAAGCGATTCATATTCCTCCACTTCGATCCTGGCCTTCTTAGCAAATATCTCACACAACTCTCACCGCAACGCTGGCAATCAATGGGTTAATTATTACTTCAGCTATTGTGATGTAAACACCTGTGCCCAATATCCACTTAGCGGCTTCTGTGTTTTTTTTCCCCATTTTGTCAGATCATGAGATCGATATAATTTTTTTGTAAATATTTTATTTAGAGACACTATTCAACGGAAACCTGATAAAACAATTTAATGTACTTATATGTTAGCCGGGCGCCCGGCTAAGCAGGGGGCGGGCAGGCGGGTGGGCGGCAGCGGCCGGATACCGGTGGGTGGGTGTTGAGGCAGCGGGCGGGAGGGCGGCGGCGGCCGGCTAAGCAGCGTGCGGGCAGGTGGTGAGGAAGTAGGTGGTGAGACAGCGGTGACGCGGGCGGGTAGGCGAGCGGCGGTGACACGATGTGGCCACTGGGGGAGCATCACGTTTTCCCCGCTTTCCCAGCTGCACTAGCCAGCCACCTTTGCCATCCATGGTCCCCCAGCCACCTTTGCCATCGATGGTTGCCATTGATGGAAAAAGTGCAACTGACCATCGATTGTGTGTAAGTGCAATGGATGACCATCGATGTTTTTACACATTGATGGTCATCGTTGCCTTTGCCATCGATGGTTACCATTAATGGAAAAGTGCAACTGACCATCGATGGTGTATAAGTGCAATGGATGATCATCAATGTTTTTACACATTGATGGTCATCCTGGGATTTTTTTGTAAACATCGATGGTCGATGGCCATCCCTAAGCGCTGGGACTGTCATGGCGGACCCACGGAGAGCATATCCCCACTATTCACGTGGGCGTGGAGTTAATTTTATAAAGCGTGGCGAGCCCCGCGAGGGGATGCGGATACGTCCGCGAGGGGCTACGTGTACGCTCGCCACGCGAGGGGATGCGGATACGTCCGCGAGGGGATACGCGTACGCTCGCCACGCTTCGGGCTCGGGGCGAGCGTACACGTATCCCCTCGCGGACGTATCCGCATTCCCTCTCGGGGCTCGCCACGCTTTATAAAATTAACTCCACGCCCACGTGGATAGTGGGGATATGAAACATTATGCATTAACATAGCTCAAAATACATAAGTTACGTAGTTTACGTAACTAGCATATTGGTGTATTGGTATTCTCAATACACCACTACGCAAGCTACGTAACGGGCGCCCAACTAACATATTTAATACTTAACTACCCAATTTAATACTTATCGCAACAAGATAGCACGGAAAACAGCTAGATCCATCTAAGGTCCTGGTTAAGTCCTCCAGACCATAGAGTTTTCTCAATTTTCTGCTCACCACCTCAGGAGCCTGCGAGCAGTAGTGTGTGCAGGTGATAGAATGGAAATGACTGAAGGGATTTGCTTTCTTATCCCAGATTCTCCTTAGCACCAATTACAGGCTCAGATCTTCTGCATTGAGCACTGAAAACATGATGTAAATTAATACAATGGCTTATCCACACTCATCAAAAAGCTGCCAAATGGAGTAGATGGTACAGTAGGTTTATATTTTGTATACTGAAACTGAATTTTATGTTCATAGATTGTTCAATGTACCCCTGATGAAGTCTTTGTGATGAAACGTTTGACTTTTCTCTGAAGATTTTAATAAAAACCTAATTCGGAAGATCTTGGTTGTACGCTTCATAGAAAGAAATTGAACTACATGGACTGGTTCAATTGATTGGCGCTAGTACCACTATTGGGGAAGATAGATATATATTTGGATATTTGTGGTGGTACTAGCGCTGGTAGTCCCCGGATTTTTTGGATACTTCGAAATACTTCACACTGTCTAGTGTAGAGTCTTGTATGCACTTCCCTCTATCCTTTCGGGTGGCAGCACCTTCTCCTATGGGTTCTTGTTCTTTTGAACCCTCTGTACGATAAATCTGAAAAAAGGGTGAGATCGGCGCCTATAGTGCAGTAATTTCTTAACAGACTTTGTCTCCCTTCACCACATGAAGACAGACACACCCCCAATTTTAAAGGTGTACCGTGTAGGGTGGTTATCCACCACTGTTCTATGAGCGTCTTTAACAAGAAAATCCTGGTGACTCTGCAACCGATCTCAAGTAAAATTCCTCCTCACTCCACTCCGCCATATAATGTACGGTATACACATGTAGGGAGAGAGTACAGGAAAAACGGACTAGTGTAGTATGTTCAACAATTTATTTGCACCGCAAAAAACAATTAAAATCCGTACAATGTATAAAAACAAATAGGGCTTATCTGGTGGTGGTGTACACAACGAATATCATCCATCCATCACAGTCATAGCCAGTGGTCCCTCTCAACGCGTTTCATCCCTCTGGACTTCTTCAGGAGAGTGTTTGATGGTGGTATCCTAACCTCCTTTTATACTAGTAGTAACCAATCCCCAGCTGCTTAGGTTTCCCGCCCTGGGCTGTGCTCTAGTTTCCGTTTCCACTCCGTGGAACGCATACTTCCGGTTTCTGTATTCTTAATGGTTACCAAAACCGGGGCGAATATTACATTTAAGATTGCAACTATAAGAAAAAGAGGACCCCGTCTATGTGGGCCGCTCTAGTAATTGGAGTCCTTATGGTGTTTTTTCTTGGTGTTTTTTCTTGTTATCTGGGTAGTTAAACGTACCGCAGGCTGCTCCGTCCTAGACGGAGCGTCACTTCCGCTGTTTGGAGCGCTCACAGCTTCCGGCTGCGAGCGCTCGTGGAACGCAACGGACTTCCTGTTGCCGTTCACCACAATACTCACCTCCGGCCGGCTCGTCCCACACTGCGCGTCACTTCCGCAACGTGGAGCGCACATAGCTATCGGTGGTGAGCACCTGTGGAACGCAACACACTTCCTGTTATCGTTCATTTTGCTACCATGGTGATCTCTGCCACCGGTCACCATGGAGACTCATTTATACTAGGTACCTCCTATTTTTATTTTATATATGGGCAAATCGTTTGGACAGATCCTCTTTTTGGCATGAAGATCTCTTTTACTAGTCTTCATGGCTAATATGGGCAAAAATATATTTTATTAATGTGACTACATTTTTGTAATTTAGCCATATAATTAATGGGCTGTATAGAAAAATGATATATATATATATATATATATATATATATATATATATATGACAAATAGATGAAATTTTTTTTATATTTTTATATATATATTTATGTATGTACTTTTGTATTATTGCAAATACCATTCTAAGCATGTATGTCCGCGGAAGTTGATATATCCATGGAGGTCAAGGGTGGGGAAGCTTACACTTGGTTAGGCACTGTGACCATATAGACCAGGTGTGTGCAATACCCACATCTTATAACCTTCCTGGAGCAACTATTGTGCTGTTTTGAAATTTTTCATCTATTTGTCTTATATATATATAATTTTTCTATACAGCCCATTAATTATATGGCTAAATTACAAAAATGTAGTCACATTAATAAAATATATTTTTGCCCATATTAGCCATGAAGACTAGTAAAAGAGATCTTCATGCCAAAAAGAGGATCTGTCCAAACGATTTGCCCATATATAAAATAAAAATAGGAGGTACCTAGTATAAATGAGTCTCCATGGTGACCGGTGGCAGAGATCACCATGGTAGCAAAATGAACGATAACAGGAAGTGTGTTGCGTTCCACAGGTGCTCACCACCGATAGCTATGTGCGCTCCACGTTGCGGAAGTGACGCGCAGCGTGGGACGAGCCGGCCGGAGGTGAGTATTGTGGTGAACGGCAACAGGAAGTCCGTTGCGTTCCACGAGCGCTCGCAGCCGGAAGTGACGCTCCGTCTAGGACGGAGCAGCCTGCGGTACGTTTAACTACCCAGATAACAAGAAAAAACACCATAAGGACTCCAATTACTAGAGCGGCCCACATAGACGGGGTCCTCTTTTTCTTATAGTTGCAATCTTAAATGTAATATTCGCCCCGTTTTTGGTAACCATTAAGAATACAGAAACCAGAAGTATGCGTTCCACGGAGTGGAAACGGAAACTAGAGCACAGCCCAGGGCGGGAAACCTAAGCAGCTGGGGATTGGTTACTACTAGTATAAAAGGAGGTTAGGATACCACCATCAAACACTCTCCTGAAGAAGTCCAGAGGGATGAAACGCGTTGAGAGGGACCACTGGCTATGACTGTGATGGATGGATGATATTCGTTGTGTACACCACCACCAGATAAGCCCTATTTGTTTTTATACATTGTACGGATTTTAATTGTTTTTTGCGGTCCAAATAAATTGTTGAACATACTACACTAGTCCGTTTTTCCTGTACTCTCTCCCTACATGTGTATACCGTACATTATATGGCGGAGTGGAGTGAGGAGGAATTTTTCTTGAGATCAGTTGCAGAGTCACCAGGATTTTCTTGTTAAAGACGCTCCTAGAACAGTGGTGGATAACCACCCTACACGGTACACCTTTAAAATTGGGGGTGTGTCTGTCTTCATGTGGTGAAGGGAGACAAAGTCTGTTAAGAAATTACTGCACTATAGGCGCCCATCTCACCCTTTTTTCAGATATATATATTTATATATAAATATATAGCAGGTGTATTGGCGTCACTCTGGTCGGGATCAACGGTAAATCAAATAAATGCACACAGCACCATGATTTAGCAGCGTTTCAACTCCTTTAGTCTGAGTTTTTTCAAGCCATAGTGCATAATACAAGAAACACAGTTTAAATAGCACAAGTGATTATACAAGACACCTCCCATATCCGGAACGCAGCCGGTGGGGGTGACGTCATCCAACAGCCAAGACATAATGATACAACAAATACAATGAAAAATACAACCTACATATATAAATAACCTACATATATAAATAGAAAAAAGTGAAAAAGGTGTCCGCATGTGCCGACCATATAAACAAACACACTAAAATAGAAAATCTATCAAAAAATTACAAATGCTAACAATCCCGTCAATAGAAATAGTGCAGTCAGATAAATGTAGCACTCTGTGACAAATCACAGGATACAAAATATATGACAGCCAAGTGTATGTACAATAAATTCTGTTATAATGTGGCAAATGAAGAACATGTGTGGGTTAAAAAGCTTTTGTTAAGTCTTGAGTCCAGGTGGATCACTGGTTTAGTTTCCCTGGCTCCCAGAGGCCTTAACGAATCATTGGGTTTACATTGCTATCTGTAAAGGTGCCCATACACGTACCAATTACCCGGTACTTTTTTTGCTAAAATAGCATCGTTGTGCATGGGATGCGATGCTATTTTAGCACAAAAAGTACCGAGTAATTGGTATGTGTATGGGCACCTTTACAACTTCTTGCTTTTTAACCCACACATGTTCTTCATTTGCCACATTATAACAGAATTTATTGTACATACACTTGACTGTCATATTTTGTATCCTGTGATTTGTCACAGAGTGCTACATTTATCTGACTGCACTATTTCTATTAACGGGATTGTTAGCATTTGTAATTTTTTGATAGATTTTCTATTTTAGGGTGTTTGTTTATATGGTCGGCACATGCGGACACCTTTTTCACTTTTTTCTATTTATATATGTAGGTTATTTATATATGTAGGTTGTATTTTTCATTGTATCATTATGTCTTGGCTGTTGGATGACGTCACCCCCACCGGCTGCGTTCCGGATATGGGAGGTGTCTTGTATAATCACTTGTGCTATTTAAACTGTGTTTCTTGTATTATGCACTATGGCTTGAAAAAACCTCAGACTAAAGGAGTTGAAACGTTGCTAAATGATGGTGCTGTGTGCATTTATTTGATTTACCGTTGATCCCGACCAGAGTGACGCCAATACACCTGCTACATTCGACCACGCTAACCCGTGCTCAATTTGGAATAGGATAGATAGATGATAGATAGACGATAGCTAGATAGATAGCTAGATAGATAGTGGATTCGGCGGCAACAAGACAACTACAATATCAGTTGGCCGATGACCTACCACCTCTTGTGAGAGCTGGAACTCCCACACATCAAGAGCACAGAGTGACTCACAGCATTTTGGATTTGCTTGGTAAAAATGACCTGTGTTTGTTCTATGCTTTCATGTAAAAAGTCCAGGTCTGGGTCTTAAGCAGTGGCTAATATCCCAATAGCATAGCTCCCAACTGTCCCGCTTACTGCGGGAACGTCCCGGTATTTGGGGATGTTCCCACGTCCTGCAAAGGGCCCGCTATGTCCCGCGGTGGTGGTGGTGTTGGGGGGGGGGGGGGTAAGTTGGGAGTCCCCCCCAGCCTGAAGAGAATAGGCGTCTATTCAGCGACGCAGAGTGGTGAAAAGTGGGGGTGCGGCCTTAGGCCACGTCATCCCACGAGGCCACACCCCCTTTTCGGGCGCACACACGGCTTTGCCACGCACCTGTCCCGACCCAGCAGGACATAAAGTTGGGAGGTATGCAATAGGCAGATGAGGCATCACAATAGGAGCCTTCCGTTTCAGGACCACTTGTCCTGCTGTCGCAAAGGGGCAGAGCCTGAGCTGTACGTAACATATGATTCTGACCTATACACTAAGCCTTCGAGAAAGACAGATAAAGTACCAGCCCTTCAGCTCCCAACAGCCATGTTACAGACTGGGTTTAAAAAGTAACAGTTAGGAGCTACACCCACTATCTTGCGATCTCGGCAGTGCTGATGGTAGACACTGCAGCTTAACAGCCCACGACAATGCAGGCTGAGGTAGGGAGGACCATCAACCATCGCTGATTCAAAGTTGATGGTTTATGACCAATGTCAAAATAATTTTGCCATCGATGGGGGAGAACCAGATAGTTTCCATCCATCGAGGACACTGGGCATCCAGTATTGTTTTCAAAATGCCGGGACAAGGCACACAGCTCCTCCCCCATGACCTGATTGGGTCAGTCAAAGAAATTGAATGACCATCTATAGGTAAAACTATCAATAGTCATCCATCACATAGTTTGTTACTATCGATGGCTGGTTGCAGTATCGACAGCGAAGGGGAGAGGGCAATACCATTTTGCCTTGGATGGACTGACCTCTAAATCTTCCTCTGTTCTAAGTATGCTACAGGAACTTCATTTGGATGCTCCCAATCTTGTGATCTTCTGTTATTGGCTTTTTAGTTTTATTTTATTTGTTTAAAGTAAGATCAGAAGATATATCACTATAAGACACTCGCATCCTCCACTCCTTTCCTGTAACTGCGCAGTACATACAAAACCCATTGTTACATGATTTATAGATCCACCGTTTCCATCGTCTGCTGTTCTGCGTTTACGGTGACCGGTCCCGAACAATGGAGAAAGCTGATGAGTGGATTAAATAAGGTTTTCAACCCTATTTGCCTTTCATGATATGTGACCCATGGCCCCGTTATGGTGAAATTAACCAAAACGCTTTCTGTACCTTAGAGACATAACTCTGTTGCAAAAAAAAAAATATATATATATTTGGTACTTGTGTAATAGCACAGCGCCCGGCTATGATACGTTTTCAGCGTAGCCCAACGGCTGCCTAGCGTACTTAGCGTAATGACTCCGCAGCAGCCCGGCTCTGTCCCCGGCATTCATGGCTCTGTCCCCGGCAAGCCTAGCGAGTGCCTCACACTGGGTCTTATTCTAGTTCATTCTGACAAAATCCTTTTTAGATGGACAAAACCATGTGCATTGCAGGGGGGGCAGATGTAACATGTGCAGAGAGAATTAGATTTGGGTGGGGTTTTATTTCTAAGTGAGATCTATATTGCAGTGTAAAAATAAAGCAGCCAGTATTTACCCTGCACAGAAACAAAATAACTAAAATCTAATTCTCTCTGCACATGTTACATCTGCCCCCCTGCAGTGCACATGGTGAAGGATTTTGTCAGAAAGAGTTAACTAGAATAAGGCCCACAGTGCCAGTAACCGCCAGGTCCCCTGCGCTGGCGGACGCCGGCGGAGAGGCGCTCCATCTGTCCGAGGTGCAGGTGCGGGCGGCAACCCTGCCCGTGTCCGTTTCAGGGAGAGCCTCCTTTTCAACCCCCCACTATCCACGCCATCTCGAAGTGTGGCGAGCCCCTGCGAGGGAACGAGTTACGCGTCTCCCAGACCTGTTCATACCCCCACTATCCACTTTGGCGTGGAGTTAATTTTATAAAGTGTGACGAGGGGACACTCATTACTTTACATGTGTTCCGCTCGCCTTGCTGCGCTCACCACACTTTATAAAATAGATTCCATGCGGACGTGGATAGTGGGGGTATGAACAGGTTGGGTAGACGCGTAAAGGCTGCGCTCGCCACGCTTCGGGCTGGTGTGGATAGTGGGGGTGTTTCAGGAACACATCTGACAGGGCGCTGACTACGCTGGACGCGGGAACACTACGCTACGTCTGACAGGGACGCTGACTACGCTGGACGCGGGAACACTACGCTACGTCTGACAGGGACGCTGACTACGCTGGACGTGGGAACACACTACTTCTGAATGACTACGCTAACCGTGCAAACACTACGCTGATTCTGACAGGGACGCTACGCTAAGTACGAAACGGGCGCCACGCTATTACACAAGTGACAACATTTATTTAAACTTGAAAAAAAAAAAATCCCAAATTGCTCAAATACAACATCTAAACTGTTGAGGATCTATGATTTTTGTCAATATACAAACTCTGCAGAACATGTGTTACCTAGAAGACTGCAAGCCAGTTTTGCAGATTGAATTATGTTCTGCTGAACTACAAAGATCAGAAAAGTTCTAACTTCTTTCGCAGATGCCAAAATAGTTTTACTATATTATCTATCACACTAATTAATAGGCCACCCTCTACCATGCAGCTATGTAGCAGGTTCACCAGAAGGGCACATACCTAAAAAAATTTGATGAGCCTCAAAAAGATTTAAAGAAACTTTTCTGCAAGGAGCCAAGTTACAGCAGCGTGAGCAGGCCTTCATTCCGACAAAGACGGGAATCACACAGTGAGAAAACAAAACCATTTTATTTGTATTAGTAGCCAAAATATTTCTAAAGAAAACAGTTTACATTAAAAAAAAAGTGGGTGAGAGGTCCGACAGGCGAAGCGCATTGTTACAGAATGAAACTTCAAGTCCTTTTGGGAGAGATGCAGGCGTTCAGCAGTGACTGGCGCTCCCTGTAACAGATGCACAGCGATAAGACACAAGAAGCACAAAGATACCAAGAAGTCAACACAATTTATTGCAGTGAAAATTTGTGTCCGGCAACAAGAACTCACTATTCCAGTTAATGGAGGTCAGGAATGTTGCTCAACAGGGCATAAAGTGGTCATGCAGAGGCGGGGAAACTCATTTCTCTATGCCACCCAATTATTCCCCCCACCCCCCCCATTAGGCAGAGACAGGGCCTTTGGTAGGGGTTTTGGCATCTCCCTGCAAACTAGAATGCTATTCTGTGAGAATTACTGTGTAGGGCCAAAATGGAGGTTAAAATGTTCTACCTCACTATTAGAGGTAGTTCTACCCCGTTCCCCTTCACTTTAACCCCTGTTGCTCAAGAATGTCAAATACAGATTTGTTGATGGGCGAGATGCAGGGTTGACAGTTTACACCCCCCACCCCCCCCCCAAAAAAAAAAATCCTATTGCACTATGGGGAAACTCTAGCGACACTGGAAAATGATTCATTCAGTTATCAATTGAAGGATGGGCCTGAAAGCATTTGATTTTGCCATTAGACATAGGTGCCCATTATTTGGGCAGACAAGGACCTAGGATTAGCCGTACCAGCCCAGGACTCTGGGCAACGTCTTACCTGGAGCGATAAGATGTTGGCTTTGTGCACGGTTTCTTTGCCTGCAAAGAAAAGGTAGAAAATATTAACCCAGATGCAGGTGGCAACGTCATACAGCTGTATTATAGGGTATCTGGAAATAGTAGACATTGACACAGTCGTCCCTTAAATTCACACCCCCTTTCCATCACTTAAATGTCCATACCTCCTTCCAACCACAGAAGAAGCCTATAGGAAGAATCTTGGACATTACCATTTTTGTTTAGGCTGCTATTTGCGAGTTAAAATTGTTCAGTGTCCTGCAACCACAGCCACATTGTGTTGTAAGCAGAGAGGCTTTGGAATGGCAGTCAGAGCTCTGTGTACTGTATAATCCTCCCCATTCCCCCTGACCCCCCTCAGCAATCACAGGACATGCTAAAGAGCTCTTAGTCTGTGTTTGGTCATACTGGCTATACCTGGCAGCCATATTTGACAGCACTCCAGAGCTATTTTGAAAACGGCCTAATTGGGACATGGGAAAATCTTACGGCAATCACAGACTTTCTTGAATTGGGAATGTTAATAGCATTAAGATGAACTTTCTCCTGAGGGTTTTATATATATATTTTTTTTTTACAGACTACCTATCACTATACCAGCTTCATTTTTAAGGACTTAAGATGCCCATACACTAGTTAAATTTATCTTCAGATCTGGCTGGTTGGAACAAAAACATGGTTATGGATGAGTGACAGTTTGTCAGTTTTCCAGCATTTCCAAGCAAATGGTCAACTGTCTCATCCATAACCATGTTTTTGTTCCAACCAGCCAGATCTGAAGATAAATCTGCGTGTCTATGGCCACCTTTACAGTAAAGACACTGGTATGTGGTTTCATTTGGTACAGTAGGTTTCCCCCACAACATCCTCCCCATCGAACTACAGGTGGACTGCGGAATGTTCCAGAGACTCTCAAGGATCATCGCGATGGGGAATTATGCCCCTTCGGGTACCCTAACCCTTTTGAAGCTTGGTATAAGGAAAAGGTTTTTTTTTTTGTCCATGCACAAGTGTTCACTGTGATAACTCAAGAGAATGAGTGTGAATTAATGTAAAGTTCCACAACGAAAAAGTATACGTCATGTATGTGGAGGTGCTCCCTGGAGAGTGATTTAATGTAGCATAAAGAAGGCAGAAAAAGACTCTTTTGGGGGGAACTTGTATTTGATATGATTCTTATTTTAAAAATTACCTTTTATTTGTTATTAATTAAAATATATGAGCCAATTACTACCACACAAACGTTTACACATACAAAACATAAAACATCCAGAGTCTTGCCTGGGTGAGTATATCTCCCTAGGTAGGGCAAGAAAACGTTCGAAAAAGAGCAAAAAGAAGATCAATGACCCCTCTTGCCACCACAATTAGTCTAGGGCAGTTGGGCTTGCTCTTTCTGATGAAAGTACAGCAAAATATTTCCTTATATATTCCTCGGATGTTTAAATGACAACACTTGGATCTATCTGCTGGTGTCCAATCCTATTGAGGAGAATTTCTAAGGCAGTAAACATTTATAAGATTTCCAATATTTAATGGGTTGGTTTTTTTATTATTTTTTGTTAGAGATACTCGGATAGCTTGTTTATCTTTAATTCAATTAAGCACAAATACACCCTGCTTTGAGTACCAGAGAATCACAGTGGTTAGCACATGGTATAAGTTTTTTTTTAATTAATAAACAGTAATTTGAACATAGAGAAAAAGAAATTGGAGCAAATGAATAGAAGAAAAAGAGGAATCTCCCTTTCAGTCTGTAGCTACTGCTGCTGCTTGCTGAGTAATGCACCGGTGCCAATATAGCAAGTGCTTTCAGACTTGATACGCCCACTTAAGGAATTAGTGGGCTTCTGCTGTTGGGGCCCAATATGTGGAGCCACTTGGTTAACCTAGGGTCCTTGCAAATGAGCTACGCACACAAGAACTCCAATGAGAGAGCCCAGAAATTTAGATGCAAGATATGTGGGCGATCCCTCTTCCTAGCCCTAGATGCTGCTGTTTACCCATTTTCCTGTGGCATTGGTGGGAAAATGAGCGATCCCAGGCAGGAGGTGAACACTCAGAAATATTAGGACTTAGTTGTAGTTTCAATAGTTGTTTTTAGAATGAAGAAAGAGGGAAATTTGGGAATATTTACCATGTACTAAAAATTGTGAAAAAAGTATAATCCTATACCAATCATGTAGCGCTCAAGTGCACCCGATATCTAGATATTTGTTAGTGTATTTATTTGTTAGTGTATTTAATTAGAAATACAGCATCACTTGCACCCACTGTTCAAGATGGTAATTCAAAGGTTTTATTAGGGCTGCTTGACCGTTGTGGCTAATTAGCACTCAACCAGACAACACAATCATATAAACCACATGTCTCAAGAGCTGTTTGTAGCTATTCTAACGATATTACAGACTTAATGTTTCTCAAGCCATGTATCTTATGCAGCCCAGTGGCGTAACTATAGCACTGCAGCCCCCGCAGTCGCGGGGGGGGGGGGCGCTATAGTAATCCCCCCGCCCCCCCATCCCCCGCAGGCTTACCTGTCCGCGCGTCCCAGCTCCCCTCCTGGCTTCAATCATTGCTACGGCGACAGACCACGATAAAATGGCCGCCCCATAAAGCAGACTGTTCTCTGAAACAGTCTGCGGTACGGGGGGTGGCCATTTTATCGTGGTCCGTCTGCATAGAATGAATTGCAGCCAGGAGGGGAGCCGGGACGCGCGGACAGGTAAGCATGCGGCAATGGGGGGGGCACGGGAGGCGCGTGCGGACGGGGAGGGGGGGCGCCCCAAACAAAGCTACGCCGCTGATGCAGCCGGTTTACAATTGGCTAGGTAACAATTTTATAGAACATGTATACAAGATCCGATATATATCTCTACATATCAAGGTCTATCCGGCATTGGCTGGGTAGCATAATATTATAGAACATGCATATAAAATCCGATATGTAACAGAGTCTATCCGGCACTTAATAGTGAGGGCTTAGCCTAATTAGCCAGATAGTACAGTATTACAAACCATATATCTCTCAGACTGTTTTTCTCAAATTCGGCTAATTTGCAATTGACAAGATAACACAATAATATAATTCATGCGTGTGAAATCCAATGTGTATCAGCAGAGCACAATTTCTATAGCTTTTAGAGACAAAATCGTCACAAGATATGTCTGTAAGGTACAGTGTCCCTAGCTCTATCCCTATCCAGGGGGGAAGCATGAAAGCATATATTGCCAATGTGTATAAGCAGAGCACAATTTCTATGGTTTATAGAGACAAAGACGTCACAAGATATATCTGCAAGGTACGACCCTTTTGAAGCTTATTGTACCCTTAAAATTCCTAGCTCTCATGCCATCTCTAATACAAAAAAAAACATAATTATTTGGTGGGTATGCTCCAGCCTGTCCCCCTTGCAAAAGATATTGTAGGTAAAGGAGTTCCTGAACAGTCTGCGTTTAGGATCCTGAATACATTATTTCGTGGCCCATCTCAATATACAATAAAATCACTCTTCCGACCAGAGGCTGCTCCAGAGGTTGGGCTGCAGTGTAGCGCAGTCCAAAATTCAACTGCCAGTGAGTCAGTTTGGAATGGCAGTCGGTGTGACTGTTCGAGTCACTCTCTCCTCCCCCCCCCCCCCCCCACAATGATTTGGTCCAGTAATATCAATAGTCTCTAAAGTATCAACACTTTCTCCAGTGGATGCCTGACTACCCCCTTCATTGTCATTTCTATCTATCTTGAAGCTCTCTCCTTTATTGTGTGTAAATCATTTGTAATGCATTGTCATTTTAATGTTTATTGACATGTTAATAGCAGTCTTGCTTCTCTATGTAAAGTCATAACAAAAATCTGGAATTGCCATGTTTACTTTAAAGGCACAAAGAAACAAAGAGGCAAAAAGGACACTTCGCACTTACTCGTTCTTCTGGTTGAATTTACATCTGCATTTTCCACCTGCAATTAAAAAAATATATGGATCAAGCTCTGGAACACACACACCGCTCTGGAGCTTTAACCCCATAGACATCATCTTCTATAAATAGAATTGCCTCTAGAATGCCATTGGCTCCCACCTCCAGAGAAGGATGTGAATGACGTGTGGCGCTGTCCCATCCGGTGATTCGCTAATTCAAACAGCCGTGCACATGCAGGGGGGACTCCTGGGTCATAAACGATGCATTCCATTCCACATGCAATTCGGGACGGGATGTGTAGCATGTAGTATGAGATGCAGGATAGGTGGTCCCCGTACAGCCGATAGCGGTATGATCCTTTGGCTAAGTGCATTATGGCCCTGAACCACCACTTTCATACTCCGTTCGATGGGAGTGGTTAATGTGGCCCTTAGTTTCCTAGGGGGCCCGTAGTGCTCTAGCTAACCCTGTCTAATTAGGTCAAAACTGCAGGAGAAAACAGCGGCTAAATAATATGTAGAGATGTCTATGTCGACACCATATGTCAACATACATATAGTAGACATAGTCAAAAGTTTGACATGGCTATGGCATATTTATAATGGGTGCACACACTACACCAACTGGTCTCCTTCGGACGGAAATCACCAGGAAAATGTCCGCCATGCCATTTTTACAGAGATTAGAGTATGCGCATTAGACCCTGAACCCTCCGGTGCAGCGCTGTGTTGCCAGCAGAGAGGCGGGGCAGGGACTGAGGTGGCGGCACACACAGTATTTGCAAAATGCACTTTCTGGCTGTAATTTTTTTTCAATTCCATTTGGTCTGCGTGGAGTCATACTTTAAGGTTTCATCACCTGAATACATTGCGGATACAGGACGTTTATAATTGGTTCAGGGCTACTCACTCAGTAAGATGATGATCCCCATGGCGCACAGGACTCCGGCAACAACAAGCCCGGCCACCTTAAGAGAATGGTAATCTAAACAGAAAATACAGTGTTACAGCCCGGTTACACCGTGTGACGCGGCTCTAGAACAGGGAAGTCCACCTTCAGGCAATTTTATCTTCAAGGCAAAACTTGTATTCAATATACAGGCAACAGATTCATGTCGGACTATCGTTCTGGATTGCAAGAATAAATTACACACAGAGTGTGTATGGGCCCGTTCTATACACAAACAGAAGCTGGCTTAACATTGTAAATTAGCTTATGCCGATGTTTCACGGTATGTCGGCACTCAGCAAATATCACCATCTGTCCTGGTGCACTCCAAGCAAAAATAATGACTTAGTCCAATGTAAGGAGGCACTCAGAAAAAATACCCTAGGCATTAGGGATTAATAAAGCTGTATTAAGCACCAAGCACTTTCGTGGCCAAAGCCTCATCCTCAGGGTACAGCAAATGGTTGAGTATTTTTTCTGAGTGACTCCTTACATTTCAATATGCGCCTGGCTCCCCCTCCCCCGTTTTGGGTGCAGCACCGCAGAGTCAGGGAACGGAACTGAAGTGCTGAGAGCGGACACTGGATGGACAGCGGTGGCCAAGGCCGCTGATTGGCTAAGAGAGAGCACACTCTCAGCCAGATGGCTATCGTTTGAATTTTCAAACAGTGTCCGCTCTCAGCACTTCAGTTCCCGGACACTTTGGACGTCGCACCCACAGCACCCTTCAGTTCCAGCCGCCACCGCACCTGGGTGTTGGCACTTCACGCTGCCCAGGTACGGGTTACCACCTCGCCTCCCCCTGCCTGTATCTGTCCCAGCCACCTCCGGGGGGGGGCATCATTTGTCGTTACGCTACTGTTCCTACTGTGCGACTAGTTACCAGTAGGGCGGCAGCAGTCTTCTGCTCTTTGTGAGACATTTACAGTAGAAGTTCTAGGTCACCTATACACAGACTTTGCAGCCATATATTAAGCATGTTAAGAGCAGATACGTACCGTAGACAAACGGATTGTGCGCTAAAAAGATGGAAAAAAATATACGTTAAACTCATAAAAATAAATGAGGTAATAATAATAATAATAATAATAATAATAATAATAATAATAATAATAATAATAATAATAATAATAATAATGTCCAGAAAGTGCCGTTCTACTGACGGAGGAGCACGGAAAGCTGCCCATACCTACAGGCCAACCACAGCTGTACTTGTCTGAACAAAACAAATATGGACATTTAGCCAACGAAGCCAATCCAGCAGAAGTGCGAGGAGCAGTACACAGAGGTGGTTCAGCAGTACACAGAAGTGGTTCAGCAGTACACAGAAGTGGTTCAGCAGTACACAGAAGTGGTTCAGGGATTTGTTGAAGACTGGTATACAAAATCTTTCTCTAATAGGCAAAACCATGCTGCACTGCAGGTGAGGCAGATGCAACATGTGCAGAGAGTTAAGGTGCCCATACACTTTCACCAGATCCAGCCGAGAAATCGGCCCAAATCATATGTGTTTGACACCTCAGGTGCAGGTTCAAGCTGTCAGATCGGACCCATCAGCGGCACATCGCAGGTGCTTTTTAGCACCCACTGTGGGAAATTTACTAAAGGAAATTTGTAAAAAAGAGGTGTATTTGTATCCAGAAATACACTTATTTTTGACATTTACTATCCCGAAAATACGGAAATTCGTATTGATAGCACATCAATAAGAATTGCCATATTTTCGGGATAGTAAATGTCCAAAATAAGTGTATTTCTGGATACAAATACACCTATTTTTTACAAATTTCCTTTAGTAAATTTCCCCCACTATATGTTGGTCTAATCCATAGGTGTGTGACAGAGGCGAAGCACCGTTGTCGCACAACTATGTGCAGCAGCGGGGTCTGGGCAGCGGTGGTTGGGAAGCAGGGTCCGTGTGGTGGCTGGGAACTAAGTACCGTTATTTGCCAGGCGGCGGCACAGGAAGCGCTGCTGAATTTGAAACACTGGCTGGATGCTGATTGGCTGAGATTCAACCAATCAGCATCCGGACAGTCTTTTCAAATTCAGCAGCACTTCACACGCCGCCACCCGGCAAATACAGCTACTTTGTTCCCAGCCGCCAGAGGGACCCCGCTGCCCACCCCTTACAGCGCCACAGGGATATATATTGCATGCGATTTATTGCAGGTTTAATTTGGCACATCAAGTGCAAAATCATAAGCAGCCTACCGGGGAGCTCCTGGGGGGGGGGTTCTCAAGGGCAAACTGGTCCGACTTGTCCTTAGAACAAGTCGGACTAGTGTATGGCGGCCTTTAGATTTGAGAGTTTCTGGCTGCTTTATTCCTATACTGCAATCTTGATTTCAGTTTAAACAACCCCCGTCCCAAATCCAACTCTCTCTGCACCGGTTACATTTGCCCCACCTGCAGCGCAGCATGGTTTTGCACATTAGAGATTTACCATCCACGGTGAATCAGGCCCAATGAGAGATAATGCTCTCAACATAATGTGGTCATTGGAAGGAACAGGCCCACATCTAGGATATATAGCGGTAGAACCTTAGACACTGACCTTCTGGTGCTCCTTTGTCTGCGCTGAGAAACGAAGCAGCTGTAATGACATAAGAAGAGATCAGTCACAGGTAGAACGGAGGCTGAACATACGGGTCAGGTGTAAGAGTAGGACTCGCGTTTTATTATATTGGATTAGATTTGATGGACCTAAAAAGGAGACTTTACAAGTTGGTGGGAAGACAATTAAGTGCTGGAAACGCATCGGAATGAACACAAATTTCATGGTCACAGTTTACGAATCTGGGGATTATTTAGTGGTGGGTTACTCAGGATCTATCGCCTCCTAATTATTACGTGAGGGCTGGACTATGCCATTTTATCAAGGGCATAACTACCATGGGTGCAAGGGGTGTAGCGGCTATGGGGCCCAGAGCTGAAGGGGGCCCATCTTTACTGTCTAAGTAACATACTTTACATAAATGTTTCACCCGCAGTTGCTAAATAGGGGACCCTTACAAACTTTTGCTATGGGGCCTACGGATATCTAGTTACACCCCTGCGTTTTATTGAATAGCAGTGGACGTGAAATCCGTAGCCTTGTGACAAACCCCACTCTCCGTAAGATTCCCCCCTTAGGAAAATGATCCATTTACTCAGGAAAAACTGACCGGATTGAAACATTAAGGAGGAGAGGAATCAGAAACAAATCCATTATGAGGAATCCACTTCAGCGGGTCGACACACCAAAAGGTCGACATACGTTTTTCATAATTTTTCTACTTACTCAAACTTTAAGGCATCCACGTGAACAGTTAAGTGTGCCAGGCACAGGATTAGCGCACAGATGAACCATGCCCGAAGCATGGGGAATGCATCATAGAATGGGGAACTGGTTCACTTATACGATGTTCATGTAGACATCTGCCGACAGACTTAAAACATTCATGTTGACCTTTTCCCATGTCCACATTTTGGCTGTGTCAACCTAATGATCCACACCAAATAAACTAAGGATAAAATAGGTTTGGGGTACCTAAGGGTAAACATAAAAAGAAGGGGGGGGGGGGGGGCGGCAGAGTAGGATGGCCCAAGATTTTATTATCTGCTGTCAAATTGGGAGTGTTTGTACACATGGGTGGATGCGCAAGAACGGGGGTTGGGTTATAAATGTCCAGAAACTGATATACTGTATACCCCTTTCACATTGCAAATGCCAGGTCCCCCCAACTTAGGTGACATGCATTGGCTCGACCACCGATTTGGACACAGGTCCACCCCGGGAGCAACCTCGCATTTGCGATGTTTAGCCCCGACACTGGCCCAGCAATAAGCCGGGTCGCTGATGTCAGAAAGAGGGCGGAGCAGCAGAATGGGGGCAGGGGAGTAGTCAGTGCCTGGAGCTGACACTGCCTCCTCCCTATAGTGTGAACGGGACCCTGGTCGCTCAGACTGGGTTACCTGTACCTCTGTTCACACCGCACAGCAACCTGGGATTAACCCTTCTTTTAACATCGTTTGGAATCCCGGGTTACTGGACCCGGGTAATTTCAAAAGGCCCTTTCACAGCGCAAGTCGTCCCAGCAAACAACCCGGTTCAGATCCGCATTATTTGTGCGATGTGAAAAGGTTAGCAATGATCTAATACACCCAAATGACATCTAGCATCAAATTCAAAAATAGGTCAGTAGTAATACCTGTAAATAGTTTATAGACTGCAACAAAGATTTAGATAAGGTGCTGGGCAACACCGGCCCTCCAGATGTTGATGAACTACACATCCCAGCATGCCTTGCATCAGTTTCAGCAGGACCACATAGCAAAACTAATGCAAAGCATCCTGGGATATGTAGTTCACTAACATCTGGAGGGCCGGTGTTACCCAGCCCTGATTTAGATGGACTATGCAGATGTACTAAGCCTTGAAAGTGATCAAGTTGGTCATTTTTCAGACACAGCCTGTGACATGGCAGTTAGGAGCCGATTGGCTTGTACTTTATCTCTGTCCACTTTATCCCTTCAAGGCTTAGTACATCTGGCCTTCATCTGTGCTCCCTTCATTTCTAAAATATGAATTTAAAATTGACAGAAGCAAAAAAACATCTAATTTAACTAATAAATAAAATTAAAATTAATAAAAGTATTAACAACATAAAGAAGAAGAAACACAAGAGATAAAACAACTTCTGCAGGCGACAGATACAAAGGAGGAATTTCTGCACCGAGTAAAAACAAACACATTGATAATTGCGCCCACTTACATGCCAGCATCAGGAACGCGGTGACAATGAGGTCCTGCATCCTGATCTGTGACGCTGCCAGCCTGCCGAGAACAAGAGCGGAGGGGAAACAGATGAACCTTGTTATATAAGACTGTCATTATTCAGCGCAGCTACACAATGTACAGGAGCCGACGTAGGTGCGGAGTATGAGCACCTTCACAGTCCTCCAACAGCAACACAACCAGTGCCAGACTTTATGTAGGCCAGTATCGGTACCCGCACTGGCTTCCGGGTGCCCATTGTGGGCCACATTCTGCTTTCCTGCAGCTGCTACCTGGGCATTTCTTGCTGGGAACCGGGCAGGGGCAGCTACAAAACTGACTGGGGGTGAAGCTGGAGAGAAAATCTATGCTGTACGGCAGGCATGTCCAAACTATGGCCCTCCAGCTGTTGTGAAACTACAAGTCCCATCATGCCTTGCCATAGTTTTGCTATTAGGAAATGTTAAAACTATGGCAAGGCATGCTGGGATGTGTAGTTTCACAACAGCTGTAGGGCCACAGTTTGGACATGCCTGCTGTACGGGTACCAAATTCAGACAGGTCTCCTGCACCTGGTATGGTATACGGGCGTTGGGTCGACATGCATCGGGTAGACACCTGAAATAGGTTGACATGCCTAATGTCGACACAAGAATTAGGTCAACAATCAAAAGGTCGACATGGGATTTTTACCTTTTTTTTTGAGCCGACAGGCGGTATTTAATTCCCTACCATCCACCAGGGCGTGGAGGGAGAATAGAATAGTGCCTGGAGCATGGCGAGTGCAGCAAGCTACGCAGTGCATCGATACGGTGTCAATGTCGACATTCAGGACAACCTTGCATCTATGTCAACTTTGAGCAGTTTGACCTATTTCAGGTGTTGACCCCTGGTATGGGGTAGGTGCCAATAATGGTGATGCCGACCACTGAAGAGGCGCAATCACTCGGAATCCGATTGGTCAACAGTCAGTACCATATTTGTTGACAGACAAGCCGGCAAACAAACTCTGCTGTCAGTGCAGCGGCGCTGTCCTTAATCCCCCTCATCTGCGATAGAGCCCATCTACTCAAGGGCTCCCTCCCAAGAGCCAGGAGGTGCAGGGGGACATGGAGATTTGGGACACAAACCTACTATTTGCAGCACCGTACATCCAAGGAAGATCAGGACTGCTCCCCCCTAAACTAATACCCCTTTCAGACCAAAAATGAGATTACCGGGTGAAGCAGTTGTGCCCGGTAATTTAGTGAATAACACGGGTCCTTTTTCTGTGTGAAAGGGCACACCTGGGTCGTAATCCCATGTCTCTGACCCTGGTCAATTCTGGGGTCGGAGACACGGGATTTACGACCCGTGTGTGCCCTTTCACACAGAAGAAATGCTGTGTTATTCAGCAAATTACTGGGTAGAAATTTTCAATACAGTAATTTGTACTTCTGTGTGAAGGGGGGGGGGGGTGTCAGGCTGCTCTCTGCAAAATGACCCGGCATTTGAAATGCCGTGCATTTGCCGGGATTTTCAGACTTTTCTGTCTGAAAGTGGTATAAAAAAAAGATACGGACGGTAACTATGCAAATAATCTCTGTGAAGTACTTTCACCCAAAAGAACATACATTGCCTAACTTAGGCTATACATAAGAATACGGCTATGCTGATTTCTCTCAATGAAATTATACATTGTTTTGTTTTATGTAATAACTATTCATTTTCTTTTTTTTTATTGGTATGGGTGTATAATAAAATGTATACTTTTTGTTAAAATTGGTCTTGCGCTCTCTTCCCAAGAAAATCTATAACAATAAAACAATGGGAACAAGATAAATTGGATCATAAAAAGCTGCTAAAATATCACAGCGTACAGTCCACATTACTACCTGATTCACAGATATACGCCATCAATGTTTGCGGCAATATGTGCATGTGCTGCAATGGTCATGCGACAGTGGCGAATTACTGTGCTATGCGTTTTTGACTGTAAATGGTTCTATACAATTTTCCTGCCATAATGCGTTGCAATGTGTATTTTGACGCGTGCGATGCACCCATGTTTGTACTGTTAATTTTCAGATGTAGTCTAAAAAGTATGTGCTGCACGTACTTTTTTGGACATACAATATCGGGCTCCCGGGAATGCGTGTCGCATCGCACCACAAATGCCCATAAACACACCACGATTATTGTACATAAAATGCGCTTTGTACTTAAAAAAAAAAAAAACGCATTTGATAATCGGTGCGTGTATGGTCACCTTAACAGCAAACATGCAGGTGTATTACCACCAATGGTGAGGAGAGTTGTAGCCTGCAATATAATACACAGATGTCATGGCTCAGACGTCCAATCAAAGGCCTCAGATTATTCAAGGACCTGCGACCGCATGCAAACGTCTAATCATTGGGCGTCTCAATACACATCGCGGCTGTTCCAACATTATAGTAGATTCTCGCTCGGCCGTTGTGTACAGATTGGCAGCTGCCTTTGCCTATATTTCTGGGGAGGTCCCCAATAAATTGATACTTCATTAGTAGGATTGTATTCTGAGCACCTCTCCTAAAGGTGACCATACACGTTACAATTATTGTATACAATATCGCATCTCATCCGATCTCGGTTTTGCGATGAGATCAGATGAGATCTAGTACAAAAAGTATGTGCAGCACATACTTTTTGTACTAGATCTCATCGCAAAACCGAAGCAATGAGATGTGATATTGTATACAATAATCGTAACGTGTATGGGCACCTTAAGACTACGGATGACTTTCAGCAAGGCAGAGGGAGTGTGCTCACCCCCCCTATGCAAACGGTCATTCAGGTTTAGTAGCATTCCAAAAAGAACTTAAGAAAATAAAAAAATCCACGTGCGGGGTTCTAGCTACAGACAGATCCACATGATAACATCACATATAAGGGACAGCATGAAAGCGAGGACAGATCTGACATATCAGGCGCTCCTTCACCTTATGTGACATCACAGAACCAGTTTGTTTTGCTCCTGGGGAGTCGAAGCTGCCAAACGAGATACTAAACAGCATCAGCTCGTTCCCCAGTATAAGCGCCACACTGAATATCCATGTTTGAGTAAACCTGGACTGTAATGGCAGAGATTGGAAACCTTTGGTCTGAAAGATACAGGGCATAGAACATACATTCACTGTGGGAGTTCCATGATGAATAGAGGTCTGGCTTGACGTTGAGAACATGTGGCGGGATACCGTATTCGTAGTCCATGATCAATAGTTATCGATGACATTGGCATATGAAATGCATCAGCCGGAACAATTTAACAAGCTGCAGTCTTTATACTTGTTTATCAATGAGTTTGAGCCATTTAAAACTCATTGTATATGATAAATGGTGCTCCAACCAATCAGCTCCTGAC